>NW_020271760.1:1368369-1421602 GCF_003268045.1 Sipha flava
AATGGTTTTAGCTAGTTTTTAAGAATAATTCTACGAAAAATAATAGATTACTAATTAAAATTAATAAATTATATAAATAAGAATTTTTGTCAAATTAAAATTATTTTATCAACATTTTCGAAAAAAATCTAAGAAAAAACGTGAACTTTTAAAATTTTTATCAATATCTCAGAAAAAAATCTTTTGAATACTATACCATCTATAGCATATACCATCTATAACCTAACCTAACCTATATAGATATGTAATGAAGAATTTCTTGAGGTTCAAAATCATTAATATTTTTTATTTTTCAACAACATACGTCAGCAAATGTGAAAGGTTACAGAGATATATTTAGCTTAAATTTATTTTAATATTAGAAAAGTAATAGGAAAATAATATTATATAATAATATTATAATATATATATAAGCTCATATAATTTATATAGTGCGATAGCATAATATTCGTATAAATATTTTTACCATTAATTTTTTCAACGTTGACGCATACGCTGTAATACTTCTTTTGCCATTTTTCTTTTATTTATTACAATGAATAATATTTCATGTATAATACCACTTCGATGAGTTTGGAGGTGGACGTAAGAACCATAACTTTTACGTGAATTATTTATTATACCAAAAAATAGTAGTAAAAAAGTCAAAATAATCATTTTTAGTTGAAGTTAAAAGTCGGATTAAAAATATTTAGCGAGTATATTTTTAAAACGTCTTGAAAACGTTATAATTCACTAAAAAACGTCACATTTAACATGTGTGTTGTTTACACGGGAGTCCGTGGGGCGCTAGTTCATAGAGAACCAAGATTTGTTATATAGAGTAGAGAACTCTAATTTTTGTTTCGTCAAGGTTATCGGGTACATGGGGTCTCGGACGACTCTAACTCTTAATCTTACTGTATATGTTTATATTCATACTTAACAATGATTATAAATATTTGTAGTAAAGCTCTTGATAGTCAATATTGAAGTAACTTTGTTTTTCCATTTTTTTTTTTTAAGTTTATAACGCATAAAAATAATACATAGTATACTTTAATACTCAATATAATCGTATGCAATAAAATAAGCGTGTTGTTTATCGCTGTAATTTGTTTATAAATTATAAGGATCCACGCGTACAGAATAGAATAAAATTTTAACATAAAAAAGTAGGAGTGTATGATGAAAATATATTTACAATAATATTAATTTATATATATCTCATAAATTTGTTTTTAAAAAAACTATATAATATATTATACAGTCATATCACTAGTATTCGTAATACTATTTGGTAAGAAAACATATTATTGATGGTAAATTAAAACCACATTAGTAACGTATTATTTTCGTTTTTTTTTTTTTTTTTTTGTTGGTGATATGCATTGTAATTCTAATTTCGAATGGTTCATAAGCTTGTTAAAAACAAAACAAATAAGGAAACTATCACTTGGTGAACTTCCTGATTACTATATGTAATTGATGGTTCTAAAATGAAATATAGCTTATAATTTATATATATACAGACGAACAAAATTCAGGTTCTTACAAACATACAGACACTCAGTTCTTACAAACATAACTAAAATGGTAAAATCATAACTAAGTAATATGAAACAATTATTTATTGTTTAATGAAATATAGAAGATAAATTATTTAAATAATAATATTGAAAAATGTATATGATTTAAGATCAATAAAATGTAAATATGTCATTAAAATTAGCTGTAGGCCTCTGGGGCAAAATAATTACCCATAACGTCAAATCAGATTTCAGTAATGATATCTTTGAATGAAATTTTATAATTTTATTGCAAAATACCAAATAAGATAAAGTACTGATCTTTTAATCAGCTCTTAACGTTCATAGCTTATTTATTTTTTTACATCCATTTACTTCGAGTTTATTTTTAAGGTACAAGAAGAGGTCAAAATCGCAATAATAATAATGTTTTTAATTGTTCAGTTGAAGATAGATATTTCAAGACTCATTAAGAAATTTAATTTTCGGAATTTGTAAATAGTAAATCATTAATCAGTACCTAATTACGATTTAGAGGATTTCCTTTTTTTAATCACTGGCTGTAAACTAAATTCTTATTAGCAACTAAACCTTTGATTTGAACATTGAACTATCCTGATGGAGTCAGCCTGTTAATATCATTATTGTTGTACTAACAACTAGTTGGAATTTAATTTAATATACATTGTCCTATAATAGAACAATCACATAAATTAAGATTATTTAATAGCACAAAATTATCTTATACGTACGTGGTAATTTTAAATTTATAATTATTCATTGCTAAATACCAAATCTCCAAGTTTATTTATACACTCTGTATTTTTATACTTTATACTTTTATACTTAGCTATTAATTATTGAGTATTCTGGATGATGGTACTTTAATTGTTTAGTTAGTCCATTACTAAATAGAATAATTGAGTGGTTCTATTTATATAAAATATTGAAATACAATTGGAATTAGAATGATTTTTTCATAAGCAATTTTTTTATATTAATATGCCACTTGCAAATTATAAAGAACATATCAATATTTAAATTTTAAGAAATTTTCTAAGATTATTAAGATAATTATCTATTAAAGTCTATTGTTCGCTTAGTACATGATATGTATATTTCTATACACTATACACAATTATTTTTTTATAAATTATTGGTTAGTAGTTTGTTATTATTTTTGTATACTAGTAAATTTAGTTTATTAAACTACCAAAAACATATTTTCACATTCATATAAAATTGTTTATTGGATTATTTTTGCCATTCTTATCAAAGAATTTTATCAAGCTAAAATGTTAAGTAATGTAAGAACATTTTTGGATTATTTTTATGTTACAAAATAATGATTTTCACATATATTCAGGTGGGTTTTGTTAGGCTAAAAGCTTATCTTAATAGGTAATTGACTTTATAAATTTATAAATTTTAATTTCTATATTAAATCAGCAATTTAATTTTTAGAAGTGTATATACTTTTGAAAGCCGTTTGGATGTGCAGGTTGAACTATAAACTTACCAATATATAAAGGATTAATCTTATGATCTTAATTATATAGTAATAATATAAAATAAACTTCTACTTCTGAAATACTGTCCAAAAAAATTGGCATTAATTTAAAATGTATAGAATGATTTCATACATGAGACACTTCTCTAAATTTACATGCTTCGTTATATCGACGTGGGATACTGTAATACATAATTATACCATAATAGGATAATAGTAATACATTTTTATAAGCTTTTGTCACCGAGATTTATTTTTGTTCATTAGTTCAAATCATGATGTATCATTTAATCTAATGTAATTATAGTATTCCGCAATGCAACCCATAACCAGAAATATTATTTTTTCTTTTCGTATTATGTCTAATTTATTAGGTAAAAATTACAATGGTGATACATAAAGAAAACGTTAATTATGAGGTATAATTACTTTTAAATAAAATTGTTTATTATAGTTCTGTGAAAACTTATAAAGAAATGGAATAAGATAAATAAATTATATAATAGTCGTTAGAAAAATTTATCTACATTGAGACTGATTTAAATTCGAAGCTAAGCGAGGAATGGATTTGTTTTGTAACATTTTTTTAAGCAATTTTTTTTTGAAAAATAAATTTACACAATATGTTTCATGCAGTATTAAATTAAATAAGACACACAGTGGGAGAAATTGAAGTTTTACTGCGACAAAAATAAAAAATATCAAAATATAGATAAAACCTAAGTAAATAATCATTTGTTATTATCTACTAGTCTTAAAATAATTGCTTATTTCAAATTTTATACGTTCATATCAATACTATTAGAAACCAAAGCAACGACTATTTAGAATAATCATTACATAGCTATTATCTTCACAGTACGCACGTTCAATATAAATACTTGTTTTTTAATATTATGAAATATTAAATTATTTAAGGTTTTTGAGTTTATATATTTTATACATTGGAAAATACTGGACAAGGTATCTAATATTTATTAATAATTTATTTAACCATTCAATAAAAAATTAAATGTTAAAACAGTAATTACAAAATATCGAAAAAAAGAATTTATTTTATAATTAAATTTTTTAAAAAAAATAGCATAAATTAATGCTATTATTTTTATCACATAGTATAAGTTAACTTACTATTTAGTTAATTTTAAAATATGATCTACTCAAAGTTGGCCATCTGATGTATATGGTTATTTTTATAGATACTATTACATACCGTGATTAATTCAATACGCTGAAATGTTCGGAACGATTGCGACATTTAAACCCGTGCTCCATCAATAGTCGTTCATTCTAATGTAATTACATTAAAAAAAACTATTAAACATCCTCTTGATGAAAATTATGAAGCTACATTGAGTGCCAACATTTTGGCGTTCACTACTACATTAAATTGTAAATGGTTAGCTGTTAATCGTGCTGCAAATACATTTATTTCTAAGTACGAGGGACGGTTAAGTATAAAATTTGATTTGCTAAAAAATGAAAAAAAACAGCTGATCTTCGTGGTCGTTCAACTAAGCCATTTTCACATTTATCTGAAAGAACTAAAATTCGAAAAGTTAAACCACTAGTGGAGACAATATAACCAGATAGATTACTTCGGGCTACAAGAGTATCATTTTTTAAAGAAGGTAAACATGCAGCAGCTGATTTATTAAAATAGTCAACTCAAAATTTTGTTATGTGGTTCTATTGTAATAAAATGTGCACTTCTACCAATAGGATTACTTTCTGAAGAAGCGCAAGAAGCATGTAACAAAAATTATAAAAATTTTAGGGAAAATCATACTCGCAAATCATCAAGAATAAGTATAAATACTGATTTAATGCATGCCTTATTAATTAATTCAGACGCAGTGGTATCTTCTAATCAAAAAATTATGATAACACCAATTATGGAATTACCTTCTTCGGTAAAACAACTAATTATTATGAATGATGAAGAAGAAACAGAAGACTCAGACACATGTTCTGATTCAGAATAACTTTTTATATAAATAAATACTGCATCAATTTATCGTGTTTTCACACAATTAACAGAACATACCTCTTTTATCAATTTTTTTTTGTAAATATATATCTATACATTATTATATATTTATCACTATAATTAAATAAATATAATATTCTATTAAAATATTATTTTACTATGAAATATATTTTTGTCGCGGTAAAACTTCAATTTCTCCCACTGTGCGAAATTGGATTCACCAAATCATTAATTAGTTTTCTTAAGAACTAAAACAATGATTGATTTTATTATAAAAACATGATTATAACGGTTATATCATGATTTTTTTGATAAAATAATTCGTTCTGTGTCTTATAGTTCGAAAATGTAATCAAGAGATTGAAATGTGAAACAAAAATATGCTATTTTTTTCATCAGGTATGTGATATAGTTATGGTATAATTAAATATATCGTTTTAGATAAGTTTTTTTAATACACCTATTATAAGACCGATCTTAATCAGGAATCATTTTTAAACTTATACAAATAATATATATATATATATTCTAACGTGACCAACACAGTTTGATTTACGTTTCACTCCTTATATATTGTTTATTCGACACCAGTACTAGGATTTATACGATGAAGTACAAATACTCATTTCATTTTCCATTTGTAATTTTTGATTACTCATGATATGAGACAGATAAATTTCTATATTTGAAATTTAATATTTTGGTTCAGTTTTGTTATTATATAATAGATATAAATAATTATTATAATTATAATGAATAATTTTTAGAAGAAAATGAAGGAAAAGAAAGAGAAAAAAAAGAAAAAAAGAAGTAGAAGAGAAGATAATTAATACTTTTTAAAGGTACTTCCCAAATCATATATTTTTTGATTTAATTTATCATTTGTTGATGTATCAAATATTTTAATAAGTTCTAATATGTAGGTAATTGAAAAAGTTAATAAAATAACATTAATAAAAGGACATAGTACATTTTAGTATTATAATTAGTTTTGTAATTTTTCTTATTGAGTAGGTATATTATATCATGATTTAGAAACTAAAAAAAAAATGTTTCATGTTATTTATTTTTGGTGTTTTGTTGTACAATTAAGACTCTAGTAAATTTGTACCTATTATGTTTAGAGTATATTAAAGTGAACACTACAATAACTGTTGATATAACTTAAAATTTCATAGTTATAATATAATAAATTACAATGCTAATTAAAATCATGCTATTTTATTATTATTATAATTGGGACAATAGACATGGTAAAAGCATTATTATACTATTGTTTTAATTAATATTTTAAAACAATATACATTTTTTTTTAGTTGTCAACAATAAATTATTATAGTTTTAGAAATCAACAAAAAATTTTAATGCCCAAATCTAAATATTTATGCTTTTGTCTTTCAACGAAAAATGTAAATATAATAAAAATAAATAGTTTATAAAATTACGTCTATAAATTTATATAGTTTGAATGACATGTTTTGTACAAATAAAGATTTTTATTTATTGAATATTTTGAATGTACTCAATGCCGTTTAATTTTGTTTTCAGACCATTATTACTATAAGTAATTCGTATTTTTTTGTTTCCTCTATAAAATAATAAAATAATAACTATTAGTTGTTTTAATATATAATTTTTGTATTGAAAATTTTTCAGAATAGTGCAGAATATATAAATATTATAATTTTTGTATAATGTAATAATTATTAAATGTTTATTAAATAATATAATCCCGGAATGTTAATTCAATATATTTTTAATTATTAATATAAATTTAATAATAACAATATTTTATTGTGATTTTAGAATGTATAATATTACTTTTTATTTATTAATTTACTGAATTAAAAGTATTCATAGGAATTTAAACTATTTGTTTTCAAATAAAATGTGTACAAACAAAATAGAAATTTTTCGAGATCACTATAACCTGAGGTCAGATTTGTGAGTTTAAACTGAAACACGTCCACTTTCGATATCGTTGGATAAAACACATGAACTCTCGTAATTTATATAAACGATACAATAACGTCAATAACACGTTAGATAATAATCAGATTTCTTAATAATTGTTGTGAATTTAATCTATGATTGAGAATTTATCAACACTCGAATGAAATTATTACATTGTATATTTTATAAAAATATGTACTGTATTCATTTTTTTTTTTTAAAATGAATAAAATATTAAAATTATTAATAAGATCTGCGAGAAAATCATGTTATGCAAAAATCGATAATTCTGTATTTTTCCGATGTACTTGGATATTTTAATAAACTTGTAGGTAATAGAAGTTAATAAGTTAATTTTGATATAAATGTTATAAATTGCCATAATTGTTATACAATACATATAACAATATACTATATTATTATATTATATTTAAATTCCATAAGTATTGTCGTATTGTATTAACAAAAAATTAAAATACCTTCTTCAGTTTTTATAATAAGAACAAATACAATATGGTTTTTGAGTGTTATATAAAACACTAACAATTTTATCAAGTTATTTAAATTTAGAAAAAAAAAAGAAAAGATTTTCGTGTTGTTATTTTTCAACAATGTCCAATGGCAATGTCATTATTACATTATTTCTGATTATCAATCATGTATTTATAACTATTTTTTATTGTGCCTTTTATGTGAGTGTACATGTAAGAGATGACGAAGATTACTATAGTTACTAAACTACATTGATATTTCATTTTGATAATATAAAGGTTATGTCCACTTTGTACTGGTAAAGTTGTAAAAGTTATAAGTGGTTGTTATTGCAAAAACATGATTATTGACACAGAGGATCGTATCAAACTAATTCACCACAAGTATAATGTGCGAAGTGTATTATATAAATGCATTTTGAAAAATATATTTTATGTATTAAATATTTTAACAAATCTTTATAATACCTTAATAGTTTCCTAGTTCTGATAACGAATATTTTAAACGAAAGTTTGTCGAAAAAATATCAATAGTTTTAAAATTGTTGTGTGTGTATGTTGTTATCGTTAAAATTGAAATCAATATTGCACAATAAATTATTATTATTTATTCACTTTTAAATTTAAAACCGTGACAACTATTGCAGTTGAAATTAACAGTTAACTTTGTGTTCTTATTTTTATAGATAGTTGCTCTATTGATACCTAAAATTTTTTATACTGAACAGTCGTTTATTTTTGTCCGATTTTCTCTAGCGAATTGACGAACAATATTTTCTTGTTTGATATACGTGGTCTAGTCATATTCGAATTAATAGGTGAACGACCTCGCAAATGAGAGGGGTGACACGTTTAATATTTCGCAGATTGAATTCGTGACAACGGTCCGTCGTCGGCCTTGCAGTGCAAGTGAAAGTTGCGCGTCCTTCCTTCACCGTTATTGTTTATCAGATAGTCGGATCAAACGAATATTACTATAGAATCGTTGATTATTAAATAAATCTCTTACATTTATTAATGAAAAAAAAAAAAAGAATTCAACCGAAATGATAATGATTATTCCATTAAGCAGAAATAGGGTAATAATTGTGGATGCATAATACAGATACACACACACACACACACAAACAAGACCTACAAGGTACAAATCCTAATATCTGAGTGCGCGCTAAGTACGATACCATTCGATTCAATATTGAAATTTTTTAACAAACGACAATTGTTCTTTTGACCTTGATGAATTAATTTTGAACATGTGTGTGCTAATCATAGTATAGTTTGTTCTATCGAAATATTTTAACTTGGTGTACAGATGAGTTTGAAGCATTAATCTATTTTTTAACTACAATGGTTATGATGAAGGATCTTTATTAAATTATTAACTTGTATCACAAGAAAAGTGAAAAAGATTAAGCGATAGTTTTGAAATTTTTCTAGTTATAAAATTTAAAAAAATATAGAATATTTAACAGTCTGTTGACAGTTTTATACTATTTTATGGTGTATTCTAGGTAAAATATCCAATAGTTGACAAAAATATATATAGTATTATTACTACTGAATCAATGAATGTCTTGTTAATGTCTTGAAATAATGTAATACTCGTATATACCTATTGTCCAAATATTTTTATAGGTACTTTATCAAATTTGGTTAGGTTAATTTTTAAATTTCAGTTAAAAAGTTTAGTTTTGAAATTAACCAGTTAAGTAAGTCTTAAATTTATAAAATATTTATAAATCAATTCATAACAGTGTTGATTCAAAGGAAATAAAATATTTTCAAATTATAATTTTGATAAGATGATCTGAAAAACAATTATAGGACTAAAAAATTTAAACAAGTATTTTATTTATGCCATGTGTCGAACGTTTGAAAAAGTATTAATAATTTAAATAAATATATTTTCCAAGATGTTAACTTTTTTAGTACTATGGCTGTACATATAACTCAGAATGAATATTCAAATAATTTACAAATACATTTTAATGTATTGTTTAGTACAAACCTAAATGGTTAATTTAAATAATCGATACAGTTCTCTTTAAGAATTATTTATTTTATTTCTTATCCTTGGAAATATGTGCATTTTGATTTTTGAGTGATATTACAGTAGTGAATTCAGTGTAAAAATGAACTTTAAACTCTTTTTCATTAGTAATTCAATACGTTATAACACATTATTAGTGACGTTATTTCTACAACCTGATTATAACACATAATTTAAACAATGTAATAATATAACAATATTAGTAAATTATATAATTAAATTAATAATATTACTAGTGAGATTATTGTTATTGTTATGATGATATGATCTATGTTATATAATGTAATTATTTAGTGACTTAAGTTAAACTAGTAGGTTCGTAACTTGTTTCTATTTTTGTATTTATTATGGATCCGAAATCGAGTAAAAATGATTCAGTTGAAATTTGAAATTTAAAAAGAACACTATAAAACAGTAAGAGCAGAGCAACAGTGTTATTCGATTTTTAGAATAAAAAAAAAAATAATAACATTTTTCTATTAACAACGAGTTTTTATAAGAATCACTTGAGTACAGTTTACGACTTTACGGGGTACACAGGGGGATAGAGTACTCCAACTAATTTTCAGACATTTTAGCGTCCCCCTAATATATTACGTTATAATTATAACGCTTAAAAAGTTTTAGAGATGCTCATTTTTTAAAAGTAAATAGTCTTCTTTCTTTAATTTTGCCAAGTTGAGCACTATTTAAGTTTAATGTAAACTAGTTTATTGTGTTAAAGTTTGAATGTTTTTTATAACAAAAAATAAAAATTAACGTATATGTAAAAATAATTTATATCTACTATAAATACTGTGATTAAAGAGTAGTGGTTATTTTTTCATACACAAAATATTAAATGTGCGAATTTCACGTCGCAAATCTGTTTCCTAAAACATCACGAACACTAATTATTTTATTAGTTCAATAATAATTGTCGACTAGGACCATAAAAACGGATAAATTAATTAATTCGGCGTATTTCGCCGGTCCTATTACCGTTAGTGTTGGGAGAGAAGGTAGGGAAAATTAAAAGAAAATGGACTGCATAAGAAATGAAAACGAAATATGAGAATGAGGTATTCATATGTACGAGTATATAAGTAACCCGGTGTTATTGATAACAATATGGATTAAATAAAAACAAATTATTTGACATATATTAACACGCGTTGCAAAAAATAAATAACATTATTCTATTATAAAAATAAATAAAATTACGACACTCTCCTGAACACGGCTGGACGACAGAGAACCGCGTGTCAGAACGCGAACAGATCAGGAACATGCACCGAACCAGAGCCGTACCGCGCTATTTTTTATCCTGAGGCAGAACTGAAGCAATGAGCAAGAATATTTACGGTTTAAAAAATATACAATATATGCTTTAATAATTTACACAGACCTTGGCTCAGATTTTAAAATCCTATGATCTCATTTTGGTCATGGCTTTAAAAATGTTGTTTATTATTTTAAAAATAGTAAAATAACTATAGGAATTATCTAATATTATCTATATCTGAAGAAAAAACGGCTACCTACCTAGTAAAAGAAACAAATTTCTTTCAATTCACTTAACTAAAAAAAGCTTAAAAAATAAAATGCCATTATAAAGCTTGCCATGAAATGAGATTTTTTATTTACTTAATTTGTTTACTACACATTACATACGGTTTGAAGAATTATTTATTCAATGATGTTTTGTTACGTTATAGTTTTATAATCACCTGCCATAGGTACTATAACATATTTAACAAAGCAAATAGGTGATATTCGAAAAAGAATCAGACAATACGTTATTTTCTCATAGTTTTTATCCGTGAAAATAAATTTAATCCGTAATCGTTAAAGAACATAAATAAAGTGTAAGCATAAGAATACATTTTTTTAACTAACGTGGTGAAAAAATTAAAAACCTGATGTACGTAATTCATTTACAGTTATTTCTAATCGCAATCAAAGTAGGTAAAGTTTTTAATTTCGAAGTATTTTACTTCATACTTATTTATCTACTCGCTTAGAATAGCTAATGTATGAAAGAAAAATGTATTTAAAATCTTTATTATTTTGTGCCAATCCACTCGGAGTCCATTTGAACCTGCAAAACGGTCGTTAACTAAAGCCATGCTTCTAGTCTGCCATTACTCCTCTCTCGTAAAACAGTCATCATGCATTTATATTCCGATTTCCATAGAATATAAAATTTCCTTTCCTACCATTTTAAATGGGCCAAAGTCGATAAACTTCTTATCATATAATAGTTATTCATACGTGCACATTAAACACAAGTGTCGTTTATTGTAGAGCAAGTATAAATGACAATTTTGCATGTTTCGAACGTATTGAAATTGTTCGGCTGCTCCGATATAAATGCCATTAAAGTGTGCATAAGTATACTGAAGAGTACTACGTGGATTAAATTGAAAATATATTGCGTTTCGTTTAATATTTCAATACACGTATTATTACGGCGCATGTGGTGTAGTGATGTGACGAACTTCAAACAAAGTCAAGTGTTGTCCAACAAATTCAACTAACCACCACGGTTCCAATAATGTTCCTACGATCATGGTAATCAATGTATTTGCTAGTTTTTAAAACTCGTACTTTCCATGAAATTTATAACCCTTATTATTCCATACTGAATTTCTGACGCGAAAATGGCAGTAATTTTTTTTTCAAACGGTTTATTAGGTATTATTATAATCGATCGCAATAGTTATATACCATCAAATTGATCAATTTGATTGATTATAATAGACTCAACTCTTAACTAGTAGAATCTTATTATATTTATAACTTAAAATCCGTGTAGAAATTTTAAATTTTACCGTACGAATTGTGGTACACAATAAATAAAAAATATTGATGCATAAATTCGAATTCCGTTTGAGTTATATTTCACATTTATTTGTTATTAACCTGTCTTCCTTTCGAAATAATTAAAAAACTATTTTAAGTTAATCAATCAGTAAAGAACTCAAGGAATTAGGTTATTCCTGAAAAAACTTATAATTATTTTCACCATCTTGTTGATGTACAATACATTAAAATACTTCACGAATATAATTACGATCTACTATAACCTCTTTAAGCTTATTAAATAGTTAAACATGGTGTATGTCATCTTAAATTATTATGACTGCAATGGTAGGTTAATGTAAACTATTTCTCAACATTTATCTTACCCTTTACCCTTAAATGATAATAATGAATTCGAAAAATAAGTACATTTATTTATCATTTTAATAAGTATGGATGAATCGATCAGTTTAAATGCAGAGTTTATATTTTAATGCTAATGAGTGGCGTTGTTAATTGATAAAAAATCATTATTAATGTTAACAATCAATATTTTTATAAACTCTAATAATTAATTATTGTCTTTATATTAATAAAGTATAGTATAAACAGCATTTTAAAGTGCATTACATATAAATTATTAATATATGTTATTAATTATAAGACATTGCCGAAGGTAAAGCGGTTATAACTATACTTTTTTTTTTTAATTATAAACGAAAAAACACGAATAACTGTAGCAATAATTGATTATTGACGTGAAAATCTTAGCAACCTCGAAAGGCCGAAAAAAAAATGCAAACCTTGAGAAAATGAAATATCATAATCCATATGTGTTTAACGATGATCACAACAATGCTCTAGGCGAGTAAGGCGAACAACACTTATCACTATATTATTAGATAGCAGTTATATAATATATTATATATGTAAATATATATATTAATATTACGTAGGGAACAGTAAATATATTCAAGCTATATTTTATATACGTAATATATACTATTATGCAGGTCTCGCGTATACGTACAGTAGGAATAAAATGACAATAGGGGTTCCTTGTATATTATATTAGTGTGGTTGTAAATATGCATAAAAACAGTATATAAAAATTATTCGAAAAGAACTAGCAAAGAAAAACACACACACGTACACATGAAAGCTAAATTGTAATACATAAAGGTTTAAAATATATACTATTTTACAAGTATTTACACTAAATAAATAACAATAAACTATTATTTTTTTTTTAATTTAAAATAATTCATAAAAATGTTTATGATAATTTTTTTTTATATTTACGATGCAACAACATTTCATTTTTTTGAGGTCAAATATGTAATATTAAAAATGGACATTTTATCAAGCTTATACTTATAGATATTATTAGTGGAAGTTATCAAAACGTTTAAGAAATTATTCAATGAGAATTGCATGTGTATAGGGTACTTGAGTTTCAAGAGCAGTTTGAAAATATTTATAATAATAACATTTAGTAAACAGCAAAAGAAAACGAAAATGCCTATACGATATTTCCGTAAAAAGAAAAATGTAATCAACTCATAAGAATATACAAGACTACAGTGTATTTAAATAATTCTTTATTTACATTTTCTTGTAATTTCTTATTAATGATCCTTAATCATTGTATAGTACTATTTTGGTAACGTAATAAATAACCATCTTAACTTTTCCCTGTCTGTGATTTTCAAATACAAGATTAAGTATTTTTATAACTTAAGTTGAATATTTCTTCAAAATAATATATTATTGAATTTTTATAATATTATTATCTCTCAGTATAATGTGATGTTGAATTCTGAATTTTATTTTCAAACTTTATACATGTTCATGGTATGTTTTTAATGTTTGGCAAAACCTTTTTTAATTTAGATACCGAATTTCTGAATAACAAAGAATTTATGACAATGAAAAATATCATAAACAGATATTTTATCGATTAATAATTAATTAATGAATTTTAAATTAGTCCTATTCATTATTTCTGTCATAATTTCTTTAATTTCATTTTTGAAATGAAATTATTATTAAACAAATGCGATCTTTCATCGTGAAATAAATTGTTATCATTTTATACGAATTAAGTTCGGTTTATTTTACTTAAATTATTAACCATTTGTATCTTGTAATTATCATAAATTTATGAATTATAATAAGTTACGACTGTTGTATTGTACATAAACTTATGAAAATATTTTAGTCCTGAACCAAAATAACTAAAAACAATAATGCTAAAATAATCAATTTGAATCATAACATTTTGTGTAGTTTTTGACATTAATTTTAATTTTATTATACTCAAATGTGTGAGCTCAAATATATTGTTATAATTATCTCTCATGAGTTAATAAAATGTTTTTGGGTTCAAGATAATTTCTCTTATATAATATAATTTTTGTTCGGAGTGATGTTCCTAATGTTTTAAAAAAGTTTAATATCATACAACAGTTCTCGAGAATTATTGTTATAATAAATAATAATGTAATTAATATGTGACACATGTAGTACTAAAATATTTTACTAAATAATATAAATTGTTACTGTGATTTAATAATTATTATGCTTTAATATAAATAAATATTACATCCTAAAATTAAAAATATAGTAGGAGGAGTGAAGAATATTGAATTGTTATAGTATACACGAAACAATTAATCTGATGGATCAAAAATATTTCTAGAAATTATTAATTTAATTTTTCATAATTGAATTTAAATTTAAAATCAGATCATTAATCTAAAGACTGAAAGAATGATATATTTTTAATGAGCACAAATTTAGTAATTTCATACATTTTTTCTAATATATCCTTTTAGATATTAGGGTTTAGGAAAAAAATATTAGCCTTTAATAGTATTTAAAAAGAATAAGGACGGAATATATGTGGGAATTGTACAATATAAGTTCAATTGATTTAAATCATTGTATTTCCATATCTTATATTTGTTATATTGATTTTGTTTTTAATTAATAAAGAACTTATATAATTGATACTAATAAATAATATGATTAAAATTATGAAGGACATTTCAATATATTTTATAATTGCATTGTGATTTTCCCTATTCTTGTTGTACTTAACCAACTGTGTACCTAGATAAGTTTAAATATTATGTTTATGCCTAAAAAGTATACGATACAGAGACTTAACTACTCAGAAGTTTAAATTTAATTACTTTTTTCATTAGGTTTGATAAGTATTTAATCCTTAGGTATTATAAACATTATTAAATTACTATAGAATATTATGTCAGATGCTGATTCCGAAAAAAATACTTATAATTAATATTGATTATTAGTTGCAATTATTAATGTTTATTATGACCTATTTAAATTATTAGGCAACTTATCAGTACAGGTGTTATAATTTGTTTTAAAGATTTAAATACATTAACAACATAGACATGGAAGATATAGTACTTTATCAGTTTTATTCTACTCCTGAAAAGTCTACTAAAAGAATTATTTTTGTGAAGTTGTGAAATGCTAATACATAACAGACTTAGTATAGAAGAAGTATAGAAGTATAGTCATCATTTAGAAGAAAAAAGATCGATTATATATATATATCAATTTGCCATGATTAAGTAATAAAACATAAAAACTGGTAATAAGTTTCGAGAAAAAAAAGATGATTTCTTAGAAACGTTGAAACAAATAGAGTTTCTTAGAATTCGTTTTGTTATATAGTCGTAGATTCGATCAACATACGTTCCCTTAGTAAAAAATTCACAAATTATTTAGATTTAAATAATAATAATAATGATCGTAAAATTGTTTTAATGTTGTAAATGTTAAACGTAAATAAAATAACTGAATTGTTTTTACTTTGAAAATATTTTTTAGATTTTGACGTACATCTGTGTAGCCGATAAACCTTCAGAACATTTCTTTGTTTATTTACTCATTTTGAACTTGTCGGTTTTTGGCATAAACACATACTACGTACAGTAAACATCGTAGTTTCTACTTCGTAAAGAGTCATGGCTGTAACTTGATGGTTGGCCATTGCATTGATAAAACTATTAATCGGTTGATGATAATCATATTATACAATTTTATTCATTATTAAAATAACACGAGCAAGTATCTTCAGAAACGGTCCAATATCATTAATAACGTTTCTCACTGTATACTAACCTAATAGAATTTGTATAAATAAAATAAGATATTTTTATTAAATCTTAATAAGAAAAAACACTATTTTTTTATTTTTTTTATTTTGGATCTATTACTTAATTTTCTAAGCAAATTCATTGCATTTTTAAAAATTAGTATTTAAATCGGTATTATGTCATAATAATTTAATTTTCTTTGGTATTTTTGATTAAAATATTTAAAATAATAATCATTTAAATACAATGAAGCACGTTAATTATAATCACGGCTAATAGAATCGATCGTGTTTGTTGATTAAAATTTTATTTTTTCGAATGCTGTCCCTACATTTTGTATTATGAGCTGGTGTAATAATTTTTGCCAAGTCCCGAAGTGTTCGCTTATATTTTTCCAATTAGTATAGTTAACCTAAACATATTTCACTTACTTTGTAATTAAAATAAAATCAACATTCAATTAATTATCATGAGTTATAAAATGATAAAACGTTCATTAACTATCTACTAATTACGTTATTTGAGTTATTTCCAAGCATATTTTATAACAAAATGTTTGCATTTTACCATTGTTTGTTTCAAAATATTTAATGATTTTTTTTAAAGGTATAATCCAAGGTTTTTTTTATGCTTTTATCATAGTTTTGTAGATTTTAAGTTATGTGCACTTCGTTGGACTCGATAAAAAGTTTTAAAAACCATTTTTATATCTTCGAATTTAAATATTTGTAGTATATGAATTATGTTGGGTTTTAAGTTCATTCAAATTATGTGATTTGTATGTTTAATGTCGAAGACTTATTTCAATTGGTTGATTATATTCAATTCTTTTTAAGCAATACTAAATTTTAATTACATACAAATAAAAACTAATTATATCATACATTTTCATTTAACTGACACTTTTTAGTTTTAAATAATATGATCCGATGTACATGAAAGCTCAAAATAACAAACATGGATTATAATACTGTATAATAAGTTGTAGTAGCTTTATATAGATAGAATATTATATACACAATAATTGCATAACCTATGCGATCACACAAAGGACAAATAATTACTAAATAATAGGCATTATTATTATACAACTACTTTTATTGTATAGTTTTATTGTTGTTAGTAGTTAACAGCTTAAAGCTATTTTTTTAATTTAAATTTCATTCGATCGATGTTAATCGTATGCATGCTAGTGTGTTTGATTCAACAGAGAATAAACTATTAATGACTTATTAGCTTTTCATACTTTATATTAAAATTTAGATTTAACGATGTCAAGATGTGTATTATCTTTACATAAAGAATTTAGATTTTATCGGGAGATTCTTCGGTATCACATACCACAGATATTTCATAGGTAAAAAGATTCTAATTTGAAATGTATTAAGAACTTGTTTTGTTTATCTTAAGTTTTCTATGGTTTTTTTTTTCTAACCAGTATTTTTATTTATCAAAAGAGTCATTCTATAATTATTTTTATTCAATTATACCACTTAAAGCTTTTTTTCCTTAAAGTAAAATTATCCAGTATTTTTTTTTTCTCACATAATTTATACTCTTCTTTCTTCATACTCCAAAACTGTCTCTAGACGAAATTTTGTTTTGAACTATCCTTCAAAGTGGCGTGGCGAAGGGGGTAATGGAGAGGTGGTCGTCTCTCAATTTTTCAAATGGGTGGTAAGTGAGTGGGTAATAATTTAGTTTCATAATTATGAGTGTTGGAAAATACTGCACAAATAAAATCAGAAGCTAATGTTCAGTAACCACTAGTTAGTAACAAGTAAATAATTACCTACTATAAACGAGTCATACATTAAATAGGTATAGCGTTTATCACTAAGGCCTTGTATGTTATTGGTTATTAGGTACTTGTATTAATGTGTTTGCTTTTATTTCTATAAGCAGTTTTTATTCAGTAGGGTTGGTTAGGGTAGGTGACGAAAAATATATCCATCTCTGTAAATATTTTAGTTCACCACGCAACCGATCCTTCGTACTCTCATGATATTTATCACATTTCTCACACTTATTTTGATTGTATATCTTTATCCAATCAGTACTTACATTTTGTTTTTTGTTTTTAGATAATTGAATTGTTTCTTTAAATTTAAAATAAATATTATCCTTTTTGTATTTTCGGGCTTAGAAAAAAGTTGTGAATTTTATACATTTTGATTCATACGTTTATCATCGACTTATAGCAAAATACCATAGTCGTTATTTTTTGAATACATTTTTCAATCTTGATATTAGATGAATTTTAAACATTTTTTTTTACCAAATGAAACATTAAACAAATCAAATAAATTTATTGTGAACACCAATAGAATTTTAAATTGCTTTAAAATAAGAACAATACTTTTACATCATATAAATAGATTGTTTACAAAAGTTATACCTATATTGAATGGAAATGTTTTATATGTGAATAAAAAAGTTACACATAATAAATTATAAACATAAAATGTATACGTAATAGTTTAATTATGTAGGAATTTTTGAAATTATTTATTTAAGAATATATATTAAAGTTACTTATTTGTCATGAGCATTTATTATAATTAAAATAATTGCTGATTTAAGAGAAATAATATACCAAACAATAAGGCGGTAATACTTTCGTCAAATTAAATTGTATTCTTAAGCTGTTTACTTTCTGTAATTCATATTGACAAATATTTATTGATAAAGTAATGAGAAAAATATCATGTATTATCTTAATGCAATAAGAAATCTCAAATCAATAAAAATGTAAGTGTCATTATATTCAATGTTTAAATACTATGCGAATTATAAATATATATATATATATAAATTGTTATTTGTTTCAACAAAATAAATCATATTTAGAATAACAACACTTTGTTTTTATAATTAAAAAAAACCTTGGATTTAGTTTTTTGGATCACAGTGACGTAAATTAATCAATTAAATATTGTTTTTCTCATTTTAATGTTTTTTAACTTATATTATCTAAGATGGAAAACATTATAAAATGATATTGTTTACAATAGTTGTGGTTTTATTTCTGTTAATGATCACATTAATTATATTTTGTTTGTAAAATGTATGAAATATATAGATTACCTACGTAATATAATTAAAAAAAAAAAAAAAAACGTAGGAACACCAGTATATATATACACTTATATTGCACGTAAATGTTTAATCCTTGTTTGGACCGTAATATTATTTAGAATATATTGTGAATATTTGAACATTACACAGGCTTTTTTATAACACTAATCATATTCGTTAATTTCTATAAAAAAGCATAGGGTATGCCACCCTATATTAGATACGGATCTCTAAAAGTTCCATACAATTCCCCATACTTAATCTTAAAGTCAATTTTACTACATTATTATTAAATAAAGTTAATGTGTCCTATATCATCTATTTGTTGTATAATTATATAAGTCATATTATGAAAATAGACGATGATTATTGACAATATTTTTAGGGACTTACAATAATTACTAATTACTTTAAATATTAAAAATAATTAATGAGTAGTTTTTCAATCAAAAATATAATATATATTATAAAAATGTTAACTATTGATTATGAAAAAAATAAATTGAAATGTTCTTTAGTTTCTATCTTATTTCTCTTTATAATTGGATTTTGATTTGCATGCTTCTAAAATTAAAGCAACCTGAAAAAATGAATCAATATCAGATATAAATGTGTTTGATTTTTATTTTTGTTAATACTAAAAATTAACAGTAAACATTAGTTAATTATACATAAGAATATTTGAATGGTACTAAATAGTTCTTAAACGAAGCGAATGCTATTGTTTTTGTTTTTCTGTAGCAAAACTTCTAAGTAGGTGGTAATTTTCATCGAAAGCTATTGAAATATTTAAATTTAAATACTGTAAATTTGGTGGTACTTTAAGAAGGATTTTATTATGAAAAGATGCATACAAATAATTAAAACTATGCGTTTGATATTTTATAGTATATATGTATACATATCGTTCATATGCCACACTACATGGTTGAAACTAAGCAAATATTTTATACTCATATTAGCCGTATAACAGTACCATATACAACATTTTTAATCTAATTATATAATATTCAAATGGATTTATGTATTTATATAAGTACATAATCAACTTTATATCAAATATGCACACACGTTGAATTTTGTGGGAAATTATTAGAATAATTATTCAAATTGAAAGCAATATGTTGGGATCCAAGGTCAAACCTTGTAGGTATGCACAACGCACTGTATAGTGTTTTATTCACACCACTGCGTCTACGTTTTACCAACCGAACACAAACTTTCATGTAATTTTATCAATTAGATTATGAGTATGTTCATATTAAGGAACAAAAAAGACTATTCGTGTTCTTATTGGAGGTCCTGTACTATGTACATATGAAACGATGGAGTATAGATTGGCATATTATTTCTAATCGCTGGACTTCATTTATTTGTCTGGTTACGTAAATATTATACTCGCAGCAGGGGTCCCTGACTGTACCAAAATACACTTTATACAAAAAAAAAATTTCTACCTAATGAAATTTGTACGGCATAATTCCGTAAAAGTGATTATTTTGACTCATTCGGATTGACTACTCAGAATCCAAAATTAGCTGAAAAATATGTATGTGCTTTAGGTTATTGGACAAACACGAATCAGTACTTAATTTACTTATGTTGCAGCCATAGATCATAAAAAACAACTGAAGTATAAATAACGCTGTGTAAATATATTGTTTTTAATTAATAGTTGTATAAACTTTTTTTTATGTGGCATTGTAAGTGTATAAAAAAAATTTCACAATGATAAAAATGATAAAAATGTATTACCTTGATATTTAAGTGGAAAAAAAACAGAATTAGAGCTGTCGACTGCCTTAATAGAAAAATTCATATCAAATTTTTTCAATTTTTCTGTTTGTGAGTAGAATATTTTAAGTTTCTTGATTTTTATTTTTACTCCGTTCCTAACATAAAAGTATTTAAAAGCATTTGGGTTTCAAATAAAATAATTTCATTAAAAAAAAAAAATTACAATTTCAATATTTTTTTACGATTACTATTAGATAATGGTAAATAGTTCTAAATTTAAAAAAAATAAAATTAAAAAAAAATGGGCCTTTTTAGCTCGTTTGGGCAGTACAAATATACTTTTAAGCTTTTTATTTTCTATTAGGCAAAATATAGAAGTGGATATTTTGATTTTTCGGTTTTCAAATGAATTGTAAAATCTCCAGAACATTAATATCATTTCTAATTTTATCGTAACTTAATTTGACATTAAATAATTAATATAAATGATTCTAGGTCTTAATAAATTTATAAAATGTTTAAAAATTTGTTTCATTTGTCAAAAACAAATTTTTATCTTTTAATTAAATTTATATTTTTCTATTCGGTTCGTGTATGATTAAGGTGACCATACATTTTTTTAATAAAAACGTGATAAAAATATTAATATCTTCATCATCTCGATTACAAATAATTTTTTTTTAATAATTACTATCAAAATCAAGAAATATTATGGTTTCAAGGAAAAAAAATTGAACTAAATAATTACACTTATTATTAAGTAACTCATTTTTATTTAAACAACTTTTTTTTTACACATATATAAGAAAATATGGTTTGCGTAAATAAAACGGTTGATGGTTACTGTAACACCGAAATAATTAACTACGGAAAATAATTGTATGTTGGCGCTGATATTGCGGTGTTTATATACCATATATTTTATTAGTGTAGTTATCTATCCCGATACCACACACTGTCGCTTTCTGTCGTCAATCATCACCGTCCACCATGCAGTGTATACATATAATGTAAGTGTACACGTCACACATACTAGTTAAATATAATAGATACAATAATTTGTCAACAAATTAAAAATGTTATTTTTTTACTACTTACTGAAAACCGGACATTTAATGTCTCGAACATTCTCCGGAGGACAAGGGGATAAAGATACAAAAAACTGTCCCGTTCAAAACGTATGGTCACCATAAGGTGAATACAATATAGAAATAATATAAACGCATGCTCACTGTACTTCAATATTTACTGGGGTCTCAATTTCTTAAGCTGGTTACACACTACGCGTTTTAGAGCGTTTTAGACGCGGCGTTCGAACGCCAAAAATCAAACACCAATCAACATATGGTTATGTTCACACCAGAAAAAAACCGCGCGTCCGAACGCTTCGAAACGCGCAGGTTTAATTTTGAACGTTTTGGACGCTGCAACATTTAAAATTAAACAATGTATTTTCCATATTTTGTTCACTCTGGATGTTCGCGACGTCGCGTTTGGTAGCGTTTCGGTTTATAATCTGTTTATTTGGTTACCAAATGTCAACTTGCTGTGCTATTACATTGCTTTGTTACTATTTTTTTTCTCTCCTTATGTTGTTGCAATCTTTTATAAAATGCATAAATTAAGCAAGCTGCTTCCACATCATCTAATGTATTTATATCTAATCCGTTTAACGCCATTTTAAAACAAATTAAATTAAAAAAAAGCAACAAAAACGTTGTACGATGTGTACACGAGTACGTTTAAATACAAAATGACAGTATTTTGGACAATGATGTTAGGTTACACCATTTCCTGCGTGTACGCTCCCGATAATATTTGTTTCAAAAACAAATTGTTAAAACGCGTACGCTAGAGTTTAAAACGCTAAACAGCTTAAGGCTTACGGCAGCTCGTTATGTTACAATAAATTATTATTATTATTCGGTTAGTGTTGCTCCGGTTAATTAGGTGCAGGTACTACCGTAAACAGGTGTTAGTTGACCGAACAAGATTCGGTTGAAAATGTACGACGCAAAAGCAAAAATTTGGTTACTCGACGACGGGACGTCCAGTAGTTCGTTACAATTACACATCACTTGGAGCTAATGCGTTACGTTACGGCAAACCTGAGCTAGACCGAGGGGGGGAGGGGATTATTAGGAAGAAAAAATAAAATAAACAAAAAACGGCATTAACAATATCCCCTCTACGTTCGAACCATGTACAGTGGTGTAAGTCTATTGCGCGTTACTTTTTCGGTTATCCAGATTCTCTTTATTCTTACGCAACGTACACGAGGTGTTCCACGAACATACGAATACGTGTAATGAACAAATAATCTATCGCTTGATTGGATCGATTTAACAATGGCTCTTCGTCAGACACCCTGTACGTAAATGGTACCTCCGTAATATCCGTACGTTATTCCATGTTAAAATCGTAATAAGGACTATAAATAATAAGGAATCATGTGTCGTGTATATGCGAAACATAACGTTTATTGGGAATAGCCGACCTTTACGATTCACGAAGTTCAAAGTAAATCGATTTCGTTGATAAAGTACTTTATACGTGTATCGTATAATCCTTTAGAAATTCGTCCTTTACCCACGTGGGATACGATTGATTTTCCAAACGTACATATATTAAATATAATAAATACATATATGTATACGTATATTATGTATTATACTTTAAATATTTTAACAGGTTTGCGTTTGTACTTTTCACACGATTTTCGAACAATAAGGATTCGAGTAGAAAACAAATATTAGTGTGCGACGATAAAATTCGTTAGTAAGGTAAATAAAGCGAAGCAAATTTAGCAAGGTCTACCATACGTTTTCAATTTCCGTGGAAAATTAGTTTATTTATGTTGTAAAAATATCGAAAATGTCTTTGGCGTTATGTATAGGAAACTCTTTTATCCGTGATTATTTCAATCGTTCCGTATAATGTTTTATTCATACGGATCTCTAATGTTATGCAAAAATATTGGATTTATGTTTTAACGATATTTTTCACTACTTACGTAACTTATCATCGGTGAGTGGTGGACTTCACATAGATCGTGAGTTATCGATTAGTATTTACTTTTTTATAAATAATAACATTCCCCGTATATGAAACCGAGTTCGTAAACGTATAGTGTATTAATATTTGTGTATGGTTTTCGTTTTCACGAATAAAAATTCCCTAAAATATAAATGTAAATATTTGAAAACAAAAATTGAAATTAAAGAAAAAAAAATTGGGATATTTTTATACTTGCATCGAAAATATTATGAATAATTGATAACAATTCAATAGCAGCATAACGTCACCACGATAATTTGTATATTTCAACTCTTGAATTTTAATACCATAAATTATAATAATCGGAAATATTTAATAGAGCGAAATAACAATAATTGAACGTCTTGGTTTTTTTTTTTTTTTTTTAAATCAATCCAACAACTTTTATATTCGCTACGTAGACAATACAATTTTAATTTTATTGAATCATACCAAAACAACCCTAAATTGTATCGTTGAAAGTTTGTTTCTACCGTCCGTCAAATTGTTTTGCAAATTAATTTATCGACATAACATTATACAGTACAATACCACCCATTATCCGGTGACGGCTTAATCTTAACCGTTAACGATGATCAACCGTTGGTTTTTGATATACGGTGATCGATTGATAAACTATACGCTCAAACCGTTTGATTACGATGGTTTAACATATTGCGGAACTGAGTATTCCGTTTTAAACCGAGTAAGTATTGCATTAAAAATTATCAGTTGACGATCGGCAAAATTCTACGGACCATAAAATAAATAAAACATAATGATAAAAAAATATCATTAGTAATGAATAACGACCAATACTCGTTATGCTATTGTTGAAGATTAAATGTGCAAATTGGAAATCTGCGCAGTGCGTACTCATTGAACTAACCCGCGCCCGGAATCGGTTTATTACGGAAAACGTGAATTGTACGGAAGTGCAGGTACTCAATGAAAACATTTGAACGTTACGAGACCGGTAACATTACAATATTATGTGTAACAGCATTGATTAAATTTAAATTCAAAATTTAAAATATTTTTTAAATTTATTTTTTATTTTTAGATTGTATATTTAATCAATGGTAACAACAATTTGTTCCTAAATAATATTGCTCTTTAGTAATTGAAAGATTTTGATGATGTTATGCAAATTTATGGTGAATTATAATAATGCACCGGAGCGTTAAACGGAAGACGGCTAGATAGCGGATACTTAAATCGTTTTACATCACGAAAATAAACTCGACATTTCGAGGTTATATATATATTTAAAACGAGAACGATTTCTTTATTTTATTTTTATTCGTACGTCTATAACGGTTGACATACGAGTACAACCAAAACTCATCCGAAGTAGAAGTAATATTAAATTAACGTAATCGTGGGCCAACAATCTCCAAGCAGCCGGTAGCCGGAGATGATATACGTTATTCTTTTTTTGTTTTTTTTGTGAAATAGAGGTTTTGGTCGGTTTTACCGGAAGTTGACGGTGTGAAATCGCCTTATAACATACAATGTGTAGTTATTATTAGATTTATAATCATTTATTACTATTTTACAGCTCAGTCGTGTGTCTGAAAAATCTGAAATTTCTTTATGCACCTTAAATGTTCAACTACGTACTATTTTTTTAAATCATATAACATTATCGTTTTTAGGCAGCAATCGAAGTATATCTTGGCACCGACTGTACTTCGATCTCACGGCGGACAATGGAAAACATTTTAAATTTCATGATTTCCAATGAGTTCTGTAGATCTTCTTGGTAGTATTACATATTTAAACGATAAAACCGATTTACTTACAAATGAACTGAATTCGAGTAAGTATAAGTATTGCTAAGGGTTCTACCGAAAGATATTTCAGGCTACAGAACACCCGGCTTAACAATTTTATTATAGCGGTAGTGGTATCATTATGTGGTGAGGATTCCTTCTAGCATTGTCGCCGAAGAGTCTCGAGCAATAAACGTGGTCCTATTAGTTTCTGTATCATTCGAACGGCAAAGAAAAGAAAAATAATCGAAGGCATTCGGGTATCAATATCTAATTATTAGAAATAGTGTACGAGTAATAACATTGTGGCATAGCGGAAAAGTTTTTTTAAATACTGACACATCCTGAAAATCGATAACGTTTTAAATATATTCTACCATTGGTTTTGTGTCGTATTGTATATCATGAAATCGATAATTCTCCACATACATTTCATACACAGTCATTAGATATCATTATAAATTATCCATTTGTATAATTTTTAATTATTTTCCTGTGCATGATTACTTTGTTACGATATTTACAACCACATTGCGTTACAATTTATTACTACGTGCGTATTGACTTTAACCGCTATTGTTTATTAGTATCGAAACATCCCACAAATCATGTATTGGTTGTACGTCATTTATTTCTTTGCTATAATTGCTTTCTACCTCGTGTTTATTATCGAGAAAGCCTAGTTAAAAATGAATACATAGATACAATCAGGAACAGCTTTTTGTGAGAGAGAGAAGTTACGAGGACTTTAAATTCCACATGGCATGTAAATCACGGAGATCACTTGTTGAACCTTCTCCCTCCTTTAAATGATTGCCTAGCGTAACAAAAAATCGGCTATTTTTAAAAACACAGAAGACCGAAATGGATTCAGTATTTTTCTAGCAGAGCCTTCTGTAAAATTTCTAATGAACGGAAAAAAAATCCATTCTTAAAATTTTAAAAAATCTTTTTTTTTTGAGGGAGGGGGGACTAAAGACTTTGATAACAATTCCTATCGAGTTATAAATAACTAATTTTTGTTGTTTTTGACAGTATTGGATTTTTTTTGTAATTTAAAATAATTTTTCAATGAATTGAGAAAACAGTTCCATGATAATATTAGTTTTTCAAGTTTTAAACGGAAAACTTCGATTTAAATCAAATTGTTTAAAATTAATGAATCATAAAATATAGTATTCAGAATTGGAATTGAAAAAAAAAAACTGAAAACGAAGTCAGTTTTTAAAATGTCTAGTTTATTTTTTTAAATCTGTATGGCATTGTCCGTTTCTTAAGATCACAACAATTAATAATGGTTCATGATACATTTTTGACACGTTCAACGACACGTAGCCGACAAATTTTATGAATATCTTTATGAGTGTATTATTTGATCGATTGTAGACATACTGTTTTAATTTTTATACTTGGTTATTCTGTAGGATATCGTGATTCCATTAATATATTTGGATTTTGCGTAGCTATTTTTAGTGGGTATTATTTTTTAATATATTTTAATTATTTTTTAACGAATAAGGACGACGGTGAAGCCGATAACGCGGCTGTGCTTTTTCCGATAGTATCATATTATTTTTGTTGTGACTATGGTTTATTGTCTGACAAAATAGTATTAATGTTTATCTTGCTCGGTCGTATAATAACAATAAGTGTGTATTTATGTTCGCAGATTATGGTAGACTTTATATTCATATTTTTATGCGTTGTTTTTACATATTTATTTCGATAAAAAATTACCATGATAATATAGTATATGTTTGCATGGGAAATAACGATTTTAATAATATTTAAACAACGATTGCGCGGAACCGATGCCGATACGTAATCGGCCGTCGGCGTCGCTGCTCAGTTTTAGCGCGAGAACATACTACACGCAAATACTGTGGCACTCAACGTGTTAAGGACATAACCGCCAGCGTTTTTTTTTTTTTTTTTTGGCAATTTTCCTTCGTGTGCTTTATGTATTGTTTTGCAGCTACGAATATGTGTCCGCCGAGCCGATACGAGTTCATAATACTGCACAACATCTGGAGGTACACAACTCGGCGGAGGCTGATTATGTGTGTTGGGCCGGGGCTCCTGCAGCCCCTTCCCTCCGTTCGCCACTCTTAGACACTGGATGTTTACAGGAGGCGACTTCGAACATTACTACAATCGTCTTATTATTATTATTATTATTCCTAATGACGACGCATATCCCAGAAAGTATATTTTAATTTATTTCATTTTCCTTAGCGTTCTCTTCTCCAACTCGCCTGCCGGTCAGCTGAGACGATCATGGCGACGCAACGCGTATCCTCTCGTTGACCTTGAGCCGGTGGTGGTTGTGGTGGTGGTGGTGGTTGTAGTGACCAGGTATAACCGGGTCGACGAAATAATCACATCTTTTGTATTACTATTATTATTGTGTTTTTTAAGACGCAGTTTTTTTTCTTCACCTACACCGCTGCACACCGTCATGCCATGTGATTCGGTCGTGCGTATCGTCCGCGTGTACTACGCCACGTAGTAACTGCTCGTCTCACGGTTTTGGCCATTAGGTTAGGTTTTATGCAGGAATGTAGAATTTTTTTAAATTTTTTATTTTCATTTTTTTTTTCACTAATTTTTACTGTCCGCACGTTGCGTATATTACACGACTAAACACGGTAGTAGTCGATCATCACTGTTTGGTAATCGATTATTTCCGATTATTGACCGATAATAGTAAAATCAATGTCTATTGATTACACAGGAGTAGTAGTACTACAGGAATAGTAGTAGTACTACAGGAATAGTAGTAGTACTACAGGAGTAGTAGTAGTACTACAGGAGTAGTGAGCAGCGGCATCAAGAGAGAGTAACCGAGTATTTAGTAAAGTACTGTATCAAACAATATAGGAGCTTTTTTTCTGTGCGGAAATATTTCATGACAAAAATAAAATTAATAATTTTCATCGATCGAAAATAATTTTTCTTTTGGAAAATTCTATACCTACGCTAATGCCATGGGTGAATACGGGTATTATCGGGTAACGTAAAATTATGAGATAAGATTTGTTCAAACGATTTCCACAACTTGGAAATAAATATTCATTTTACATCGTTCACACATTTTTGATTATTTTCATTTAATTTTAAGAAAAAACAACGTTAAGACTGTTAAGAAATCCCCAGTTTTGTACGATTATGCGTTTTGTTAACGCGTGTCAATATTTCGATTTAGAAAAACCTAAAAATGTAATATAAGTTCGTTTGATCAATAAAATTTTCTATTGGTTATTATTTTAACTGTGAATTGAAAATCCCTAAATTCTTCGAGGAAGAATTAATACAATTTGCCGTTTTATTTCGAATGCCTAGATGCATACCGTTGCCAAGAGAAATGTTGCCTACAAACTCAAAAGAAAACATTCTCGTATCATTGAAATCCTGATAAACAACTTTTTGCTTCATCATTGAGAACCTATAAATAATAAAATAGCCTATACAACTACGAGTCTAATAGATCAGAATCGAAATAAATACGTAATAGAAGTATAGAATTCGCGACACATGTATACGATTTGAGTGTGCTTAAATATCAATGGGCATAAAATTATGAATCTTATGCGTATAATTTTGTACTCGTAATTATAGGACCTGCAAGAATCGTAATGATCGTAATATGTAATAGTGTATAGTGCGTAATAGAAATAATAGCATAATTGTGATAATAATATGTTAATAGTATTCGGGGTACATAGTAGCAACAGAATGTCTCGGTAGTATACGCGTAGCATGGTGACTATAGTGACATACACGTGCAGAATAACCATTGATCTTCGAATTTGTCGTCGTTGCCGCGTGTCTGTGATTATGGATTATTATTTATTATTGAACTCAATACAATCCTAGTAAAATATTGATAACAGAACGACGCGATGATTTATCTATTTGCGTTAATTATTTATTAATTTGGCTGCTATATACAACGGTTCGCATTATCGTTCGGTTTTATTTACATCCGGCGCGAACTATCACCATATTAAGCTGTTTCTATCTCATTGGGTTTACGATTATTACGTATAAATATAAAAATATATGATATAAAAACATTAAATGCCATGGATTCTATAGAACTGTAAAACATGTTAGTTTTTATCCGACCGAACAAGTAACAAATACATTTTGCTGAAAAAATTGAAAAAAAACAATAATTTCAAATCTGTTTTTCCCATATGGCTGGCGGTGTTGTCATTTTACACGTTACAGCGCATCTAAAAAACAATATTCGAATCAATGATTGTCAGATCGGAAGATAGAGTTCCTGTCGATTAACCATCGTTTATAAAACAACGATCTTGTGTAGGTACGCACAATATTGTCGATTGCCATTTGAACGAATATATGAGATAAAATATTATGTATTATATTTCCGACGTTCTAGAATTAATAGCGAACTAAAAAGTAAAAATATTTCTGTTATATCTATACAGTATTAAATGATGATTAAATACACTAAAATTTGCTTTCTCGTCCAGTATTTCGTAAATTTAACATAATTTTGATTGGCCACATTGAGACGTGTGTCAACAAATGTCGATACAGACCATCAATAACAATATGTAAGACCACTCGTGTAATATTATGAAATAAAACAACGTCGGAAAGAAGAAAATGTATTATGATTATCCAGATTATCAAACGAACGATCACTTGGCCAACGTCTGCTGTAACAATAGGTACTATATTTAAGTATAATTGTATAGGTGCACGGGAATAATAACCGATAAAATACGTGGTAATATAAAAAATATTTATATCGTACACACCTTATCTACATATTACGTTTTGATTTGTATTAAATTATTTTTAATTGGAAATGATGATAAAAAAATAAATTGTTTTTTTTTTTGTTCTTAGGCGTTCGTCCTACCGAAACACGTATAGTCGATAATAATAAAACGCTAAATATTGTGCCTTACGTATTGTAAACGATATCAACATTTAAAATTCGGTTGTAAGAGATTAAATTGGTACATAATGTCAGTGTCAGAACAACAGAACGAAATACGATTATCGAATATTTTTACTTGATTTTAAAAATCATACATAAATTGCACATAAAATGTCCGTTGCTCAAAGTCTGAGGGCAGTGAGTGGAAAATTTCAAAGGGCTTTTATCTCCTTTGACTGATCGGGTTATCGATATTTTACTGTATAATTACAAGTGGCAAGTATATATCGATATCGACATAACATATCGATAAGTATATATTCTTACAACTCCGAGACCGTGTATATTGTATATGTATATAACTCTATCACCACGTGTGCAGGTTCACGAATAAAAGTTTAAATTTGATTAGACTTGATTGAAACGCATTCAGCGATAGAAAATAATACTGCCAAGGTCTAAGGGGTCAATAATGATTTCTACATTACAGCGTTCACTTTTATTACCGCCTTCCATCATAATATTATTTTTTATATGTTTTTGTATGTGTGTGTATAGAGAGCAGATAATAAACACGCGGAAAGAGTTGGTGTGACGCCATCATATTATTGTAACACATCGATTAATCTGCCGAAGTTGTCTACAATTTCTCTAGTAATTCTTTTCTCTCCGTTTTTCCCGATATTTCTATTAATTGAAATTATGGCTGACGGTAAACAAATTCTTTCTAGCTGTATGTTTTGTCAGTTGCATCGTTTATTTGTTTTTCTTAATTCATATTAAATATCATAGCATCATAATAATATATATATATATATATATATATATATTTTACGTTTGCGGTAGATATTGGGTAGTATTATTTAATAAATACTACTGGTCGGTAGAATAATAACTAGTGTATTGTTACATAAACATGTATGAATACAATATACCACTACGTAATCGCCACACATGCGTTGAGTCGCTTTCAGTAGTGTTTGATTTTTCCAAGTGAAATTGTGAAGAAATATATATTAATGCATCGTATTCACTAACTTAATTAGTGTATGATTAACGATTATTAATCGTCAATAAAACTGTTGCGAAAATAATCAAAATAAATACATTCAGATCGGATGAAATTAATATTTTTGTCATCGTACCAAATGCTTAATATTTACGAACTGATTCATTTTGATAAACGATCAAAACGCAGTTATTCACATTTAAAGATGTGTTTTTATATAAGAATATTTCTGATTTTTCTGAATACATTTAGGTGTACGTAAAATCTAAATGTTATAATAATAATTAAAAGTAAAATTTAGGTAAAGTATGTATGCATTTTCTATTTTATGCGTTTGTTGCAAGAAATTAATAGATATAATAGAAGTATTTTTATCGGTAACTATTCGTACTATATTCAATAGATTTTTATTAAATTTCTATCATGATGTCGTACTATTATTGAAATTTTTATTTATTGCTTACGACATTACAGCAATACGGTTAGTAATTACTACAAAACGTATATCAAAATAAGGGAAATAGAGTTTTCGGAAATGCACAATTTGTGTACTTGTTGTTATGATTTTCAGGGGGGTTTATTTTTACACATTATTACCATGCATGCACGGTGAAGAATTTATACATAATTCTATAATAATTGTACATATTATATACGAGATTTTGCACTCGAGAGAGAATTTTAACTTAGATACGAGTATACGAGTTAAAAATAAGAATTTGTTTTATGTATAGTTTAGTTTTTTTTTTTTGGGTCTATGCCCGCGACAATTAATATGTTTATTGTGTTTTATAATTTATTTTGTATTGAAAATCCTGCATTCTAACTATAGATCGCATACAACACGGAAATCTAGCATATACGCCGCGAATATTAATCATCGATTATAATTATAGAATTTTGATATTATTTTATTACTACTTACTAGATTTTGCACTAAACTGCGTTAGTTAGTCAATGATTTATGTACAAAAAAATTATGTTAAATTGCATGATAATATTTGCATGACGCACTTACTTAACCTAACGTGTTATCGGAAGACATGGAAAAGCATCAACAGTCAACTGGTTTCAATTAAACGTGTCTTTTAAAATTAAATCTGGGAGCAATTTGTACATGTTTTAATGGCTTTTAAATTGTTTGTTAAATACTTTCAAGTTAATTGCTTTAATTGTAATTACTTTTTTCCAATCACAACAGTTAATTACTGAAAGCCTATTGAAGCCAATAAGAGAATAGCAGGAAAAATTAGATTATTTGTTTTTATTTTTATCGGCATCCATAAGTTGGATTTGTTTGAGTTGATAATGCATGAAATAATTATTAATATTTAATATTCATAATACTCGTATTACGGGCTGATAAAACTCCTCATTATAATATATTATCAATTATTAAAATAATCATTATGTTATCCGGTAAAAACGAATGCGAACATTAGATACTAAATAGTAAATTATTACTCTGATCAATGTTTAAACAAACTCGATAAACTATACGGTTCTTAAAATTAATTAATATTAATAATATTCATAATTTGTCACAAATCATGTATGATTTTATTTTTTTCTTGTTCGATCGGAAGTACATTATACCTTTCTACCTATCTGTACGAGTACTTTAATTTTAAAGTCTCAAAAGTAAATGTAATTATTGAAAAATTATTTCCATGTATGATACGGTCCACACTCTAATGTTCTCAACTGTATGCAGTAGCTTTGGTGGGGGATTAGAAGAATATGTTAAATTCGACTACTGTTATTGTGAAATATGGACAATTATTTTACTGCGATGTTATGAATAGTTGTATAATTAATAAAATATTACAATAAATTGTGAAATAGAGTGAAAATCCCGAATACAGTGAATAATAATAATAATAATTATTATTATTATTATTATTATTGTTGTAATTGTACGTATTTTAATTTTTATACTTTTTTAATTAATTTCTTTCTGAGTCTATTAATTTACTTTTAAATAGTTATTTTTCGTTCATTTTGACAGTTGATCTATTCGTGTATTAATTAATTTATCAGTTAATGTTGAGTTTATAAGTTTATTATTTATATATTTATTATAAGTTTATAATTTATACACCTAACCTTAAAAGGCTTAAAGTTAATGATGTACTTTAATTGTTTGTTATAATTATTATATAAAAATAAAAATAAAACGACAAAGGACAAGTATTATGTAAGTATATTTCAAATGGGTTGGTTTATTGAATCAAAAAGTATAATAGCATTTTGCAGACCGATCAATACATATCTTAGACTGCTAAGTTTATGTTTCTCACTAAGCCGTGTTTATTCTCAGACCCTTGTTCGTTCCTATTGTTAACATTAAATATTTTCTTCAGCCATAAATTTCTTTCGTACATACGATCCATTAACATTAGCAATCCAGAGGCGTATTTAGACTTATTTCTAGGGGGGGGGGGGGGTGGCGACTCAATTTTTTTCTTTAACTCAGGCTCAAAATTTACAAGTAAAATTTTTGGTAATATTTAAATTAAGTGAATCCTTAATATTAGTGGTTTTTTTTTTTTTTAATCTAATACCGGATCCACTTCTTAAAATTAATTTTTGTGTAGTTCATTTTTAACACCTGTCTGTGTTTTGAAAGTTATGCTTGTGTTTTATTTGAGTTTTCATTAAGTATGGACCCGACAAAAAGCCCAATTGAGTATTCACAGTCACGCGTAATTTGATTTCGTTATAAAATAATCCACATTAAAAAAATTTGAAATGTATATCTCACATATAATAAATTCCTTAAATACGGATTCAGGGGGGGCGATCGCCTCTTCGTCACCCCTCTAAAATACGCCCATGTGGCAATCATCACATGTGTATCGCACTTGACTTTAGTTGTCTCGTACATGCACATGTACAGGCTTCTTTTTTGTGAATGATATACTACCGAGGAATAAAAAAACAAATAGGTTTTGAAACATAGTAACATTACATTGGCTAACCGCGTTTAAGGTACGTTTTCCACGGCGCGACAAGTTGCTCACTTGTGAGTTTATTGTATTTGTATAAACTGGTTTGCTAAATGCGACATATCAACGCGACCGAACTTTCATTCGTCACGGCCGACGACACGACTTCTCCAAGAGCAGTGCTCCGCGGCATATCAGAGCGACATCATGTCGAAATTTATATTTTTACCCTCGGAAGATGAAGTGATCGTACTATAAATATAAAACAACCCTGTTTTATATAATATTGCAGAAACAAATTACATGGATAATATTGTCAAAGATGATATTTGGAAAGCTATAACAATTAAAATTGGAAAATCTTACAAGCAACTTTTTCGTATAGTATCATTAAAATATAAAATCAAATGATTTTATTTTCATGCAGATATTTCTTTTAATAATCATAGTGGAGGATACAAAATACGGTGGAAAAACATGTTTGCCCCATATTGGATTTCAAAAATATTCCGCTATCTCCTTATTTTCCAAAGGACCCAATATCAACAGTAATAAATTTATAGTTTGCATCAACCATCGCCAGAAGAATAACGGAAAAGAAGTCTTTGTAATTTTGGAATAATGACCCTGAATTATTCGGACTTCGAACACGATGTTTTCAATGTTTTACAATGTTTTCCATCAATATCTGAGATACAATTAGGAAAGTTCCATTTATAAGTAAATTCTTCTGCTTTTTGTTTAAAATCTATAGTATTGGAGGGTTTTAAAAATGTTGGCAACAATTTAGTTTTCAACAAGGTAAGCGTATTTTTTACTATAGTACTTAAGCAAAAATAATTTATACGAAAGGCGAATAAAAGCGATCTTAAAGATTTCTTAGTGGTAAGATATCTATTTAAAAAATCATTCAACTAAATTAGTTATGAATAAATAACTGACCAAAAAATGTAGCGAATTATGTAGGTACCTATATCAAAGTTACTGCTAATTTGTCTGCATGTGTAATCGGTTTATTCACACAATCGCTAGATCGTACGGTTAACTCTTTTTTCACCAACAACAGTAAAAAATCACGAAATTTAATATCTTTATTTTTTAAATGTCTGTTCATGAGTATTTCAAAAAATCCCTCACTAGCACGGTTTTTAAATATTTTATTCGTAGGATTTTTTTTTGTCGATATGAGATCAGAAAAAATAATGTCGTTTTCACTTTCCTCATCTAACAAAATAGTAAGGATATTTTTGTTATTAATAATAACGTTTTCCATTTTGAATTAATATAAACGCCCAAATTTTAATAATATATAATAATGAAATATTAGAACTCAGTACAATTCACATATGTTCTAAAACAAGAGAAAGTATATTGAAAACGTACGTATTGATGATCGTCTGATTACAAAAAAAGAAATAAATGAGTCGTCACGATATGTCGTGTTTTGCAAATCATGGCAGGAAAAATGTGCAGCAACATGCCGTTGAGACTTTTGGTCGCAGCAACCTGTTATGGCAACAGGACTTGTCGCACCTTGGAAACCGTACCTTTATGAACGATTATTTTTCTTTTTCCGACGACTTTCCGTACCTACTTCGGAAGATCCATATCTGAATAACTTAACATCCTTACGATCTAGACTTTTTGAAATTCCTCTTGATAATACGTACTTTTAAGTTGTTTAACTTTTATCAATATATAGTCTGAGCCGACGCCGACAATATAGAATCATCATAAGGATAAATGTTGAATAATCTACATGTGTTATCTTACACACTCATCTGTTATCGAGTACACGTATATAATCATCAGACGGTCGGAGTAACTCGGCGAGCAACTTAAACCAACACGAAAATTGACCTCAACTCATTTGGCCTTTTATATACACATGGGCATGGTTACATAATACATTGTTGATGTTTGGATGTTTACTTACAAAACTGTTGCGAGACTTGTTTTTTACTAAACTTAATAATATTTTACGAGTTCTTGTTATCTCGTGTCGTGTTACTACTTGTGTGCGTACAGTAAAGAGTTGGTTTGGTTTTAGTTTAATTTTTTGTGTAAATCTATGTACGAGGCCAAGGTCGTCATTACATTACGGGGTGCACAACCGAAGTATAAGCGTAGATGTTGTTTTAGAATTTAAATGTAATGTGGTTATCATGCCATAGTCGCTCATATTTAGTCTCTTATCTTCATTATAAATAATATACAATTGATGTACTTATTTGATGTATATTAATTTGCTATTGGCGTCGGTCGCATGCGTTGAAAAACATATATAGGAATAAAAGTATGCTCAGTGTACATATTGCACAAGGATTTGTAGTATTCGATGCTCATATGAAATCGTATGATTAGTAAACTGGTCCTTCAAGTACGGTTTAATGCTCAATATTCGCGATGGTAAAGCAACCGCTCGCAGAGACCTATTGAGAGGGGATACGAATACGAATTGAGCTTACTCGTCCGTGTCGCAAAGGCCTACTGCGCATGCTTACGAGTTGGTGTTCACGTAGGACCGCGCTACGAACGGGATTTAATCGATGGACGCAGGACTCAGGAAGACGAGTTTGATTTTCGGTGATTCCTCGACCGTACGTCGTCGTGTAATATGTGTATCGTACAAATGTCTAATACACTGGCACGCACACAATAAACAATGTACACAAGAGCAATAATAGTATTCCTTGTGGGGCGCGAGGAAAACGAACGAATCTCGTTCAATGTCAAGGACAAAACGGTGCGAGAGTGAAAAACATAGAAGAAAAAGAGAGAGAGAAAGAGTGAGAAATATAAAGAGAGAAAAACATCTATCGAGCGCGGCGACGCTGCGTTCGGGCGGGTCGGAATGCGAGGGGTTTTTGCGTAGTAGTTTCCGCGGAGAGTACACGTAGTGGTAGTCGTCACCGCCTGCTGTGCTGCGCCGTAGTGCGCGTACGGGAGAGAAAAATAATTTGTGAACTGCGTATGAGATGAATATAAAAAAAATAAAAAATGAATAAAACCGTACAACACTACCGCAACCGCCTATTCGATTTAATCGTTTTAAATTTATGCACCAGACGCTCATGACGCGTCCATGTGCGTCGTAGTAATTTTTTTCGTTCATTTTATTTTTTCTCATTTACTCGTGCGGCACGACTTATGTATTAAGAGTACCAATGCTCGACTTGGAAAAATTAAAGAAGGGAACTCTATTTACTTTAAAAAAAAGAGCGTCCCCAAAACTAGTTAAGCGTTATAATTATAACATAATAATAGTAGGGGAACGCTAAAATTTCTGAAAATTAGTTGGGGTGCTCCGTCTCCTTGCGTCCCCCCTCAAGTCGAGCACTGAAGAGTACCCGCGCGTTTTAGTAGTTGGGCGTTAAAAATGTAAGACGAAGAAACATGGGATGATAACGCTGCTACTGCGCTACCGTAGTCCAGTAACCTATCCGACAGAAAGCGTGCGAGACACGAAATGTGTTCGCGAAAATGAATTTTTACGCAGGTACCCGCAAAGACGTTCGAACGCGCGAAAAACGAATCCGATTGGGGTACACATCAATACAATAATTATAACGATAACAATAATAATGTGTAGATATCAAACGTCGCGTTCGTTATTCGCGTGCACGCGTAAACGCGTTTCCGCGCAATCGTTATCAGTTGATTACACCAACGTGTGTCTAGCGGCCGTCGCGTTTTTCGTATCGGAATTACTAGCGCGATAAGTTGAAAGCAATATTTGCATGTACAGCATTGTGGTAAAAACATTTACTCGTATAGTCGGTACAGATCGTTCGAGAAAAAATCTCGCCATGATCTCCGCAACGATGGGAAATTTTAAGCGTAAAGGGTTTATTGTACGCGGCAGTGGCGTATACAGAAAATATTTTTGGGAGGGGCTGCTATGGACAGAGTTAAATCACTACTGGTATCTAAGAATTACTAAGAATTACAGAATATCCCAAAACGATTTGATATTGGACGTAAATTCTAAATAAGCATAAAGCACCATTAAAATATAACATACGTTTAATTTTTTTTAATTTTTAAGTTTTTTAAAACATTTCGGGGGGGGGGGCTGTAGCCCACTAGCCCCCCTCCCCTATATACACCACTGGTACGCGGCGTGCGCGGTTCGATGACAGGTTGATGGAGATTTGTACACCGTCGAGTGACTGTTACGGATCGTATTCGAAACGCACGCGAACCGCATGGAAACGCACGAAGAATTTAAAATATTGTGCTTTATGACGTATACCTTGTCGTAATCGACGAACCGTACTGAAATGCAATCGATAATTGAAAAACACGAACGACTCCGTCGCCGCAATACTTTATTGACAAACGTAAACACATATAGGTACGCCAAAAATTATTTTTCCCCGTGGAGGTTTTTCTTAAAGCGTGTACAATGTCATAACGTTGTGTGTGTTTTCGTAGTCTTACAAATGGAATCGAACACGTGAGTTAACTCTTATTATGACTTTTAAGCCAATATTTTGTGTTTATGTTGACTCTATGATGTTAACAATATTTCCGTTGTGATAATTTATTATTTTGCTTGTGTAATTTTCTATTTATTGTAAACGAGTAAACAATTTTGTAATTCTATGAAAAATATTAAGCTGATCATAATATACTGTAAAACAAATACCAGTATCCTTGAGAGGGTTTCGGAACCCCCCTCCCCATGGTTCTAAGACTGATTCAATGAGTGTTATATTTTTTACAATAAAAATAAAAATCCAAAGTAATGAACGAGGTTGTCCACTAGTAAATGAATTTGACTTTGCTCAACCCCTCTCCATAAAAAGTTTTTGGATACTGGCCTGACGAAAACAAATAAGTTTTTTCTCCTGTATTATTATTATTATTATTATTATTAATTTATTATTAATATATTGCTTTACCATACGGATGTATAATACTATTAGAGAATTATTATTTATTTAATTGTTGATTAAGTGGTAACATATTAAAATAATTAGTTCATGATAATTATTTCCTATTGCACGATATGTATAAGCGACCATGAAAATCAGTAGAAAATTAAGGCAATTTGTAAGTAAAAGTTAAACGAGCAACGGACTAAATTCATTTTGACATTGCAATGAAGTATATTAGGTCCACTTGACCGTTTAACTGCGTTTCCATAACGATAAAAAAATCAAACATATTATAATATTAATGTAGGTGTAACTGGTATTATATAAATCGTATTTTCAAAGCTATTCACGGATTTTATTTTTGCAGATGCTAATATTACATTTCGCGATTTACCTATACAATTTAAACTTATTTTCTCGTGGACCTGATAGATTACCGAGACAACCGTTTTTTTTTTTTTTTTTTTTTTTAACTGGGTTGTGTTCGTTTTTGTTGTTATATCAATTATCAAAAACTATAATGTACATTTAAAAGCGTGCTCATTACGTTGAGAAGTGACGGTGGTATACTGCATTGTGTGATAATAAATTCAATGCGGTCGCATAGTTGCCTAGTATCTATAATAGACGACGTTTCCAACGTTATTTTTGTAATTCATTGCAAATAATTGAAACGTGTTAATTTTAATTTTACATGTAGGTAATTAAAAAATACATCTCTTGTATGTTTATCTTGGAAAACGGTAGCGACGTGAGATGAATTATGATAATATTATTTCCAAAATGTTCATTTTAGAACTTAATACGATTCGTTTTTTATTTCGATTTCAAGGACATGAGCGTGTATTGTGCGCACGTCTGGTGTATTACTGTACATGGTATAGTGAAATAAACAATTCCATTCGTCAACAGTAAACAAAACAAAGTGGCGTGACACTACTACCACCACATTTCTGTGCGCGCATAATACATAACACTATAATATGCATAACAATATTCGTCCACGCGGTGATCGATATGTCTACTCCGACAAGAGAAATCATCTCTTTGGAAACAAATATACATTTATCTGATGTCCGATTGAAAAAAAATGAATATATTTAATACCAATGAAAACGCACTGAATACTTCACACTTGTACACAAACTTATTTATTATATTATTTCCATGGTTCAAAAAATATAGTGTTTTACATTTTATTATCATTAGTTTTTTTTTTTTATCGTGCATTAATTATATGGAGTAGTTACATACGTTACATTTTCCGCGTATATTCTTACAGAGATTTTTTGACTCTGGTAGGTATTATGTAAAGAAATATTTTTATTCAATGTTAAGATTCGTGCAATATTAATAAGAAACCCGCAAACTCATTGATTCTCAAATCAATTAAATTTCGCATTTAATAATTAGTCATTTTAAATAACACTCGTATAACTTGGAAAATCGCTTTCCCTTCGTTACGTGTCAGTGAAGGCGTAGCCAAGATTTTAAACTTTCCACGAGAAAGAAAATATATTAAACTTTTTCGCATGGATACTAAAGTTATTTTTCAAAGAACTCCATAGTTCTTGTAAACAAATTTGTATTACACATAAATGAATCGCATCAGGAGCCAAGTATATTTTTTTCTATGACTATCGTTTTAAATTAAATTTGTGCCTTATTCTATTGCGAAAAAATAATTATTGAAAATAATGTCCATTCATAAATTACATGATTACAAATACCTATGCTGCAAAATTTAAAATATTTCATATGCTGTAATTCATATATAACATGTATGTATATCGACGAAAGAAAAAAAACTAAGATAGTTCAAAAGTTGATCTTGATACAGCGGTGCAATCGTTATAGAATTTCAATTATTGTATTTCTATGAAGTCGTACGTATATTGTACGAATTATGTCGAATTAGGAACGGCAAACGTGAACACAAAAGAGAAAATAGGTTCTTTAAAGAGGTGTTTCGAAGAAAGAGAAAAAGAAAAGAAGTTTTTTAGGAAAGAACTTTACGACCAAACGATACGCCTTTTTTCGTTTCCCAGAAGGAGGTCGTGTTATGCACCGTAAAAAAAATGCTGGCACCTAGATGCACGCTCGGTTCCCTCTCCCGGATAAAGTATATAACGTGGTATGTGCTATGTTTGAAAAGTTATTCACGTGGCAATAATAAACGGCGTATCCCCTGTAGATCACCGAGATCCATACCTATTCGTCATGGCAGAGCGGGCACATCGCATGAGTGTGTTGGATGGTATAATTCGTATAGGTGCAATTACAATTACGTTCGTGGCGAGTTTCCGCTCTGGAAAATAATCACACAGCGAAGGTGACCTTCGAGCTTGTTTACAACGGTTTAGTGACATTATACATATCGTATCGATGCGTAGTATACGTACAAGTATGTATGCGTTGCGGGCGCGTACGTTTACGTTTTGGCAAGCTATTTCTAGGAGAATGATAGAGAGAGAGTTTGAGAATTTGAGAGAGAGAGAGAGAAAGAGAGAGAGAGAAAGAACAATAATCGCCTCGTTCTGCGACTAAAAGAGTTGGACAAAGTTCAAATAAACACGTTTTCGCATCTAAACGATTATATAGGATTCTCGACGGGCCGCGTGAGGCAGACACCCGCATGCGATCGGTCTACAATACGAATATGATCGTTTAATTTTTGCCCCATTTTATTAGGGACAAGGCCGGATTAAGAGTGGGGTCTTCTCGAGTACCCTAGTGAAAGGGGCCCAAACAATTTTAAGCCGACACATATTTTTTATCACACTAAAATTAGTAGTTTTATGGACATAAATTATATATACCTATTAATTTTATAATTTTATATTGCAATTGACAATTTGTGAAATAGTTAAAAAAATGTATCATTCTGCGAGCGTAGCGAGTAACTTTGTAAAGCATGTTTTGTCAAAAAGGCCCATAAAAATTTCAGCCCCGGGGCCCAATAGATGCTTAATTCGGCTTTAATCAGGAAAGAACCCTAAACAGAGTTTACCGTGATTGGGTCAACTGCACGCCATATGATCCCTTTGTCGTCGAACGGACGAACACACACGGACGTTGTAGCGGTTTTCGCGCGGGTTGGTCCATTTCCTCTGAAAATGCGATTTTTTATTTTCCTTTACTGTTCATTTTCAAAAAAAAAACAGGTTGGATTCCATTTTCCTCCAAACTTTTTTTTGGACTAAATTATGTCAATTTTTCTTTAAATATTAAACTATTTAGACGGTATCATTATAGTGCTGTGTACAGTATTATAGGGAAAATAACAGTCGACAACATCGTAATGTAAGTTGAATTGTGAGTCGTTTTATTCGCAAAAAAAAGAACAATTTTATAAAAAATAAAAACTGAATATATTAATTATAAGATAAGAATAAATGGATATATCTTATAAAAAAATCTAAAGACTACCGAGAAAAATGTAAAATTAATTTTAAACAGGTATTTTTTAATCGTTACAGAAGTATCATACAATTATAAAAAAATATAGGTAGATTAACGTTATTTTTAACTTACGAATTATCTAATCTGTATTATACATGAACTGAACCTAATTTTGTTCATAATTTGAAAAATGAAAAATGAAAATTGGAAGAAAATGGTCAAGATTTATTGTTTATTTTACTAATTTTTTTTTTTTTCAGAAAAATGGATAGTGGAGGAAAACAGTATTTATCTCGTTTTTGGAGGAAAATGGTTACGGCCTTTCACGAAATCCGGCAAGTCGCTACTGGGCGTATGTTCTCTCAACCGCGGGCCGCAACGGTCGCAAAGAAAACGGTTACCCGCAGCTACATACGAACGGATGTTCGCGTTGCTTACCGAAACAACGGCTGAGATGGTTTTTTGGAGAGGCGATGTAGTGATTTTCCCTCACCCTTGGGATTTTTTTTTTATCATAGATGTATCTAATATTTTTGATACAGGTGTAAAGTCATACAGATATAATAGCATTATAAGTAATAATATTCCTATTCGCCTCACCCGTCGCCTCTGAATAACGGTGCAACGGTCAGAAACGTCCGTACAAACGTCCAAACGTCAAGTGTAAACGTGACCACGCGTTTGGTTTTACGTTCGCGGAAGCATAACGACATGCGAGCTTGACACAACGCATCGGTTTGACCTTTAATAAAGTCAAACTGACGTTTGTAACACGCACAAGATTGTGCGGTGCGCGCATGCGTTGTACACATTTCGTTTGATAACACTTGTCGTTATCTATACCGTGGAATAACGTGATAGAACATTGTATCGTTATGTTATGTTGTGTTGCCGTTTTTTTAATTCGAGTCCTAGTAACTGCACTACGCACCGTTATTATGTAAACGCGTACGCGTGCCGCAGTAACGAAATTTTAAATGTTGTCACATTTTTTTTCCGATCAAATATTTTACCGAGTCCGACTTCCGATACTGTAATATTTGTCCGTACAACGCAGACATTCGAGGTACATAGCACACATATGTTGTCTATATTTTATGCGTGGGGTAGGTTTTGTAACTCGTAAAACGGTTAATAATATTAAATTCTACGTCGAGACTGGATGACGAGGAAAAAACGATTCGTTTCCGATGTGTGCGTGTTCATAAAAAACGTGTACGGACCGTGTAGGAGTACCGTGCCTATCATAAGTAGCTCCCGGTTACAAAAATAAATTTTAGCGCCCTGACCCCTCTACAAAATATTTTTGAACCATATAATTATAGTTAAGCTTAAACTATAAGGAGACTACTTAAGAATAGAGATTTTTATATAACTACTTATTTTGTATTTATTAAATTAATAAAACAAATAATCAACGACTAAAGAACAATATAAGTAATATAACTCAAACTGATAATTTGACGCCATGTTTTCTCACCCTGGTCCACTTGATTGAACAAGTTACCCTGAAATTTCGCCTCTAGATTTAAATCTATAGTTCTCGTTATACCAGATAAATTATGATTCAACGATCTTACTCTATCCAAATCCCTAATAATCAAATTTAACCGATTGCGCATAAGCCATCATCTATTACCTTCTTGTTTGTAATTTAAATCTTAATGATTCACTTCCAGTGGTGAAATTATCGGGAGTGTTGGGTGTAAAATTCACAGAGACCCCAGTTTTGGAGGGCTCTGAGATATCTTCTGATATTATCTTTTTCTTCCCTTACAATATTCCTATTATAATCTATAATATACACATATTATATTATTTTTATTAATATAATAACAATAAATAATAATATAAGTCTGGACATTTTCACATTGGCCCCTTATGATCAAGTTACGCCCTTTTCTATACACTCCATTTAGAAGAAAAAAAATCTGTATCCTATCTTATATTCTCTTTGATTGTCTTTCCTTACCTACCAAATTTAATATCCTTATTAGTCTCTCAATAACACATTCAATACCTTCAGCATTCTAAATTTAAAAATCTGCTCTCATTCTAATTATTTTCTTCATTCACGGGACTGGTTTCTGTATATAATCTTTTATTATTTTAATATTTTTATGTCATATGTTTTATCTATTGTATTTTAATTAATTAATCGATGTATTTTATTATAATTGTCGAGCTTAATAGTATATCTGAAAAGCTCTATAAATAAAAAAATAACTATATAGGTAGAACAAAACATGTAGATAATAACTTATCATTCTTAACCGGTATAATTTATTTACGAATTAAATTTATTCGATTGCACAAAAAATAACTTACGTTTTTAAATAATTGCCAATGAAAAATAATTGGGTACCTTTGCAACTTCTGCGTTCATGAACTATGATATGAAAACTATCTATCATAGACGGGTTCAAAATAAAATCGTACAACTCGATCAAGTCGATTTTTGTTTATGTTATTAATGTTATTAAATTAATTATATCAAGTAACAATAATAATAGAATATAAATGGTATATTATTGTTAGTTTGTCATCTCGCCGATTTCGGGGCAAAAATAAATACCAATACTAAAAATGAACTAGCAACACCGCCGTTCAAGACATTGTTAATGATGTCGACTACGCATCGATACCATGGCGTTAAACGTGTTAAATATTTTGAGTTAAATAATATAGTTAACTTTCAGTAATATTACTTAGATTATGAAAAAGCTTTTGGCACCCCAGTGTTCATGGCGCTCGGTGCACACACATCTCTCGCACCCCCTAGGCACGGCCCTGAGGAGTATCATATTAGTGCAAATAGGCATGGGCTTAGTTAAGATTTGAATCAGGGAGGGCAAAAACATAAAGCGATTAGTGTTAAACTTGTAATTCAAATAATCTACAGATAGACCATTGGATAACACATAAAACGTTAAAATGATGTGTAAATAACACTCGGTCCCACTAAACTATTTTTAGGCTTACGATTATATCTTTTTTAATTTTTGATTTTAATGTAAAACTTATACGTTTGATATAAACAAATATAATTCAGTTTGAGGCGCAGGGGTGGGAAATTGCCCCCCCTACCCAACCCTCGCTACGCCTATGCAAATAGGTACTTAATGTCAGCAAATAAAACTGGTTAAAACGGTTAATGATCGATCGTGAGCGCGTGACAGTATTTGGGTGTATGTCAGAGCATATTAATAGAAAACACAATTAATACTACGTGGTTTGAGAGCATTGCAGATGTTGACATCGATGCTTTTAACTACACTACTGTTATTGTTGCACCTCCGCTGGCATTAACATAATCGTACGGAGAAAAAGGGCCCGCATCGAATTGTTCAATCATAGGCTCACATCATATAGAAACGTCTCGTCGGGCGCAAGCATCTCCGAATCGGTTATTTAAAAATATTTAATTATTAATTAATTCATAATTATATTTGTACGTTATGTACATATGTTAGGAACCCCTGAGTGAAGAACATTCGAATGCTGACCACGCATTCCGGGGTTATAACGTTGGACGGACCTACCTACTTCGATTGTTTGTAGTCAATTGTGTTTTCGATCATAACCTCAACATTTTTATACTATTTACTCGAAGTTATTTATAAAATATTTTTTTTATAGTATGTATCTAAATCACAGATCAATATTACCATCGATAATTAAATAATATGTTACTTTATGTATATATTTAAATTAACGGAGTTCAATTGTTTTTAGGTATCCTCATTTGTTACATAACTCTTACTTTTCGACTTATCCTGGTGGATAATAACACTATTATTAATTATTTCTTATAGAATTAGGAAAATTGTATGATCACTGAGTCTTGAACAGGTTGAATTTTATTAAAATCTAAAATAGCAGTAACAACAGTCATTTGCTGGCCGTATCACGGTACGAATGTATGGGTAGTTATTTCGTCACTTTGTTATTTAGTTGCAACTGTAGGACATGTGTGTAAAAAAAATTATTGTTTTAATAAATCATGTTTGCCCGTATTAATATTAACTCTTATCGCCACCTGAAGTATGCTTCACACCATTTCCAGGTGGCGAATGTATTGCTGGTTAAAAAATAAATAAATAATACGAACTATTAAAGTTCCTATTGAGTTTTTATGTTTTTACTAAATAATATTACGGTTCAATTGGATTTTGTTAAAAATTAAACATGGTTTGATCGGTGGACGTATAGTTCAGTGGTGCCTCATCGTGTATGCGTCCGAGTGTTGAAATTTCGACGATCGATTGATCGCGGATGTTCATCGACGACGATATTGTGACCGCGGGATAATGATGACTACCTATCTCAAGTAATTGGTTTTGGTTCTTGTATAATAATACCCGCAGTATGTGTGGGTAGGTCTCGACTTTGTATTTGCTTTCCATTAACGACGGTAAACATCATCCGTATGGAGGTTAATAATCTGTACGACGTATATAGACAGAAGCAAATTCGGATTCAATGGGGAGAGAGAGGGGGCCATGGTCGCGGTCTCACAACGGATATCAAACAATAATGGGTCCCTAGCGAATAGTAAGTTTTTTTTTTTATTAAATCAGAAATATTTGGATAAAATACAATAACGTTTCCTACAGACTATACTATATGGATAATGGATAATATGTTATATTTTATGCTATCATAATATCGACAATATTGTTTATTTTCAGCAGGTTGATAATGGTAAGGAGGAATTTAATTGAATATTCGAGTTCGGTGTGTTTACCGTCGATTACGAATTTACGACGGTTGAATTATTATTACTAGATATTTAAGATATAAAACATATAACCTACCTATTTAGTTATTACTTATCAATATTGGCCCCTAAAATTATTTGGCCCCGGCCCCAAAATTATCCTAATCCGTGCTTGGATAGAATGTTAGTGCAAATTAGTATATTGCGATTACAGTAGAAATTGTTTTCACACAAATCGCACATTCGTCTTGCACTCTTCCTCTTCCTACCCACACGGTATTATTCGTTCTGGAAAACATCGTATTTTCCATGGAAATGGCGGCTGACGAAAGCGCGTTTGAAGGTTAGGACTCCGTTTATCATATTATTATGTTGGCGTTATAGTCAGTTATCCGTTCAGAGGTCGCGTGGGCGTGTTCACTCAGCCGATTGATTTTGTCAAATCGAACAACGACGAAAAATACTAGAGAATTTCCTGAAATATGCTAGTTCCGATCGATTGATGTGATGATGTATGCTCTGATCCATTAACGAGAGCAACACATAGAACACACGATAGTAATATACGACGATTAGCAACATAGACGGTTATCGGGGAGGGGGCTTAGGCCCCTAAATATTTCAATAGACCCCCAAAATCGAAATTCCATTCGATGTTATAAGAATTTCGTCAGAAAACCAATCAATGTTCGCCAATTTGCAAAAACTATTTACAATAGCATTGATAATACCAATCAGTTCGATTACTTGCGAAAGAAGTTTCAGTGCAATAAGAGAAATAAGAATTTTACAATGAACATCGATATTTCAGAATAGGTTTAGTGATCTTTCTATACTGTATATTGAAAAAAAATGACAACAAATATTATTAGCAATGATATTTTAAATATCTTTGTTGATAAAAACAATTACATATTTGTTATTAAAAAAAATGAAATATTAATAATTTTTAAATATAAGTTATTTTATGTTTTTTTTAATTTATTTTTACTTAAATACATTTATATTTTTATTAGTTTTATGTGATAACTTATGATAGGAAGAGGATGTGGGGGCGAAGCCCTTGCGGGTGGGTCACTTTACATTGGATTATTATAGCCCCTTTAAAAATTCAACCAAACGTCTGCCTATGATTGATAGTCGAAATGTCATTTGATTGAAGTTTATCGTATTATCGCATAAACGTTGTTGACAAATTAGACTCGATGACTGTTTCCTGCACGTTGAAGAGCTAACCTACCGTTGGTTTAGCTTGTGATTTTCGAGTCAACATGTGTTTTTGTTGTTGTCACTACTCGTGACTCATTGTTGTTGCGTAGACAACACTTCTATATTATAATAATTTATCAATTATTTATTATACACATTTTAGAACACCTGTTAAAATCTAAATGTAAATAAAATACTGTTGATAGGCAACATAATCGACGCTATGGCGTATTAAAAGACATCTCATTACTACCTGAACGCAAACTAAAACCGTATTTTTTTTCGTTCGAGTTGTTTTTTGTCGGCACATTTTTCTTCCGTATTGCTCCAAAATCTTACGAAATGATTGAATGATTATTTGATTATTTATTAGGTTGCCGCGATATTCACAATAGAACACCTTGATATATGTCATCATGACATAAACTTATAAGAAGCGGTTCGATAAACGCTACACGAAAATAGTTTTGACACAATCTTCATGTAGTATTTTTAAGTCGGTTTGATTGATGAAAATCGAAAATTATTTAAGTGAATTTGTAGGGCGCAGGAGCATTCTTCATCAGATTAATTTTCAATTTATTTTTTAAAGCTTGAATAATTGTTTTACAACTAGTTTTATCAGATTATATTCGTTTGTATAACGGCAGTTTTATCTAATCATTGACTTATGCTTTATACTCAATTTTAAATTTTTTGACGGACGAGAAAAATGTATGAATTAACTAGTTCTATCATAGCTTGGGAATATGATTAATGTTAATAGTAAAAAACATTTATGTGATTTCGATAAATATTAATTCCTAAGAAAAAAAAAATGATTGACAAATTTGATTTAAAAGAGTTGATCATTGTCTAAAACTGTATGTTAGAAATAACTAATGTAATTGAGAAACTAAAACCTTCCGGGTGCTTGATAACGTTCTGGAAGAGCCTCTTAAATATCCCTTAATGACTATGAGATGTCCTACAATATTTACTGCTTTCGAACGCATTTTATCCATTAGACCAATGGTTCCCAAACTGTGAGGTGCGCCACCCTAGGGAGGCGCAAGGCAAGTATTTATATTGTATATTACACTATCAAATATTTATTTTTACACTGACAGTGATTTTATTTGATTAAAATAATAAAAAAAAATGTTGTTTTATTTATTTATGGGAGTTAAGATTAATTTTTTTTTTTTTTGTTTTGGGGATGCGTGAACCAAAAAAGTTTGGGAACCGCCGCCCTAGACTGTGGACGATATCTAAGACCAAACGCGTTCGTCCGATCGTCGATGATGGTGATACAAATCGATCTATATTAAATCCGTAAAGTCAAAACTCAAACTTGGTGAACGTTTAACAAATAACATAGTTTACTAGATTTGAGCTTTGGCGACCAACTTTGAGCAGCCGACTTGGCGGACAAAATTATAACTGTCGTCGTCCATGTAGTATACGACTATACAATTTCATTAACATCTCGACAGGACGTAATCTCGTTTGGAAATAATATTGGATTCGTACGGTTGTTGTACTCGATTCGGTAATTTTGAAATCGGCGATCGGAAAAAACCGCGATCCGGAAACGGTGTTTAGATTTTTATTACGTTCTTCGCGCGCACGTAACGAGAACACGAGTGGAGGAGACCCGCAGACATCGCTGATGCGAACTATATACTCCTTACTCAACGGTGCGAACACTCGAATTTCAAAACACTAAAATTAGCCGCGCACGGTACGGTTTCGCAGTACGGGGAGGGGCACTATTTGTGTCGCGCATACTGCGCATATAGTTCGGGAGACGTACGAGATGGGCGAGACAGCGGATGGCGTACGAACAGCAGCCATCGTCCGTCGTAAAAATAAATGCCGTTCGCGAACGTTTCGATAAAATGTGTACAATTAATATTAAATGTTATTATACGTATTATTATTGTTGTTAGCAACGCGTTGACGGTCGACGACCAGAGGACCCCGGTGCCGTCACACCGTCGCCGCGAAACGTCCGCGATAATTGTAATTGGCCGTTCGGCGATGACGTACACCGCGCGGAGACTACTGCGCGTTTAATACGTTTTAATAGCGACTCGGCCTCGCGAATAGCGTCTCGTCTCGGCCATCTGATTTATTAATATTGTCGCCGCGATTCTGGTGTTGTTTCCCGTTTACGCTCGTCGTATCCGTTTGTCACGGTATATATATATATATATTATAATAACTCGTCCGATAGTGCGGAGCGTTGAAACGCGGCCAAAATAACGATAATCCCGTTCGTGCAACGGCCCTTGTTAAAGGGATCGCATCACACGTAATTTTTGTACGTTTTAGACCAAATGAGCGGTGGTAAATTATTACACATACTTCCAAATTTCCGATTTCAATAGATAAGGATTATTGGATAGGTATAGAAAAATAACTATAATGGACAACAATAATAATGATCATTACCAAAATTAATATTTAATATTATACAACACGAGTACAACCCATAAAAATTATATGTAAATAGGAAACATACTACTACTTATGATCCAGCAGAATTTGTTTTTCGTGTTTTCGTTCTTGTACGCATCGGATCGGTTTCGTCAATACTACGTACGTACGTAATCTGGTGTAGAAGTTCCACGATACCGATTACGTGTTTTAATTATGATCGGCATCTGCAAACGAATTTGTCTATCGAGATAATCGTAAAATTATTAGAAATTTCGTATTTACATCAACTACGCGTTCACGTGTACCACCACGTTACTGAACTGGATTCCAAATTTATTATTCGCTGTTACTTTTTCGGAAACATTTTTTTTGTAATTCAATCCAGAGATATTGAAAATTGAGCTTAAAAACCAGAAAACATTTTAGGGGATCAATTTGGTAATAGTAAACATTTGGTTCATTATTTATTATCAAATTTTGACCATCTTTATTAATTTCATTAATTTCCTTCAAAAATTCTTCGATCCTTCTTAATATATTCATTTAACAAACGTTTTTTTTTACATATTCCTTCCAAATCAGAATTTTAAAATTTAATACGTTATCAATTTTTTATTTGAAAACATTTCTATCATTTGGGTAATGTTAAATTTTTTTTCCATATTTTTGTTAAATAAAAATAAACACCGGAACAATGTCGAATTAATGTGAGAACCAAGATATTCAACATTTTTCTTTGTTATGTTCATTTTTATGAATTCCAAATATTTAATAGTTATTTAAATCTTAAAAATACATCTTCTGATAGTTCTGATTATATAATCAAAGCTATTTTCTATTCTCTTACCTCTAGAAGTAATTACATTTTCTTATCCTATTTTTTCATCATAAACCAATAAGAATTTATAAAAAAAAACCTAATAAAAAATTGGATATAAGGATAACAGAAATACTAGGAAATAAAAAAAAACTATGAATATAAAAAAAACAATTTTTTTTAAATTTATAACATAAATAAATGTATGAATAAAATACAAATAAATGTCTTTATAAATATATGATAAAATTACAATGAGTAAATGGATCAGATAAATCGAAGTAGCACTCCTAGAGGTGTGTAGAGTGGAATGGTAAAACTTATGAAATAAAGTGATCATATACTAAGGTGAAGAATAATAATACGGAATGTATGTTTTTTAGTGCAGGAATAAATAAGTGTCAAATATTACTAGACCAGATTTATGACTTTCTTTTTTAAACTTAGGAATTTATCTAGAAGTATTTAGCATTATTATTGCTTTAATTAACAGAATAGTACATACAGTTTTTATGATAATAAAAGAAAGGTATCCATCAAAGTAAAAAAATAACTCCATTATTTATCTATGATGATAAAATATGTTTACAATAATTATTTTTTTATATATTTGTGTGATATGCCACCATATCTAACGATGTAAGCATTTATATTAAACTTTCTTTTACAACCATCATAGTTCATGAACCGGATTTTTCCAAAAATATCACGTTCCTTCCAAGCTCTGTCATGAATACCACAAATTGACCACATACATCCAACAAATCCACTTGGATCACGACCATCCATGCTGTATTTGTCATTCAGATATATTGCATCAGCTAAAGCTCTTTCTGGAGTGTCGGTCCATTCCAA
>NW_020271760.1:1421612-1491113 GCF_003268045.1 Sipha flava
GTTTCTTAAGCTTTTTAGTTGGAGGTGAACCATCAGACATTTTAATATTTTACTAAGAGAAACAATTGTTAAAGATTTTCACAGATTTTTTTTTAATTTCAATGACATAACATTGTTTAAAAAATATAATTAATCAACAGACATGAGTAAGTATAGTTTTGGAAGTTATTTCATAATTTTTTAGTTTTGAAAAATTCTGAATAAATGGTGGTATATACCTGTTTAGCAGCAAAATTATGCCCAGAATGACTGTAATATTGTGCGAAATTCTTCTTTTTTATTGAATTAATTGATTTTCAGATTGAAAATAATTTTAAAATATAATTACAACTGACTGTACATCAATAATTAATTGACCGGGAAATTGAACAACAACAAAAATAATGATAACGGTTTTGTGGTTAGGTCAGTTGCGTAAAATTATGTTTTGCTCTTTACGTTGCAGCCCGTAGTAGACTGATTTACATTGCACAATATTTTGTAATACATTAAATTATTGAATTTAGTCATTTTGTCCGCTTAGTTACAACCACGATTATGGAATTATCATGAACCAATCACTTTACATGTGAACATGGAGAATTTCTAATTTAAACATAGATTTCGTTTTTTTAATAATAAATCTACGTTTTTTTTATATATTTTATTTAATATATTTTAGGTGATAACAACAAAATGATAACGCGGTGCTGTAATCGACTGCGTATAGACCACGTATATATATATATATATATTAATACATATTTAAATATATAAAATTTTATGAATTTAAATAATTTTTTTTAATGGTTTAATGTATACCTGTGGAATAGATAGACTTTTACACGACGAGCTTTGATTATCCGGCATCAGAGTTTCTTACTCTCCGTCTTATAGCGCGATCTAGTTTTCAATTTAATAGCAATTCGATATTTATTTAAAGGGGTTGATGTCGGCATTTACTAAGGAGTAAAATTTAGGCAATTAAATGTACATGTGTATCGGCCTTGTGCGAATCTTATGCACGTGTGTAAACGTGTAAATCGATATTGGTGTGGGTGAGCTATAAATAGCATGGTATATTGATGGCACGAGCAAGGCCGTCCCAAGGTTTTTCGGGGCTAGGGGCAAATTAATTTGGGGACCCTTCGATCATAATAATAAGATAAAATACTCGCTGAGAATAACAAAATTCTTGCAAATGTGTTTTTTTAAACCTTAACAGATCAAGCTAATTTAAATTCATGTACTGCTTTACAAACTTACACAATAACATTGAATATTATTCATATTATTTATAATTTAATCGCTCAATGAAATCGGAAAAGTCGCTACACGCTCACACGCGGCGCGATCTTAATCGCCGAAATGCAGCGTGTAAAATTGCTCAGTATAATCGAGGCTTTATTATTAATTATTATTCATCAAGACTTTATGGGGGCCCCCTAAAAAATATTCCAACAATGGTGTCTGGAGAAAAATGCCCCCCTCTGAACAGCCCTGGATGAAAGGGGCGTGCATTATATTCTTTATATTTACCGGTTTTATAAGTTACCCGAGCTCCCCTAAATACGTCCTTGCCTTCAACAGTCTATGTTCATAAGTTTTGGAGATTCTAAAAAGTGAATTTGACAACACACGAACACAATAATAACGTGACATTTTTTTTTTTTTAGTTTACTTTTATTAATTATTATAAATTTTAGAATTGTATTAAACAGAAACATAACAAAATAGATAATGACGTCATTCCAAAAAAAACTTTGTTTTTTCAAAGAGAAATTGTCGAATAATTATATACATTATTTTTAAACATAAAATATTTTTGTGTCATTATACCATGATGTTGCTGAGAGTGTTTGGTAATCAGAGAGTAAAAACAATTATTTAGTTTAGATGCACACATGTGTAATTAAAGTACGCGGTGCCGTTGCGTGACCGCAGCAACTTGTGCACATGTTCGTTGTTCTAACGTGCGGTACCGCTGCGAGGCTGTACATAAACTTACCGAACGTGACGTGTCGTTAGTCGCATTTATTTTTTTCGTCGGTAAGGAGGTCTGTAAGAAAAAGACGTACGTATAGAATATATCTATTTGTTTTTTTTTAAATAAAAAAAGAGACGTTACTGAGTATCTATAACCCTACATCGATGATAAGTCTACGAGAGGTGATTTTGTTTTCGTGTTTAAGAAAACATCTAGTGAAGTTTTATAACTACTTCCTTACTTCCGTACGAGTATCGTTTGACGAACTTGCAGACAAAATAATTGATATGATCAAGTCTCAAGATACATGGATGACACGTATCTCCATTGGAAATAATAGCCAAAACCGGCTGCAACACGATTGCGCCCCGATCCCTATTTACCTGATAAAATTACAACACCATTGCACACCAAATAATGATATGTGTATATACCATGTATAATAATTTATGAACAACATGAAATAATGTATACAATACATACTTTCTACATATAATTTTCATATACATGCACACAAACTTATTACCTATTAATTCACAATTTTCCTTCCCAATTATTTCAGGATTAGGACTGTTAACAAATTATCATCGTTGGCTTGGTTAAAAATTGTTTTTTTCTAAAATAAATGTATGCTAAATATATACTGACATGTTCAATAGTCGACATTTTTTTTATTAAAAATTGTTTTTTTTTCTATACTGATAATCATTAGTCAATATTTTATTATAACTTTTATTAGCTCAATCGACTTTTCATTTCGATTTTTAAAAAGTGCATTTTCTGAATTAATAGTTTGAGTGCATGTATATGCAAATTATAGAAAGTATGTATAGTATACATTATTTTATGTTGTACATAAATTATTGTACATAGTATATACATATATAATTTGGTGCGCAATAGTGTTGTGATTTTATCAGATAAAAAAGGATCGGGGCAAAATCGCGTTATAAATTTTTTGCGCAATCGTAGTGTAATTAGTCGGGTCAAAAAAGAAAAAATTGTGCAATCGTGTTGCACCGCAAAAAAACCACGAAAGTCCCAATCCACGGTAATCTTTTTTTCAGATCTTCAGCTCTATTCTATACTTCGGAATGAAGTTTAACTTCACCGATAAACAGTTCCATATCTATTTCATCGATATTGAATAATGTTTTTTTTTTTTTTTGTTGCCATTTTCGTTATTTTAGTAAAAAATTATATCGAAAAAAATGTTGTGGTGCGTGAAAAAACGCACGTCTGCATCACACGATTTACGAAAAAGTACTGTTTGCCGGAGTTGCCAGTTGATAACACGTGTACGGTGAATTTACGGCGAGACGGGAACGTACAGACGAAACAGTACGCACGTGGACGTACGTCACCGCAATGTCAACGAAACGTCTTGAGCATCCGTTTCGTACTTAGTATTTATAATCCGAGTTCGGCGCCGCACGTTAAAAATATCGTATACGGGAGAAAAATCAAAATTCTTACTTTTTTCATCACCGTGTACAGTTTTTAAAACGGTCGTTCTCAGCCGACACTGTCGGCGTACTGTACCGTATACCGTTTCAAAAATCGATAGGGTAAGGGGCTTTACCATACCGGGTAACATTGTATTATTAATTAATTAATTTTGAACATAATGGACTTGTTCAGTGCCATTATATGGTCAAAACGTTCGAAAACCGATGGAATAGTTTATATAGGTTTTATTACTTCACGCTAATTGCCTATTTATATGCGATCTTCTGTCCTTTAAGGTTTTTCGATGAATTTTCAATTTTAATTTTGATTAAAGCAATGGGATCAACTTTCGATTAATAAATTAGCAATAGATTCGGTTTTGATGCTACAACCATTATTTTAAAATATATATATATGTCGCATCCTCATAATGAAATCATTCATTTCATGAACTGGATGTCCAGATAAAGAAATTCGTCCAGATCGTGAATTCTGATGAAAATACATTATATAGACATCCATTTCATGAAATACATATTATTTGTATTGTGTACTTTGTGTAATTATTATAAAACAAGATTGTAATGTTATTTAGCAATAAATAATAGCTTACATACCATATTTTTCAATATCAATAAAGATAATAATGTTTTAGCCATATCTATATTATATTTGAGTGATATAAAATTTTTATTTCGGTAATTCCATATCCGATATCAAACGAATGTTTCTTTATCGGATGACGGTTAACGGATACCTCCTAAGTTCAACAAATTACATTTAGTGAGCGTTTGTGTCTAACACAGGTACTAGGTATTGTGCTTGCAGTTTGTACGTGTATTTATTATTTTATAAATAGATAGTATGCATAGTAGTAATACGAAATACGGTTCCCAAAAAATATTTTTCGGCAATATTTACTCTCCCTTAACATTTAAAATGTTATAAGTTATAATTCAATTTTTTTTTTAATACTAATAAAATTAAATACCATTAAACATAATTAAATATTATGTTAAAAGGGCACACAACACAAAAAAAAAAAATAAATAAATATTAAGTTAGTTAAATATTCAGAAATATTAAAGACGATTTTGTCAAAATTCATATTAATATTATAATATTACTATAATATTATGATGTATATTTTTTTAATTTTAGCCTTGAATATAGTACATTTTATAAAATTTAAATTTAAAACAATTTTTTTTTTAAATTAGATATTTATAAACATAATTTGTGTGATCACGGAATTAAAAAAAATAGGATTACATAAAATGGGAACAAAATATGGTTTAATTAAAGGATGGTTCAGTTATGTTCTGTATGTAGTGAATGTTTGAAAAAATCAACAACTCAATTTCTAACAACTGACCAAGTTGATAAAAATGTTGAATTTTCGGTGCGAGAAATGATTAAAACAATTTCAGGAGGGTAAGGATTTTTGTCTTGTTTGTGCAAGACAAAAACTCCTTGCCAATCAAGTAGGTGTACTTGTTTTAAAAACAATATGATATGTAACAGTCGATGCCATAATCATTTATCGTGTAAAAATAAATAATAAAGAAGAAAAATATATATAGGTATAGTTATGAAGTATTAAGAATATTTCATAATGAATGCTTCATAGGTAACACTGTTGTTTATAAAAAATAATATACGTATGAGTATGGTTTATAAAAAATAAAATAAAAATATAATGTAATATGATATAATTTATTAAAATTATAATTATTTTTATATTTTTGTTCATAGAACAATATAGAAAAGTATAGTTATAGTACTATGATATGTGGTTTTATAATAATTACACAAAGTGCACAATATAAGTATTATCCATTTCATGAAATAGATGTCCATATAATGTATTTTCGTCAAAATTCACGATCTGGACGAATTTCATTTTTTCAATTTCTATTTGGATATTCAGTTCATGAAATGAGTGATTTCACTATTTGGATGTGACATATATACAATTATTTCGTTTGGGCACTGAAAAGATATTTTTGAAAATTATTTTTCGTTTTATTCACAGAAAATCGATAGTTATTTGTATGTTATATTAGACTGTTCAATAAATGTTAATTATGATAAAAAAAAGTAAATTTATGTTTTCGGTTTGGATATTTTATGTAATTTTAATTAATAAAAAAATTATTTATTTTTATAATCATTGTGGATATGCTATTCCTTTTGATGGAAAGTTTGAAAACATTTTACGTTCTATTTTTATATCTAACCCACTCGTGTAATTATTGGGGAATATTATCTTAAGTGCCAAATTATAGAAGTACTTATGGAATTTATTCATCATCTTTTCAAAGTGCAAAAACCGATTCTGCCATGTCCCCCGTCCACCCTTAACGAAAATTTCGATTATTTTTCCCAAAATCCATACTACGAATAACAAATATATTGTTGTATAAATAACTGGATGTTTATTATACCCGACTAAATGTCGTATGCATACATTTAAAAATAAAAATCTGTAGATTATGAAGTAGTCAACCTACTCGTATATTAATAAACTGTACAAAATTGCTAATAGAATATTCAAAGCCAATTTATAGTTTAACAAATAATAATAATTATCAACTAATTTAAATTTAATTTATTGTACAGAAAAATTGTTTTCTTTAATTGTTGATCAAAATATGTACGTAAGACTTATAAATTGCATTAAACAATAAGAAATATATATTTTTTTACTAGGTACTGAGTTTTACTTTAAATTTAATAATTAAATTGTTGTGCAAAAACATTTTATTTCTATTTGTTATCACCCAAAGGGTAATGGCCATGGCATGTTGAGAACGTTAACTATTTCACGTGATAGGCGAAAGGGCCCTCCACCAATCGTTGGTGCTGCATCGTGGTCTAAATTGATAGATATCAAATTGAGTAGGCACCTAGAGGGCGAAAATTTGCGGCCGATGACATCACATATTATTACTAATATTATGAACACGGTGGCATAAATATATATGACGGAGTGGTACTTATCTTCTAGCCGTTGTCACGAATAGAGATGTCCCACTGGAAATGTACCTGGTAAAAGTTATTTTCCCCGGGAATTTTATTTTAGATTACTTTTCCAACTTTTCCCAATATTACGATTATTATTTTTGTACGCGATATATAAAATTGTTTTATTTTGAAAGACTGAATGCAGTATCTTGGTGTATATTAATATATCATTATTAATTATTACTAAATTTGTACTTAAAAAGAGTTTAAAAATATAGTTTTAAAATATTTAGTATTAATTGTACAATATTTTAATTTAAGTCTGAGAAATTATCCAGTTTAACAAGAAGTTAAATAATATTATATGAATTATTATTATTAATTTTTTTCTAATTATTAGTATAGTTACAAATAATATAAAAATAAAATAGTTTTGAATTTTAAATTAATATAAATTTTAAGTTATAACTATTTCAAAACGTCATATATAGTCAATTTGAAAAATAATTAAAATAAAACAAACATTTCCTACACTTTTCTGATATGGAGAATTTCCCGGAAACTTTTCTCGAACACGTTTAAGATTTTACTTTCCTGGCAAAGTGCCCATTCCTAGTCACAAATATTTCCCTAACCTCACCCAATCAAAATATTGATATGTTCGTGTCGATGTTGTCTAATAATTATTCAATTACGAGTAATGCTTATTTGTGGAAATATTATCCTTTAATAATTGTTAATTATTTAATAACGATTGTTTTTTTTTTCTAATATTTAAGTCCACATTACTAGACAATAAAGGGAATTCTTTTTTTATTAAACACAAAAAAATACCTTTATGTAACATGTTATAAAAGTAGATCATTTGTTATAATAACTGTTGTTCATTATTACGAACTCTTAAAGCGAACACGGTATTATTTTTTTCTGTTATTAAAGTTAATCCCTATATAAGTCGTACTTATACGTCATATTATATTTTTATATTTTACAAAGTAAGTATAATTGAAAAGAATACTTAATGTTTTCAATGTATTTATTTGACTTAGATACACTGATAGAATGTGGACAGATATTTAAGCCAATTATCGCAGTTTACGACCCCCCGAAATATGTAGTATGTATACTATCATTATAACCGAACAACTTTATATAGAGCAATAGATGTTCATACAATGTCATACTATTATGCACTTATCTAAACGTGGATGGTGGATTAATTGTATATTGTACATAACGAATCGTTTCGAATTACATTTGTACGATTATCATATGACTTAATTGTACTTCAAAAGTTGTTCCGGGTGAGTGTATAAAACACACACACGTACCAATGATATCAATATCTATGTATATGATGCGCAAAATATACTTTAAAATATGAAAAGAAAGTAATATATTCGACAGAGGCGTACGAATAAAATGCTTTTGAAATGAGTATTTTGATTTTCGCGTAAAAAGAATAACTAAATTCGAATAAATAGAATTATCTCAGCAACTAGATTTTATGTGTTTTTTTTTTTTTTACCAACAATTCAAAAAAATTAATCAATTTGAAAAGGTTGTACACCACGTATGCAATAAAATAATAATAATATAGACATACGTGTAACGACTGTTCTATGACTTAAGATTTTTGAACTTAATCTATGCCGGTCACCTGATACAGTATTATAAAATATTACCGGTCGATGAAAATATTTAAAATAACATTGGTATAGAAAAATATCATAATTAATATTTGTAAAAATATTGATAGTGTAAATGTATAATTATTAACAACAGTTGAATTAAACAAAATTATTAAATTATATCGGTTTCTTTACATTAGAATGATTTTTAGTTAGAATCATATTTCATTATTGTATGGCCAAAAGATACAAACATTTTCCAAGAACATAATAGCAGTCCTAGTTAATTATATGTATAGTATTAGTGAGATATTTAATGGGGCTGAAATTCACACATAGTATATTTAATACATATTATTTATAACAAACATTCTTAAACGAAAGTCATAAGAAATCTCTATTAAGGGTGTTAAAAGATGATCGTGGAGTGCAATAATAATCGGTTAAAATTATTAACACTTTATTTTCATATTCCACGGGATTTATTTGCGGAAGATTACTATGTATAAAATATATTTTAAAAACGTAACTCTATTTTGATTAAGGGCACGAGAAAAATGTAAACAATGGTTATCCAATATACTATTATGAAAATTACATGGTTAATCCTATTTTAATAAAATCGAAGATTAAGTAAGATCAGTGATCTATTTGAATTAAGTTGATGGATTTATTTCAATATTTAGTTACAATTTTACGAACGTCCTTTGAAAAGCTTAAAGGTTTATTATACCATAATATAAAAATAAATTGAAAATATAAATGTTTCGGCAAATTAACATTTGAGTGTACCTAGAATACAGAAGATGTAAGTACAATTTGTTGACAACAGCTAAGAGAATAATTTTCTAGAAGAAAATAAAAATATTACTGTGAAAAAAATGGAAGGACGTACTCGTAATTCATTGATTGTGATTTTAGGTTAGTGTTTTTATGTATTGATCGACCGACTGCACTTATTACATGCAAAATAATCATCTTAATATTTTAGTTGTACAAATAATTAATGAATTAATTATGAACAATATTGGATCAATTCATACATTTTATGACGATAGAGCTGTGAGAATCGAGTTCCCAAATTATCAGTAGTATATTTTTCAATACGTTTAGATACATATTATAATGTACTATGATTCTGCGAATACATTATCCGTACACATGTATTGATGTGCAGTACGTGACGATATATCAACCGTTTCACGTTTAAATATAATCAATATATGTTTATTTTTCCTTAAAAGTTTGTTCGACTATTTGTCCATGGTTTCAATTTACATATACCTATATTAGTTGGTAGTTTCATAACATTAATGTCAAAAACAGGCACAAATAAACATGATTTTTTTTGTTTATTAAATAAAACTTCCTAGTAAAAACATGGCATTTTTATGTATATACATATACATATTTTTACAATGCAGATGGATTTTAAATTTATTGTCTTTTTAGAAAAATAATCGAAAATCAAGTTTTCATTCAATACTCTTGAAACTGATAAAATATGTTTTAGGCACAATTAATTTTGATATCTATTTGATATATAATAATACTAAATTACGGGTGCCCGAGCAAAAATTCACTTAAAACCAATTGAAAAAAAAAAAAAAAAATTAACAAATGTTAGAATGTTCGACCAGGCCGATATTATTTTGGATTGTGTGCGTGAAATACGAACGAAAATAAAATATTACAAAGTTGATAAGGACTGTAGGGAAAAAAAAAATTAAAAATCATTTGGCGTACAAATACGGTTTTTACAAAATCAATAATCATTTAACAATAATACCTGCACAGTTGTACATACAACTCATATAGGAACAATAATATTCAATAAACGAACATTTAAAAATTACGAAAATGGTATCGAAATGTATGGACATTTTACGTTGAACACGGAGGCAATCGTTTGTCGCAAAATACGTCACGATGCAAAAGGGTGCGCGTACAGTATTTTAACATGTTGAAAACAATTAAAAAAAAAAAAAAAAAAAACAAAACGAAAATGATTTAATAATATGTATGCATTGTATAATAATTCGAGAGAAAGGATTTCCGCAGATCGACGACGAGAGCGAACGGGACGTAGACGACGTGAAATGCGTTTCACTCGCGCGTCCAAAACGTTTCCGTACGATTGGCAATCGTCATTAGAGTTTCGTCCGTTTTTTCACCGTCACGTCGGCGACCACGTCCGACTGCTGCTCCGGATTTCTGTCGACCGACGGGTCCGTCAACGTCTTCCGGTTCAGCAGATAGTCCAAGTCCTGCGATATCCGGTCCAGCACGTCGTCGGAGACGTCGGCCGAACACTTGTCCGCCACTTCCGTCACGGGCTGCTGCTGCGGCTGCCGGCACGGTTCCACGTCCACGCTGCACACCACGATCGTGGGCACCTCGGACTTGTCCGCAGCGGCGGTGGCCATCGCGGCGGTCGACGACTTGACTAGACCGACCTCGACGCACACGTGTGTGGCCAACATGTCCGGCGGCGGTTGCACCACGCACCTGATGGACGTGTCGCTCCCGGCGGGCACGTCCACGAAGTCAGCCTGCACCAATTGCCAATCGTCCACGATCGCGCCGCCGCCCGCGCCCGCGCCTCCCACGTTGTACGCCGCCGCCACGTCGGCCGTCGTCTCGAGCAGTGGCGAGCAACTGTTGCTGTTGTCGCCGTTCCGATAACTGTTTCCGTCACCGCCACTGCAAATGTTACCGTTACCGTTGCTGCAGTTGCCCCCGTCGTAACTGTCGTCCGTTTCGTGGCCGTCTATCGACTTTTCCTGGCACCCTGTGCAACAGTAATAGCAATCGTAAAACACGTATCGAAAAACTAAATCGTTGCATTTTTAGCTAAACGGCACCGGAATTCATTTTATTTTCTTATAGGGAAATGATATAAATATAACCGGTGAATAAAGAATTAAATCAGACATTTACTAACTCGTTGTTTGCATATAAAATTCTTATTATAGACTGTAATAAATACATTAATGAAAAATATAAATTGTAGATTGTATAGAGTTGCCTTAAATATGTGTTTATGTATTTCTCATTAAGACAGTTTTGATACAGCGAGGAGTCGAATACTGGTAGTTAAATTCAATAACTAGTAACTTCTGAGAAATGTAACATTAAATGCTACGAGCGTATAGCGCACGTGGACTTGTAATTATTATTAATTTTTTGAACTAAACGATTACGCTCAGTGTAGTTTCAATTCGAATATACCCCATTAAATCACCAGTCGAGTAGAACGGGGGTAAACTATAATCGGATTTTTTCCATGAATAAAATATGGTTACATTTAATACGTAGATTGTAATATTCACATTTCGCTTTAAATCTTTGACAGGTAAAAACCGAAATGTTTTGAAAATATTAAAAGAAAATTAAAAATATTTTCAATGCTGTGGATAAAATAAATACATAAATATGTATATAATTATATTTTTTCGTTTAAAAAGATTTAAGTTTAATTATACGAACAATATTATATTTAATTATATAAAATATTATATTTAATTATACGTACACTTAATATTTAGTAAATCCTATTTAAAAAGTAAGTCAATTAACAATATTGTGTTCAATAATTTGTTCTCAAAACGAAATGGGATCCAAAATGTAGTATTATTTGTTCTTATATGTATATCCTATATCTTTAGGATGATTATTTTACACTTATTTTTTCGCTACATTTTCTATGCGTTATAGGTTATTTAAAAATGAAATTAATTAAAAAAAAAAACCTTATTATCAGTCACTACTTTTAATTTATAATTTCTGAGTGAGTGAAGTAAATTTAATCTCTTCGTGCATATATTTTATAATATGTTTTAAAACGGTACATACTTGGTTTTAGATTTTTCACCACCAAAAATCAATAATATGAGTAAGATCAGGGATAAAGATATTCAGTTTTTACTGGATTTAGAAATACCGAGTGATTCAGAATTAAGTTTTTGTGGAAGCGATGATGATATGGATCATGAAGATGCAATTATAATAGGGCCAAAGGAAGAAGATCAAATCCTCAAAGAAATCAAAGAAATGGAAGACTTTCAACGAAACATGATGACAGAATTAGAGAAAGTAGATGAATGTATTGCTATTAATGATATAAGCGTTATTATTATTATTATTATTAACAAGTTGTTAAATGTATTTTATTTTAATTTTTATGTTTACTAATTTGTTAAATATTTTTCAGAAAGAACTGATTAAAAAAAATTATATTATGTTATTATATATATTTTTTTACTTTGTAATAATTATGTACAGTGTCCTCAAATAAGGACATTTAATAAAAAGTGATTTTTAACTTGAATTAAAAAAAAATAATTTTTTTTACATTTTTCCTCAATTCCTTAGTACATGTACGTTGTGGTAAAAATAATTTTAAAAACAAAAATTAAAAAAAAAATTTTCATGCATGAAGAGGTTAATAATGGGCGCTGCGGATAAAAAATACCGTAGTAATTTTGTACATGCCGGAATTGCAACCAAGTCATTAAATATAGTCGATAAGGCGTTGAAAAATGTGCATTTCGGAATCCAACACTAAATACGGTTTAGTTCGTACATGTTAAGTTTTAGGTTAGATTATTTGAAATACGTCTAATGGCCGTGGCCAACTTATAAATAATTTGTCAGAGGCAAGCATTCGATGTAATAATATCCACCTCTTTTTTGCTACCTTTCCGCAGCTATCCTTAGAAATAACATACTAGAATTTAGCGTCCCATAAATAAATTTTATTGTTATTAATACTGTATTGTCAAACTATAAATACTAATATTATAAGAGAAAAAAGATTGAACCGTGATACATGCGTAAGACGATGATTGAAATATATACTGAAATGTTCTTCAAAAATTATTTTAAATAACTGGACTGTTAGAAATTTAATTTTAAATTCATATTTTAGTATACTTAACTATGCTTAAAACGTACCAATATCAAGAATTACGCTTTCTGTTGATGGGAAATTTGAATATCCATCTATTTTTTTTCGTAACGTCTTTTCAATAGAACCATTTAAATGTCTATATAATTATAGTTATACGTAGCATATAACATATATATATATATATATATATATATAATACATTTTATTTATTTCTTAGGTTCTTTTTATCACGTAGAAGACACTATCGGTACGTTTATACAATTTTTTCGATCTTATCATCACTTTAGTCTTTGTGATTAATAATGATCATCAAACGTGATCACAAAGAGATTTTTAATAATAATACAAAAAAAATAACTGCTGTTTATATTTAGAGAACGAAGATCTTCATGTATGAGATGTAACTGCTTACTCATAGTTACCATTAAAAATATATTTGTTTCTCTAGTACCTATAGTGGAATTTTAATAAGGCATAGTTTCAATAAATTTACAGATTTTTTTTCGTTTATTTCGCAAAAAAAACAATCAGTTGTGTAATAAAAAATACTATAAAAATTAGCTTTTGGTTTATATACCACTTATAGTGTATATATTTTGGGTTGTAAAAGTTAAATTTGAAGTTTTTTTTTCAGATTATGTATACAAATTTAATATTTTATCCTTTCATAAACCTTAACAAGTTTGTAAGTTTTTAAAATGTGATAACAATAAATTATTAAATCAAATTAAATGTAGCTAAGGAAATAATGGCATCAGATAAATAACTTTATCTTTAAGCGATTTTCATGTACTAAATGTGTTTGGTTTATTATATATTACATAACGAGATAAAGTTCATGTATTTTTATTATACATGTTCCGAACGTTATATACAAGTATATATATTTACAAATAGAATAATAACATTAAAAATGATGACGAATCATAAAAAAGCAACACAACGGTTTTAAGTGAGTTTTTTATTTTAAATATATTAATGCTTCAGTAGGTAACAGCATAGCTTGGAATTTGCATGAGATAAAAGTTATTTGGTAAAGTTTGGTTCAACTTTTGATCTATACAGAGTGATTTTTTTTCAGTATTAAATTTTCATATTTTTAGAATGATAATGTGTTTTTATATCTTTATTATTATTTTTATTGTTATCATTATACATTTTTTGGGCTCACGGAGTAGATAATGGTTTTACAATGTTTGAGGTTTTTTCGATAACATAAGATTAAAAGAGCTCAAAATGTTTCATATAAAGCTGCTCTATAATTGAATAATATTAACTACTTATTCAAATAATGAAACTGGACGATCAAAAGTATGAAAATAATATTTATCTTCTCGGAAAAATAAGTAAAATTATAAAAAAAAACTTTAAAAGAATAAAAAACAATATGCATTTACTTAATAAAAATAACTAAAATACATATCTCTAGTTTATACTAATCAAATTGTATAAAATTACTGGGTATAAAGAAAGTAAAAACAATAATGTCAAACATGAAAACTAAAAGAAAAGTCTTACCTGTAATTAAGTCATGACGAAAAGTTACAGACTTCTTAGGTTCAGTACTGTTATCGAGCTTTTTTAACGAACTAGTAAGATTGCTAACGATTGACACTGGTTTTTCTTGCGTGATAAAATACTCTTGTGGATTATCTGTGATTTCCAATATATCACTTTTCATTGATTTTTTTATATCGTAATCTATAGCATCCTTAGAAAAACCTATAACGCACAAATTTTAATTTTTCAGAATTGGAATAATCAATGATAGATTTATATTAAAATATTATAATTAAAATAATCAAATGTTCACTGTTAATTTTAATTTGACGATAAATTAATTGAATTTTTTTTGTATTAGATATAAATTATTCTAACCATTATAAGAATTTGTTTTCTTAATATTAAATAGTTAAAAGAAAATATACTCCCAAACCCTAGGTTAAAAGTATTAAAATAAAAAATATGCTATTTTTGATTTTATTTGATCTCACATAATCTATTTATTTGTAGCATTGATGTTTAATAAAATAATATTGACAATTATACTTTGCATTTTTTTGTTTTGGCAATTTAAAAATCAAGAATTAAAAATTCATGTATTTTAATTTTTAAACATCACTCGGTATCAGATATTTTAAAATAAATTCGTGCAAATATGTTTGTAAAATATCATTGATATCGGATATCCATATATGAATTAATTTTTTATCCATATATGAATTTATTTTTTAAATCCACGAGCTGTCAACTTTTGTATGAACACTGAATGTTTACGATATGTTGTTTTTTATTCATAATAATCATATATGAAAACGGTATAGTGCAGCGCAGTGACATTTTAGAAATTAACTATTTGACACGTTGACACCCTCGTAAATTAACAGTATTAAACTGACGTAGCTTCCGGTGTAATATAATAAGACCTATCTCCAACAATTGTGAATAAGCCGTCGTTATTGTATCGTTTACGTAGAATTGTTCTTACAATTCAATGGACTGCCGTCGGAATCCGAATGGTTGTCGTCGAACGATTGTTGTGGCTGCGTCTTCGATCGGTATACGGTTCGCAAGTCGAATGGATCTTCCGAATGCAGTACGTAGCAATAAAACACAACGAACCCCTAAATAATAATCGGACGAACAATTAATATGCGCTCGCATGTTTTTCATGCTCAGTAGAAAAAATTATAGTTAATAAGCTGTAAGGAATTAAATTACAACGCTATGAAGCTATCTGGTGTTGAGATGACTGGGCACCGCAGTCGGGAGGGGAGGGGTGAAGTTTTATGAGGTAATATGTACACTTACTTTTAAGGCGCACGACGAACTGAAAACGTATTTGGAAAAGTCTTCTTTGTATATTATGAGCAAGATACTGGATACGGTTGTGACGATGACCATTAACAGGATAATCACCGATCGCATGATAAGTCCCATCCTACAAACAATAAGTGTACAAAAATATTTATTATACATGCGTAACATCGTTTTTGAACGCAAATGATCTCGAGAACAACGAAATATGCGAATTTGTCCAATTTCATAATCTACATGTTTTTCGAAAAGCTCGAGAATGTATTAAAAACTTTCTTACTTAAAAATAATATGTACATTTGAAGCATGTTCATTTACATGAAGCAGTGCTTCATATTATATTTAGAAAGTTTAGTTTAAAATTTCTTTAAAGTATTTTTAGAGCAAAAACCCGGTCTTATAACTGACATTTCAAATAGTTTCTCTTGGTAGATGTTATAAAGGAAATAAAAATTGTACTTGAAAAAATAAATTCATATATTTTTTTTAATCAAATCAAATAGTATAGAATATAATATAATTTTAGTTTTACTAAAGTCAATTTCTATTAATAATAAAACGCTTTAAAAAATTATATTCAGATCATTGTATATTGTATATATATATTTTATATGAAATATAAATATAACTTGAAATTTATAAATCTATTTTTTTAGATATTTATTTATACTATATCGCATATATTTATTATTTTCAATGATAAAATTGAATAATATAAGTTTATTGGTTTACATTGGTATATTGTTGGAAAATAAATGATTTTATTGGAAAGTTAATTTAATTTTTTAAACTGCCTTTGAATCGTTTCTTTCATTCATTATATTTAAAAAGAAAATCGAATTCGCTAGAGTAATGGTAATCCGTATTTTAAAATTTCTTCTATACATACAGGAAAATTAGAAAATCAACTTTTCAATTATAAAGGTACTTATCATAATGTATACTTAATCCATAATATAATATTTGAAAACTTATGTTACAAAAAGTTATGTATATAAAATTGAATAAATTATATTGTTATTAAAATTTACAATTGATTCGACAAAAAGGCATTGATATGAGTACATATTATATATTTTTTGATAAAAAGAATAAAAATTAAAAAGTTCTGTAGATATATTATAAACATTTTACTTTAAACTATTTCATCAATTTTTCTTTTAAATTAATTATTTTTCTTTAGACACCTTAAAACCAAATAAAGTAAACTTTAAATGAACAGTTCTAAGTCTGTTTTCTTCTTATCATCTTAATTATTAATCAATTATTTTCATAATGAAGTTAGTAAACATGTATTTAGTGAAATGGTTATATTAAAAAATGTAAACTATTTATTTTACGCGAGTTGATTATTGAAAAATAATCGAACCACAGATGTCTTATAGAAAATAATCAATATTACAATATGCACGAACGAAACATATAATAAAATTAAAAGAGCATAATGTTGAAAAGAAAAAAACGAATAAATTAGACTAAATTCTTAAACGAACATCTGATTTGATGATTTAAGGAGTTATTAATTGAGAAGAGTTGAAAACGGAATACAGACAGGATTATTTTTAAATTTTAAAAGGAAAAATGATTAGTTTGCGTATTGTTATACATATATATATTTATTGAGAATAAAATAAAATGTGTACATTGATTGTACATTATGTAATTTTAATATACACATAAATAAATATAACATTCAAATAATTTTAGAGGAAGTCACCTATTGGTAAAATCTCCTAACATTTATCATTTGGATTTAAAATAATTAAGAAAGATCACAGTTTCAATTACGTTTTAGCCTGCAAGGGGGTTTATTGGGAATATAAGAAGTAGTCATATTTTTGATGAGAGGATTAGTATTTGAGTTGAATTATTAATATTTTTAGATTACAATTATTTTCAAACAACACTAGTTTCAATGAAGATATTTAATATAGTTTACTTTACTAATTGGAGAATATTGTACTGAATATCTATTACGCCATATTTTTGTAAGCATCTATAAATTAAATTTTAGATTCGGTTTGAAGCGAGGAATATATAGATTGTATACTGTTTCCTTACTGCAAACACTTTTTCAAGTTGGAAATTCACACAAAAACACATATTACTGTATTTTATTCGATCAGAAAACGGACACAGGTGGGATCTATCTTGAAAAGGTCATTTATAGATTTTCTCAATAGTTTTTTTTTTTCATTAAGGAAAACCGAAAGCAAAACTTTTAAATAACGTTACATTCCATCTACCAAGCGTTTATATTTAATTTGATAGAATAAATATTCTTGTGTTTTCCTGGCTTAAACATTTAACGGAAAATTGATCAACCAAAAGTTACTATATATTTAGTATAATTATATTGTAATTCATATTAATAATTATGATTAAGACTCGCATATTAGTATAATTTGCAGTATATTTTTCGAAAGAGTATCGTAAAATAGTAACTTAATAAATAATAGTAATATTAATTAAATAATAATTTGTACGTTAATATTAAACAGTAATGCACTAAGAGAAGAGAGTATTCAAGATAAAACCACAAAAGGGCAATTAATTATATTATTTAGATATTACCTTTTTCTCATGCTGGCCGGCGTATTCCGTTGTAGCTTTTGTTTGATGAATTTCAGTTTAGGTATGGTGATCGATAAAACTGATAAGTACATAACCACCAGCAGTACGAACAGTATGTAATAGATATAAATGAATGCAGAGTTCTCCCATGACCACCACGGCCGAATAGGTTTAGCGCCGATAATATTGAGACTCAACATGATACTGAGCACAAACAACACGGGCGCAGCTGAAAATATTAAACCATCAAGGGTGTGTAATGGTAGTGATTTTATATTTTAATACATTATATAGAATTGAACATTAAAATTACAACTATTCAAAATAATTCATACTGAGGACGTTGTTGAAATAAATAATAATAATAAAAAAAAAAAAATTATAAAATGTAACAATGTTCTACGTTGCATTAACTCGCGTACGATTTTAACCAACAACGAATATTGAAATCGGAAATAATTCAAATAACAATTATACATTGTATTAAATACATTAAATTACATTACATTAAATGCATACATTCATTAAATAAAAACACTTAAGCTCTTACATTATCTAATATATTACGTTGAAAATTGAGTTTAATATAATATTTTCAACACGTTTCGATGATACGTTTTTACGTGCATCAAGTGTAAACAAGATGACGAACACTTAATTTTTGCGAGGAAAAATTGTAAGGGTTTTTTCCGCCTTCGGAAAATGATAAATAACGAAAAACTATTATAAAACTGTGGAGGTTGTATTGATAAAATGTCAGTTGTAAGTTATATAGTATGTTAAATTCGTCGAGATTAAAAGATTTATTGTGGAATTATGGTAAGAACATGGAAAAAAAACAACACTTGCGTGTAATCGACAAATAAATTATCCTCACCTGTAGCCAAACCAATGATGGGTAGTTTGATATTGGAAAACTGTGGGAAACTGATTATCTCCGTGTAAACGATGAGCAACTGACTCAAATGTGACGTTATCTCGACTATGGTCACTATTTGTAGGCCCAACGAGAAGTACCCGTAATCGTTCTGCAAGAGAAATCAAATGTCGTTTAAATATTTATGTTTTACCGTTTATTTTTTTGAAAATCGAATCCCTTACGTTCTTCGTAGCGTATAGAAATATGCACATCTGTGAAACAACGGCCAAGCACAGTTGTATCTTCAAGTAAAGTATACATGTTGGGTGTTTAATCCATTGCGTAACCAATAGAACCAGAGACAGTGCAGATTGTACCAGACAACAAACACATCCGAATATGACTATCACATCTTGTTTCAAATTAATTTGACCTACTTCGGTCTATGGGGAAAAAAATGTAAGCAAATTAATAAACTTAAAAATTAATGTTTGTTTTTAAGCTAAGGTTTAGTTTTTCACTTTTAATTATTATGGCAATCAGTCGTATACTGTTTTATAAATTAATTAAACAACAATTTTTTACTGTGAATTTAATGTAAAATAAAGTTTTATTAACGTAATAGACTTTTTGTTACATATTTCTCCGTTCACAATGAGCATGACAATTTTTTAATTGTAAAATACACCCATTTTTCCGGCAAATATATGATTTATTTTTTATGAAAGTTTAACAGGATAACATAAATTTAATAGATTAAAAATAAAGTAATGCTCGCGAGTTTTGTACATTTAAAGTTTAAAGTTTCAAATGTGATATAGAGGGAAACAATAAAAGTAAGTAAAATGATAAATACGAATATATATTATACATTTTTTTTGGCTTAAATATTATCATTAAATTAGTCTGAAAATTGTTTTTCGTTGGGTACATTGAAGGTTTCCACAAATTTTGCATGAGCATATGAAAAGTTTTGCAAAATTGTTTTTATGTAAGTACGAGTATATATTTATAAAACACGAAGTATTTATATTTTATACATATCTTCCCAAGATTAGAAGAAACTTTTATTTGATCTAAAAATTAAATTATAGTATAGTCTGAAAAAAATATCATAATCTCATCAATACTCTGCATTTTAATAAATAATTTTAATTGTATATGATATCGAAGAATAAGTGTAATACTTACACGTACATACTATACATGGTATATAATTTATTAGGGTATAATCATTTAATCGAGTAGCTTAGAAAAAAATAATAACCATTAAAGTGTGAAGTGAAATTTAATAAATAGAAAAAAAATCAAATCAAAGTTCAGTACGGATAAGAGGAATGATGGGAATATTCATTTTTTTTGTTTTTTTTTTTGTTAAGACAAATAAAAAAATCTGATACATAAATTAATTAATAAAGCAATAAAATATGTTGTATAATTTTCTTTAAATATTATTTTACTAGTTGCCACTCAACATTTATATTATAAATTAATGTATTTAAATGAAATACAACATTTTTCTTGTCTAATTTCACGATAAAAATAAATTATAATGCATATTAATAATTTTAAATATTTTTATTTATCAAAACTACGATTAATTGATAGTGATGAAGATGTGGAGTCGAGCGAATCGGATCTTTTTCTATAATAAAAGTCATTAACCACCCTTTAACCGCCATTTAAAATTCTTGCACACACCATTATGCATCAGTCTGAATCGTTGGGTTTTATTAAACACTATAGATTAAATAGTTTTACGACAGCAAAAACGTGCTTATGAAAGTATTATTCGATTTTCGATGAATATCACCACAGTTTATCTTTCGACGGTGTTGTTCTTTAAAAGTAATTTATGTTACGTACGTATGTTAACGCGTTTAAGTGACGAGAAGAAAAAATATAACTAATAAATATCGCAACTAGATGGTTGGCGGGTAAACGATACATAGCAAGTTATCCATTTAGGTTGGAACGAACGGGATGTGGATATGCGATTTTTTCGGGTGTCACATCGAAATGGGAAAATTCATCAACAATATTGTTGTTTTGTGCAAAAGAATGTTTTGCATCAATATCCAAATAATTGACTCTAAATGTCGACGGAGTTGTTGGTTAGGGAATAGGGTGCACTGAGATTTTTTCCATAACTCTTGCAAAGTTCTATTTTCTTATCCCGAGCTTACCACATAGGGAGTACGCAGAGAGACTCCTGGAGGTCAGTGACGAAAGGAATAGTTGCTGTCGACGGGAATAAATATGAACGTAGTCTAGCGCTCTCTTGGCTATCTCGGTTATTCTTAAAATTGTTACGATGAACATTTAATGAAAACTCACATGTACAACATTTTTTATGTCTTTTTTTTTTTGTTTTTTTATATCCAGTAATATACTCGACACAAGCAATGCTTCTGGTAAAAAAAATTCTTATAGCTAAAAAGTGTAATTATAATAAAATGGAATTCGTACTAAGTACAACGAGTACACTACTACATATATATATACTACCTCGAGTTAAAAAAAAAAACAACTATCGTTTATTATTGTTTCTTCGAAAATGAAATATTTCATCATCATTCAAAGGAGCTACTTACTGGGACTCATCTATACTCAGTGAATTCTGGGTATAATGGTATGATTGTCGTTATACTGCATCAATACTGAAGTACTTAGGTACTATTATTATTATTGTTGTTGTTACTACTATTATTATGAAATTACACGCTTACAAATTCTACGTAATGAAGTTTAAACCATCGTTGCACTCGTAAAACGCTAAGCCACAATATTTACCCGCACGTTGGCCCATATCCGTTTAGAATACCTATATTTCAGCTATTTTACACGGAGAATTAATAACGTTGTTCATGCAGGACAAGGGGTGGATAACGGTCCGTCGACTCGGAAGGAATTTTACCACTATGTAGCTGTTATTGGTTTAATATACTAATATAAGAGGCATGATGGTGTGCGTTAGCCACAGTCACTCATAAGTGATCACCGAACATCGTTCGAGTCTAGTTAACTCGTTAGTTTCCGAATGGGTGGCTGTCCGGGTTTTTCGTAACGAAATTCATGGGCTCTCAAATAACGTGTGTCCAGAAACCGTTATTAATAAAAGTATCATATTACAAGCCCATTTTCATTTCACCGTAATTTTATGCAGCCATAGTTGCCGAGGCCAATTATGGCGATGGACCTACAAGGCTCGGAATAAGCCCAAAAAAAAAAAAAAAATAGTTGCCGAGGCCAAGATCGATAATTAAAAAGAAAAAAAATGTATACTGATATAGTAGTATAGCAAAAAATAAAACATTTAAACGTGTCCGACATAACACGCACGAACTATTCAAGTCTGATGGTGATAGGCAACAAGATACGGTTTATGACAACACACAAATCGTCGTAGCGAAACGAAACGTGGATTGCTGTACGTGATACATTCGATAGTTGTGCATTCCACAACCAATACCGACGTTATACGATTTATTATGCAGTTGATTACCACGAGTTCTGGGTTTTTAGAATTCGGTTCCTGATGTATTACCGCCCACAGTATTATTATTAAGCGTAAAAGGAGTTTTTTTTTTGGGTATTTCAGAAATTTTTAGATTTAAAATGGAAATTTGAAATTTGATTTGTGCCCAAGCCAAATAAACGCCTGAATTACGTGATTTTAATACAAACATAACAAAAGATTGAGTGATCAACGGTAGTAGATATTATCGTATTATCGGAAACCTAACCAATATTTTTTTCCAATCAGCTTTGTAAAATATAATTTACCCCAAAAACGATTAAAAATAAAAATATTCAGTGCACTTTCTTGGTGAACAGCTTAGAACTTCGTAACGAACAAGAACATTTATTGGGGTTTTGTAGTGCATTAGTTATCACTGGCAGAGCCATTCCGAGTCATTTTTTTATCCTGAGGCAGAACTGAAGCAATGCGCCCCCTAGGTTGTAGGGTTGTCACACTCACAGCTTTTAATATGTATAATACGATTCGGAAAAATCTGAAAAATTGTGATTAGGTTTCTAGCAAAACAAGAAATAACATTTCTTAAAATAAGTTAATTATTCAATATTTTTGCGCCTCCAGCTTCAGGCGCCCAAGGCAAGTTCCTCGCTAGCCTCACCCTAGTTACGGTTCTGATCCCCTCGACCGTGGCGAACGTAATAAAATAGCCTGTTACTGACCTTGGGCACCACGCGGGCTAGGACGGTGAACAGACCGGCCGTCGGGCACCGACACCGGGTAACGTTGGATGACGGCGACCAATCGCCGAGCACGCGGCACGTGGACACGTCCCATTGGCGCACCGCGTTGGCCAGCCGAGACGCGGTCACGCACGTGACGTTCCACGTGCCGTTGCTGGGCCGCGGCAGCTTCAGGTCGAACTGCAGATCGGTCACGATGGCCGGCCAGTGCTTGCGTATCCGGCGGCCGTCTTGCGCCACGCTCACGGCCACCACTGGGGTCACCACGGTGTACTCGATCTCACCGTCTTGGCTGCAAGAAAACCAAAGATTAACGCGCGCAGTGGCTCCGTACGCGTAGTGCGTGCGCTCGGGGACGCTAACCCATAGCATTTTTTTCATTTTTTTTTCTGACTGACGACAATGAACATAATATTGGCTGGCGAACTCGACCTAACCCCCGAGCGTCGAATAAGCGTTCCCGGCCCGGAGATCTTGTACGCGCCGTGGACGGAGCCGAGGGTCGCGCGAATTTTGCACGTGAAACATAGTGGCCGGCCCGAAGTGTCAGACGGTGCGGGACGGGGAACGGCTGCGGCGTAAGATTTCGAACATGCAACAACAATGCTCGCGCACCGTTAACGCCGGGGCCGATTGCTAGGCCTGGCGATTAAATTTCGTTGCGCACAACGAGATCCGAACACCGTTGAAGTCCCCGAATAATTTATCGTGAATAATATTTCGCGTTCGCAACATAACATTATCTTAGCAGCACGAAATTTAATTCCCTAACGTGCTACCATTCAAAAGCCCCAAAGGTTTTCAAAAGGCACCGTCAAAGTTTTCGCAACGTGTTTGCACGGGTGCAAGATTTTATTCCCTTACGGTATTCGCTCGAACGGTAAAACGCATTGGCAGTGGTCAAATGTATAACTTTATATCGTATCTTATCGGGTTCATCGATTGCCACTTCTCCCCCCCCTCCCAGCACGCATCTAAAACTTCGCGAATCCGCGGGTCGATATAAACGAAAAACGTTTTTATCTTAACCGATTGAAAATCAAAGCTATACGTGGTATGTATATTATAATACCGAATGCATAATATATACAGTAGAATCCGTTTAAGATGCTCTCGCTTAATACGATCTCCTGCGTAATACGCTCATTTTCACGAGTCCCTTGATTTTAAAAGCGGTTAACATGTAAATGATAATACGCTTTGTATTCCCGGATAAACAGGGCCGTGGAGAGAGAAACTCAGGCCCTGGGGTATATCTTTATTTTTTTTGCAGTGTTAATTAAATTTTTATCATTTATTGTGTTTAATTTTTAATAATTTGTAGTTCCTAATTTCCGGGCCCTCTCAAAAACTCCAGGCCCGGGGGAATCCTCACTTCCCTCCACCCTTCTCGACAGGCCTGCGTATAAGATACTCTATGTCAATGATGTTATTTATTATACAATTAACAATCATAATAATGTACAATATGATTATTGATTCAATAAGGCATATAAAATTTAATAATAATTATATGTGTATTAGTATACTTGTAAAAATAATATAATATAAATGCAATTATAATAAAAAAAATCATACTTTAACGTAAAATTTTTATTAGTCAATTTTTTGGTTTTCCCACATAATAAGATTTCTCGTTGGGTAGAACAGAATTGCATACATTTGTCCTTTTTGAAAACACGATTGCATATGTTTGTAGATGGATAACAAAAAGGTGGATAAGAAAAATAAATACATATGAAATGGTATGCAACGTTGTCAAATTTACTAATTTTATTGTACTACAATAAATATAGAATATAATGCTATAATAATTCATAAAAAATATTAATAATAAAGTAATAAATAAAATGAGGATAGCTAAATTAAAGAAAAGTAATTAATAAATAAATAAAATCGAAATTTTTTATTCGCATAAAATTATTGTTAATAAATTATTTGAAAATACTTAAATTTCGATTTTCTGACATCTATAACCAACTACTTTTAGTGAAATTCGGAAAATATCGTATAATATAACGGAAATAACGACATTTCATTTTATCTGATACATTTGATATCATTAACAATAAATAGCTAATAAAAGCGATAAAACATAAAGTATTTATTAATTTTTTCAAGTTCACTCGTATAGGCATGTGGTTAACACCAATACCGGTATAAAAATTGACACCAACGCTTAAAACTTTAAACGCAATCGTGTAGTTAAAAATCACGTAAAATCTTACGGAATCGAATAGCTTAAAAAGGTATCGCCGATAACGAACGTATGCAATCGTGTTTTATCCTTCTCATTTAATACGTTTTTATTATTTGTTCCCTTGGAAAGCGTCTTAAATGGATTTTACTGTATATATTGTTCATATGTACGAGTCACGAAAATCAAATTGGTCCGCGTTATTCACGTATATCCGACACGAGAGATTGTTTTCACAGTCATATATGAAATTATGAGATCAGGAGGTCAGATTCGGAATGGTGGCGAAAAGAAAATGTCCGGAAAAGTATTTGGACGAAGTGAGCATCTACGTATAAATACAATAACGCTGATTGTAAAACAAGAAACAAGAAGTTTTAAATAGAATGAAGTTTTTTTCTGTAATGCGTGCCGACGACTACCACTGGTGTTGTATCTGCACGCGGAATTACCCAATTACATTAAGGCTCCGTTCTGGAATGTTAAGCCGTACAGAATTAATGAAAATCCACCGAGTGCGTGCTATCGACTTCGTAATAAATCGCGTTTACATACCTCTTGTTTATGAAATATTTCCTTGGGAAAAACTCCGACAGGTTTCTGAACGTCGTGATTCCAACGTTGAATGATTTGTTTATCCATTTATCGATTTGAATGTCGAACATGGAAACCGTCACCTTAGGTTGTTGTCTATTGGTTTGCCTGCGAAACACCGAAAATTGTTAACCGTGATTGCACGCATGGCGTGGACGAATCATGTGTGATTACTTGTCGAAAAAATTATGACTAATAGTGGTCTCGTTGCGGTTTCTTATAATTTCCGATGTTGATGCAATGTAAATATTCTCGATTTGATTGGTGTAATGTTTAGTGCCTTTGTTCATTATCGAATAGAACGCTTTCAGTAGTGTCCAGGTTTCGATCATTTCCAACAGTTGAACGATTTTCTGCAATCCGGTAGAAAAATTTAATCATAACCTTGTATCAGTATTTTAACAGTCACAACATATAGTTGTAAGCTCATATATAATTACGTCCAAAGTGGATTTGAAGCTCATCTAAGGAAGCTGAGAATAAAATCAGCTAATAGTATTAAACACAGTTATGAGAGTAAAAAAATAATGAACAACTCTTGAAATTGTTATTGAAACAAATTTTTCTATTATATGTAAGTATAAGATGTTTAAGAAAAACCTTCAACATACCGGATTGAAATAGTAACTAAAATTAATTCCAAGGGATCTCCAAATCTACCATTGGATCACGTGATCTACATTATACCTTTTCGTTGACAATTGAATTGTTTTCCAATAGTATGCTCAGTATGTTGTTAAAGCTGACGGACGCTTGATCCAGGTCTGCCAAATCGTGCGAAGTCTGTAAGAACGCGGTGACGGTCATGAGAAAATCGATAACGGGCTCACCCTCACCGGGATACCATTTAGCCATGGTTTGTAGATTACTGTATAGGGAATTCAATGTTTTTGCGGCCGTTACATTGATTTTATCGTATCCCAGTGTTTTTTTGTGGAACTGAAAATTAATTATGTACATTTTTAGGATATATATATATACATTGATAAATATACTCATATATTTATTTATACGAGTGCATAATTTGTGGCCGGTGTGAAGTTGAGTGCAATGCTGGTGTATAATGGTGTATAAATACACATATAGTGTTGACAATATATTGCGACAAAAAAAAAAAAAAAAGGAATACAGAACGATAGAGAGAGAGAGAGAGAAAGAGAGTGGACAAGTGGGAACGCTATTATAAAAGGTTTTACGGATAAGAGTGGTGTAGTGTTGGCGTGCGGATGTACTATAGCTGTTGTGCGCGTCCGGTAAATTAACTTTTTTTGATTTTTATTAAAGTGGAGTTGGCGTAAATAATGTTTATCGAACGATGAAAGTTTTTTTTTTTTTAAAAAACACCTCGAACAACTGGAGAACGTGTACACTGTCATAATTACGTATGGGGGCAAAAACCATTGGCATTATCCGTGGGGTGCGAGAAGATACAATAGTAGAAGTAGTGTTAGGAACTATACAGGAATTACTATAGGCATTTTTTTTCAAATTCAGTCCACTATCTATCAAACTATATTAGCTACTTGAGTAAAATATTTGAAAAGCCAAGTAGTTTGATTAAAGTGATATTTAAAGAATAACTCTATGATAGAAAATCCTTCTTTAACTCGAGACCAGCTCTCCCCCCCCTTATTTGAATATAAAAAATATACGTATTATGATATATAAAAATGGTGTTCTATTTTATTCGAGGGTCATTAAAATTATATTAAATAATTATTATTTTGCACTTCGACGTGCAAAATAAATTTATAAACAAATTGCGAACGGTTTTGTGAAGGGAAGTTGTCGCTGCTAATGCATTTTGAATCGACTGGAATTCAAATGAAATAACGTATATAGTTAGTTATAATTAGCTTATAGAAACCACACGAAAAGAGCGGTAAAATAGTTCTATCCCTTCACGTATTAAACGTATTATTATAGTATACTTTATGTATAAGTGATATTAGAGGGAGGATATAAGGTATGCAGTAGCACTCTTAGAAAAATAAAATAAAATGTTGAAGAACCAGAACGCATATTAATAGTATCATAATATGATAAATAAGAAACAGAAGACGAATAATGAATTAATTATGAACATCAACACCATGAAAATCCAATCTAATAACACAAAACAAAAGTACACTTCGTCAACGGATACTAAATGGTTTATGGAACACAATTAGGCATAATATTTAACAATTTTTATTCTGTATATAAAGTGTTTTCAAGCTGATACGTGTTGTTATCGTCTTTTATCTGTACAACATAGCATATACTGAATTTTTGACAATCTGTTCGACTGATGTGTTGAAGCTGTGTTGAATAGTAAAAACATATTCGAATTCGACATTAAGTTTTGTCGAGATCGACCTGGTTCTCTTTTTGGATTTATATTCTTAACATCCATAAAACGAAAACATGTCGATTTAATTTAATATTACGATAAAAGAATGGAACCATATCGATATCTCTACAAGCAGTGATTTTCGTCGAATTAGAACGGTTTTTCAGAAACCACATCAATTCAGTTTGTGCGCATCAGGTGGACAAAATATTCATAGTTCGTTTCACGTTGCTCACGCGAAGGAAAAATACAACACGATATTGCATCGTACAGTGGGAGAAATATGAGTTCTAGTCCGCCAAAATGTATATAATTAAACCATCGTTTTAATTCTTAATTTATATGAATATTTATATGCTGATACTAGGTGATAGTAAATGTAGCATTATCGATTATATTTATTATTTCTATTAATGTGGCCCGGATATAAGCTATGTTTAATGTCATTAGTTTATTGAATTCTGTAAAGTATATAATTTATGTTAGTATGTTGCAACGTGTAGTTTTAAGCTTTTTCCAATAATTTAGGAAACTTTTTTTAAAAATTATTAAAACGGATGAGCTGATGTTGGGTTTAGAAGTTACGATTTTCATTTAAATCTATTATTTTGATTAAAATACATACATGATTTAGGCTTTAAATAATTAAGTTATTTACGTATACATTTTACATTAATCTATCGTCTAAATATGGTAGTAAATATTTGTAGAGCTTCTTAGAGGTTAAATTTCTAATTTTATATAAACCTAAATGCTTGTACTTTAATATGATATACTAATTATTACACGCTGACATATTTTGAATAATTGAACGAATTATGTTATTTCAAACAAAATTATTAATAATCAAAACATAAAAAATAGTTTGTGTTTAATATATGTTTTTAAAAAAGGATTTAGAACACATTAAAACAAAATGAAAAATATGTTGATGGATTATTTAAAAAATAGACTTGGTATAAAATATAATTTTGATAATGAAGAATTTAAAAAAATGTTTGTCGAATAAAATTAATGGACTTTGTAGTACTACGTATAAAAAATGGAAGAAGTCGAATTATTGTACAAGAAAGTTTAAAAAAAAATGAATTCTGACTACAATTACATTTTATTGTTGACTAGGTACATCACAATTTATTACTAAAGTATTGTTAAAATGTAATTGTAGCCAGAATTCACTTGAATATGTACTTAATCCTTTTTTTCAAACATATATCAAACAAGAAACTATTTTTTCTATGTTGTTTATTCATAATTTTGTCTGAAAAAACATTAATAATTCATTTAGGGGGTAAAAATGAGTTTGTCATATTAAAGTATACGAATTTAGGTTTAAATAAATATATGTATATATATTAAACCGTTAAGAGGCTTTACAAATATTTGCGATCTTATTCGGGGTAAAATGAATACGTAAAAAACTTAATTATTTAAAACCTAAATCATGTATGTATTTTAATCAGAATAATAAATTTCAACAAAAATCGTAACTTCTAAATCCAACATCAGCTCTTACGTTTTAACAGTTATTAAAAATAATTGTTCTAAACGATCGGAAAAAGCTTAAAACAATGCGTTGCAACGTACCAAACATAAATAATATACTTTACAGAATTCAATAAACAGTGCTTATCATCAGGCCACGGTTATAAATATAATCGACAGTGCTATATTAACCATCAATATTACCTGTGCATAAATATTCGTAAAAATCAAAAATTAAAATGATGGTTTTAATTTTGGCCTGGTAGAACTCAGGTGGTTTTTCCAACTTGCATCGGTTTGGAATTGGCTGACACGATTGCATACGTTCGTTATCGGCGATACCTTTTTAAGCTATTCGATTCCGTAAGATTTTACGTGATTTTTAACTACACGATTGCGTATAAATTTTTAAGCGTTGATGTGAATTTTTATACCGGTATTGGTGTTTACCACATGCCTATACGAATGAACTTGAAAAAGTTAATAAATACTTTATGTTTTATCGCTTTTATTAGCTATTTATTGTTAATGATATCAAACATATCAGATAAAACGAAATGTCGTTGTTTCTGTTATATTATACGATATTTTCCGAGTTTCACTAAAAGTAGCAGGTTATAGATTTCAGAAAATCGAAATTTAAGCATTTTCAAATAATTTATAAACAAGAGTTCCTTTAGTATAAAAACTGTCGATTTTTTTTATTTATTAATTATTTTTATTTTATTTAGTTATCCTCATTTTATTATTTTTTTTTTTTATAAACTATTATAGAACTGTTAGTACATTTATTCTATATATTAAATAGATGATAGATGTATTAGATATAATATGGTGAAACTAGTAAATTTGACAACGTTGCATACAATTTCATACGCGATCGTGTTTATTTATTTTTCTCACCCACCTTTTTGTTACCCATCTACAAACGTACGCAGTCGTGTTCTACCCGATAAACCACCGAGGGGTTATGTTTTCGGTTCTCGCTCGTGAATCGTGCGACCACGTCACGTAAACACATTCCATCCCTCCTCCCCTAGATTCGTACTCACGTTCGCGGTGATCTTGCCGAGATCGTCCGGCGGGCACCGCGAGTAATCGGCCGTCTGCCACTCGGTCACGTTGTCGGCGGTCAGCACGCACGTGCGCGACGCGTAGCTGGTCGACCGGTTCTTCGGGCACTCCACTGACGCCGCTTTGCCGGCGCCCGTCAGCGGCCACACGCCGTCCGCCGCACAGTGCGCCGTCAAGTTCGTGTCCAGCACCTCCACGGACACCGTGGCGTTACGCCTGCCCGCCCGGTTTGACGCTTCGCACACGTACTCGGACGAGGACTGCAATCAGACACAAGCGCGTGCTGTTACACGGTGTGGACACCGCTAGGGATGACAACGATATATCGAAAGTATCGATACACGAAGTCGATATATCGTAACATTTTACATTGATAAAACGTTACCGATGTACCGTCTAGATATTATCGTGTCTAACGATATTTTAATGTGATTAATCATCGGGAAATCACCAATAGATATTATTATATACTATTATAAATTATTTGGCATGTTATATAAATAAATATTAATATATTGATAAAATAAATAAAATAATATTCATTATAATTTTCTAGGCGTGTACTGCAATATATAAAAATTACAATTTAAATTTATTAATATTGTTCTGGTTTTATAAAATATTTTATATTTTTGTTAAATTTACATGCTTCGATTAATCAATTTATTTGTCATTATTCCTGTTGTATCGATTAACAAGTACGGCCTCGGCCTACGGCTTATGATTATAAATTTTACTCAAATAAATTACAACCTATTGCCTATGTCCTATGTGCAAGTCTATAAACCTTTTTTTAATATTGGAAACATTTTCCGATATATATCGCTATGTCGATATATTGTGGTATCGATATTGGGTATGAAATATATCAAAATTACGATATATCGATGGTTAACGATTTTTTGACATCTCTAGTCACCGCACGCGAAACGGGTGTCGCCCGTGTCGGGACACGCGCGGGAGAAAAAAATAGACCAAGAGGATATGTGACAACGTTGTTGTTCCTTCCGCAATTGCACACCGCCGGCCATGTCCAAACGCGTCTCGTATCAACGGTTTTTTTTTTCGTTCTGCGGTGAGGACCGTAAGTGATGTTGGATATTCAAGTGTTCGCACGCAAAACGTGACAATAAATCGTTCGTCAACCGAACTCGGAGATGTGTCATTGTCAGTTTTAACGATATGATTTTATTCCGTACTTACATGCATACTTCACGAGATATTTCGAAAATATATCAACCGAATGAGGTTTATAGAAATTATTTGTAAATATTTTCAAAATCGAAAATCAATATTTTGTAACATTGAAAACTTTTGTTCATCGTGACTAAATGTACGTACATTTTTATTTTTTATTAAATTGTTACTTTTTATTATGTGTAACTGAATAAAATAAGGTTTTTAGTGATTCTTTATATTTTCTGTAATATTGTAACACCTTAACGTATATTAGCTTTAGAGTAAAATGAAATATTATGAGATAAAATATGCGCACAACAAATTGTATACAAGTTAAAAATATTTTTACACGAAATATCTTAGATTGGGTAAACGTATTTGTTTTACAATGATGCGCTTTTCTGCGATTAATATTTTAAATAGTACTTAAATCGTAGCCTTAAGTTTAATGCAGCATACTTTTTCGATGGAAAATTTGACACAGATGGTACCATATAGTAGAGTATTTTTCTACAGTAGTTTTTTAAAGCGGAGGGAAAAACTGAAAACAATTTGGAATGAATGTAAAATCTCATCCCACCAACGTTTATATTTCTTTTGATAAAAAGAGTTATGTTTTAATTTATTGTTTGAAAATTGTATAGAAGGCTAACTTTAAATTATTTTTAATATTATTATTGGAAATACTCTGCTGGGTTTCTATCTATAGTAGTACTTTACTACTCTCATTAAAATATATTTTATACAGACCAGTAAAACTTGATACATCAATTATATTTATTTAATAATTTATTCTAATATTTTTCGATTAACGTATCAAATATGATGTTGATTACTGATAAATACTTTGATAAATATTGGAAGTTTATATAACTATAGAACGTACACCAACATCATTTTGGGTATTCCCTTTCTATTAATGGTAATCTTAACTTAAAATATTTAAAAATAATTGATTGGCTTTTGTTTGATTTTAATTTTTACAGCAAAGGTTCAAAAAAATATTCCACTTTAGAATAAAAAATAATATGAGTATGTTGTTATGGAAATAAAAATTAAAAAATTTTAAAAAAATTACAATACGAAAAAATAGAGGTATTAATTCAATGTCAACAATTTTGGATGGTAAAAACTTAAAATAATACAAAAATATTTTTTTTTTAAATTACAATAATCCATTATAGTAAGATAAAACGATCTGGTATATATCGTATATATATATATATATATATATATATACGAGTATATATGTATAAAAATAATAATAATATTATTTATGCCAAAATAATAACTAAGTGTATGATTTACAATCATAAAGTCTATCGGTATGGTATTATCATTGATCTGATATGAGCGAAAAATTAATTGAATTCATAATATCCAGATCGATTGTAAGGAAGTTTTTTAAAAAGTTAATTTTTTAACGTAGTAGTGTTGGAAATTAAAAATAATTTACCTTTTTCATTAATGTTGAGCAGATAGTATTTGAAAATATTTTATTTATTTTTATATTTTAATTATTTTGATTATTATTATATTTGAAATATTTGCTCAACCCTATGTGAGATCATTCGATATGTTGCACTATTGACGGTTTAATATAGGGGTTCATAATCTTCAAATACAGGCGTTTTCGATAAAATATTTCAGGGAATTGATGTTTAAATACAAATTTAATCCAACTTATAAAAATAATATTAGGCTAATTGGTATAATTGATTCTTGATTATGATTATATTGATATGATAATGATTATATTTATTTAATTTGATACATTTTGGTTATTATTATAAAATGTTAGTTGATCGAAATTTTTTTTTTTATAAATTGGTTTTCATTATTTGAGTACTTGCAGTTTTCTGATTATTTTTAAATGTGTTATACAACATATCTTTAAATTTATATTAAAAAAGAAATTATCATGTTTCTCAGTTGCCAATAAAAAGCCATTTCTAAACGAGTAAAAAACACATATCCACTTTCTAATTAGAAATACATAGTTCAACGTTTGTATAGTATAATTTATATGTTATTTATATTATTGCATATTAATATTGTGACATTGAAGTGTTGGGTTAGGTGCTAACATGTGACAAGTCATAACCAATAAATCATGTTTTGACTGATTAATTGAGCAACACTATTGCTATTTCATAGGGTTATTGTATGTGTGCTATAAAAAAATTAGTCGGTTGTTTTAACGCATTATTTTGAAATGTTATAAAATTTTAGAAATTCTACGTTTCATTCTCACCGTTATATTCTTCACGTATAGTACGCTACCACCGCGATGCAAATCCTCCCAATATACGTTTTTGTCCATTTTCACCAAATGCATGTCACTGTCCAACCACGTATTTCCAAACTTGGTAAACTCATTTTTCAAGAAACACATAATGGTCACGTTATCACCCTATGACAATTATTGGTGTTAAAAAAAAAAAAAAATAACAGACACATTGTGATGTCTAAATTACCGGCTTCACCGTTACAGATGGTTTCATTATAACTTCAGGCAGAGGGAGTACGGTCAACGCGACCGACTGACATTGTTGGTACGAATGGTCTGACACCTGGCACGTAAACTTTCCAGAGTCAAAGACGTCTGCGTGTTCAATTACCAAAATAGAGGATTTATATTCGGATTTTTCAGACTTTTTTATTTTTGTCCAGATATATCTGAAATACGAAAATGTCATACTTTAAAACGGCACTTGTTAAAAATATAAAATTTATAAGAGGCAGGTCCGTGTAGGTTTTTTATTTTGTATAAACATTATAAACATAAAAATACAGTTATATTTAAAACGAAACAATAAACATTTTTTGTTGAACTGCCATTATTATGTTATAAAAGGCATGGAGTGGTGCAATTGTATAGACGCAATTTAAATTATTATTTTAAGAGGGATAAAAACATTTAAATCAAACAGACTTGTAGAGGGAAGGGGAACTTGATCTTCCACATTCCTTTAATACAACACAATACGTACTCGTATATCATAAGAATGTTGTTAAATATTTTATTTTTTATTTCTTGCATATTATGTTCACTAAATTCGACAAAAATGATATTAGCAATAAGAATACTGAAAAATGTGTAGACGCACAAGATATTGTAACTGTAGTGTTCTCTTTTATTTTAAATCGTGTTTTTATTCGATCATTTCAAAGGAAATCAAAACAATTTTATATTAATGGCTGAATTAAAATGTATTATTATTATAGTAATATATTTTTTATATTTATAAGATTTTAGAAAAATTTGAAAATCCACCACTTGTCTATGTATTATTTATATCTAGTTATCAGACATAAAAACCGTAATAAAATTTATCAAGTTGACATAACTCGCATATTAAGTTTATTATTTGTACTTAAAGCTATAATTTTTGCGAGGTTAAGATCCTTCTACGTCTTGATTTTACGTGAATGCACATTTTCCGATCGGCACTGTGGTTAATTTGCAACCTGGCATCAGTAGTTTTCAGACTCCTTATCTTTTAGCGACAAAGTCATGTTCAATTTAAACCAATCAAGAATTCTAACACACTCAAAATACAATCTACCTAATATGTCTACAATTATACCCAAATGGCTTGAGACACCGTGGCTTGACTAAAAATAATTGATGGTTTTTATGAAATCAAAGTAAGTATAAAAATATCAACGAAAAAAAAAAAATTATATATTGGATATCAATTCATATTTTATAGTTTAAAAAGTTCATTTTTTTAGATTTTTAATTTGTTTGGATTGTACGGGAAGTAGGTTCAAAGTTGAATACCTGGTTGATATTGAAGTATTGATTGGGTTATCATCTTTATACCATTGGAACTGCATGTCTGCTGGACCCTGGGCTGAGCAGGATATAATGAATTGTTCCCCTTCGGGTATCGAGTCCCTGGGTTTATTGACGTCCATTTTCTATGATAATCAATACACGTGGATAGATAAAATAGATAAAAATAGAATTCGAATTTCAACGTACATTTAACCAAAGTGATGGCTCTTGTTGAAAGGATAATGCAGTTTTCACTAAAGGCACGGGCCTGGGTCCAGGCAAAGAACCATTTGTAATCATTTGATTAAGTAAATCTTGTACGATTTTCTGATCTGATTTTCGAGAATAAAATTCAAAATGAACATCTCCAGATTTTTGCCTGTAAATATATCAGTATGAATTATAATAAAAAAAAAAAAATTGTATTAGTTATTAATAGCATATGTGGTATTCACCGAATGTATAGTGTTACTTATGTTGATAGTTACATTTTTTATTTATATTATAATGTTTTAGCTAAATATATTACACTTACAAAATTGATGTTATTCTTAAATCACGGAGTTCGTGTGAATTCAAATGTTTTTTGAACTGTAAAAACAAAATAATTTATAATTAATAGTTATATATTGTTTTATAATTATTATTGTTTAGTTAGCTTATAAAGTGTTGTATAATATGAGTCAATAGATATTTTATAAACCAAGTTTCTAAGTATTTATTATTAAGAATTATATATAAAGTATATTCAAAATATTTAATTAAATGCAGAAAACAAACAAAGCTAAAAGTCATACATACAACTTAACTAGTCTTATGGGTTAATGTGAATGCATAAAATTGTATTTATAAAATATTCTTTAACTAGCGTATACGAACTTCAGTGTAGTTTTAGTGAGTTTTTATTGGTAAGGTAGGTGGAAATATTTAAAATAAGATGTGGGGAACGCGTTTCTGAAATGGAATTGGATAGGACTGTTCCTAGTTCGGGTTTTTTTAAGTAAGTTTTGGAGGGTAAATATGGTATACGTTTTGGTGTCGATACGGACTTAAAAATATTAAATACCCAATGTAATATTTACATTCAGTTTTAGAAGAGTTACACACACAAAATGAAATAATTAAAAATATTTTAATGATATTTTAAATGTACAAACTTATTTTAAAAATAATACCTTATATCAATACATTTTAGATTATAATAAATAAAAATAACCAAAGTATTTGTATTACTTGACCTATCTGTGTCTAATAAGAACTAATTTTAAATAATCTCTCCTATAAAAATAAACTATCTTTATGTAAAACAACTGATTTTTCTCAATATACCTATTCCTTCCTTTATTTTTGAAAATTCAGTCGCAATTTTATTGACTTAGTATACCTGACGATGATTTTTCAATTAGAAACTGGTCGTACTTTACAAATACAGCAATATTCCAGACTAAGCTTTTATTTATTTAATTATTTCTATATATAAATTATTTGTTTATTTATGTTTACATTAAAAAGTTCTCTGTTCAGCAATTTTTGTATTGAATATTTGTTTCTTTTTCTTCATTATTTACTGATGAATAAACGGTATAATAAGGTACTTTAGTGATGAATATTTTGTATTATAAAAAATACATAAAAAAATTAATATAATTGAAATTTTATTTCCGTAAACGAAGATTATTTCTATCATTAATATTATTTCAAGCTCAAATACAATAACATCGTATTTTGAAAATATTGTTTGTGGAGTTTAATTTAATTCTTATAAGGTCAAGATTTCGTTAAAAGCAATATTGCTACTAGACTAAAGAAAAATATAAGTTATAATTTATTATATACTTTTTTGCATTTATTTTACTACGTCAAAAAATACAGAATGGGGCAGTGGGTTCTGACGAATTTTAGTTGTAGTTTATTGGTCAAGTATTAAAAACAAAGTAATGAAACAAATTGTATTTTATTCAACATAAAGATTATTTTTAATTGTTATAAACAAAAATCTTAATTTTTAAAAATTACATTACTTAAGTGGCCGCCTCCATTTTGTATACAGTCGGTTATCCGTTTTTTCATACTGTCCATAACTCTCTGTAGGATATGCACATCGATGGCTGTAATTTCCCGTCTAATGTTTTCTTTTAACTCTAGTAGTGTATGTGGTTTATTAGTGAATACTTTAGATTTCAAATAACCCCACAAAAAGAAATCAGGAGGAGTCAAATCAGGAGAACGTGGTGGCCAGGCAATATCACCATTCCGCGAAATCACACGATTCGGAAACATTTGTCTAAGAACAGCCAATGAAATACTCGCTGTATGGCTAGTAGCACCATCTTGTTGGTACCATAGATCTTTATCATGTACTCCTAATCGTTGTAATTCAGTTGGCAAGAAGTTGTTCAACATTTTCACATAACGTTCAGATGTTACGGTCACAGTCACATTGTTTTCCTCGAAAAAGTACGGACCCAAAATGCCAAACGATGTAACGCCACACCATACAGTTACTTTTGCAGAATGCAAAGGAGTTTTATGTAACTAACTAGGTTGTTCTGAAGCCCAAAAACGATAGTTTTGCTTATTTACCACACCACATAAATGAAAATGTGCTTCATCTGACATTATCAAATTAGACATCGATTCATGATTTTTGTGTAACAATTGCTGAAACCTGTTATAAAATCCAATTCTCGTACCAAAATCATCCGGAAGAAGTTGTTGCACTATCTGTACTTTATATGGAAAAAGTTGTAAATCATTATGTAAAATTCTTCGAACAGTTCTAGTGGACAAGTTCAACGACTGAGAATGGCGTCTTGCCGAGCGTTGTGGACTTTGATCGATTGCTTGACGTACACGTTCAATGTTTTCTGGTGTTCTTACACTTTTTTGGCTGCCTTTATAAGTTGTTAAAACAGAACCAGTATTTTGAAATTTGTGATACCAGTCTAAGATTGAATTCCGTGAAGGAATATTACCTCCAACAGGAATATTGAATTGTCGTCGAAAATTTCGTTGTACAGTTATAGTAGATTTACACTCAATAAACGTCGTAACGGCAAAAATGCGCTGATTCACAGGTCACGTATCCATGATTACTGATAAAGTAAAACTAAACATCATAAACTTTAATCTGGTGACAAACTAGTTTATCTTATCTACTTTAGTACCTAACCGCAGTACTCGATAAATCATCAGAACCCACTGCCCCACCCTGTATTACAGGAAAAAAAATGATGTTCTTCAAGCTCTAGAATAATGGAAATATAAGAGACATATGGTTATAAAATAGGCGATTAAAAAAAGTAATTAACTGCATGTAAATTAGTGGTGTGAAATTAATCCGGATTCTCCGAAAATCCGAAAAATCCGGATTTCGGATTTTCAGTTGTAAAATCCGAATATTTGGGTTTCACATTATGGATTTCTGTATTCTAAAGCAGAAAATTAAATTTTTCGTTATAAATTCTAATATAAATAAACGAACATTTTTTATTTTATATAAAAAAAAATTATTTGAACTTTAAAATTGTAAAACCGATACATATTTTTGCATTTCACTTTGTGAACAGTATTAAGTTTTAGTTATAAAAAAATAAAAAATGTCTTTATATGATATAGCCCTAGTTTGAATTATTCTGTAGGATAAGTACAACTGAAATGAATAATCGGTTAAAAGGAAAACCCACTTGTTAATAAATTAAGATTGTAGACTTTGATGGTAAACTTCCACTTTGACTTTTGCGATAAGATACAATATGAAAACTCGACAATTATTTTGTAATAATAAAGTTTATACTGTATGTATACAAGATGTGATTAAGCACTGTAACCTTCATTTTAAATCATGGCACCAAAAGTTTTAAAAATGCTTTAAAAGTTTTTCTATAAATATATTAATTCATTAAAAAAAAAAAAAAAATGTGTATTTATTAAGGCTTTAATATAAGGAATCCATAAAATATATTAATTCAATGTTTCAAAATCCGAAATCCGGATTTCGAGTAAAATCCGAATATGAATTCCGAAATCCGGAATTTTCTCCGAATCCGGATTACGGATTTCGAATTTCATGAATCCGGATTTTCGAACTTCGGTAAATCCGGATTTTTCACACTACTAATGTAAATCAGTTAGCACACATTTATAGTAAAATTATTTCATAAATAACAAGTTGACAGAATATAAATATTTGACTAATAAAATTTGCCTTCTAAATTATTATTGATTAAGTGATTTTATTCATTCTACCGCACATAAGGTAATAACTTTCTTTTATCGTTTCAAGGTTGTTTTCTCCATTGATCTGTATTACAGAAATATATGAGAGCAGGTTCTCTCAATCACTTGTACAACAAAGAATGAGTGGGCTGTTCAAAGTGAAGTATATGTAACAATGGGACGTCATTTGCGGAGGTTCAAATTTATTGAAATGAATACACCACCGAATGGATTTGACGTGTTTATTTGTTTTTCGTGTTTCTGATCATCGTGCGGAATGCATATAGAACCACCATATGTCGAAAGAAAAAAGCAATACGAAAAATTGTATTAAGAAATTATTTCAAATAACATATGCAATCTACAATAGGATTGCAGCATGCAGATTCGTCAAATACTTTGTACTATCGATATGATATAGACGTAAAAAATAACACTTTGAAAATAGTTCGTAGATATCGTAATACATATGCATATCTTAAGTAGTTTTTTTTTCAAAAATATTATTCCTTAGTTTTATTGCACTATATATAACTCATACTTGAACATAGTCGCATTGTTTTATAATTTTTTTTTTTAAATAATCCTACACATCTTTCGCGGAAAAACGTCCCAAGTGACTGATACTCGCTTTCAAATTATATTACTACGCATGCACACCATATATAATACGCCACTGATACACTGATATAACAATAGATATCACTCCGTAGAAAATCATGTTAACCCGTCGTCTTTTGATAAAAATCCCACGAGAGCTATTCACACTTCAACACTACAGTGGAACAGAAATATGATTTTCCTTACGATGAATAAAAACTAACTTGAAAAAATCTATAAAATATACATCGTTTTACGCTCTCTCATCGAATGACGGATGGTTCACGGTTATTACTTGTTTTTCATAGTTTGATCCGAAAAATACTTGAATACCTCAGTATCAAATAAAGTCAAATAAAGTAATAGATAAACATGTAGTCGATGTCTAAAATGAAAATAAAAGTACTTTACTGCTATATTTGTAATAATCATTTGTTTAAACCTTTACTCAAAACAAATGTAACTTTTTTTCAACAAATTTATATTGTTTTTAACCGTTCCTTTGTCATGAGACGAGTTACAGTTATAAATATAATATGTATAGGAAAAAATGCATTAAGATTTTGAAAACTATTTAAATATATATATATAATCATATTTGAATTGTTTTAGTTCGGAAATACAACTTAACTATTTACAGTTTCTTTTTTTTTGTTGAGTGTATTATATGAATATGTTTCGTTGATTTTATTTTATTTCTATGTAGGTATATCCTATTGTTCAACTTTAAAAAGCTTTAGTTTAAAATGTTTACTTTTACTACCTTCAGTAAAATATGTATAATTAGCCTTCGTATTCAAGGGTACAAAAAAGCCTATTTATAAAAATATAAGTTTGAAATAATAAAAAACATGGTGTAAATTCATTTCATGTGGAATAAAAAGCATATCATTGACATAAAAATAAGCTTTTAAATATAATTGATATTTTTCGCAAACATATTTTTTAATTATTTGTTAAATAAATTTTGATAAATGAAAAATTTCATGTGCAATATTTTAATAATCAAAACTTTCTCATGTATAATTACCTTTAATGGATTGTGAGCGAAAAATAATTGCAGTGTACAAATACGGTTGGAATTATTTCGATTTGTAGAATGAATTTATGTAAATGGAAACAAGTTGTTTGACAGATTCCTATTGTTATACTAGATTAACATAATTTTATTTTTAAATAATTACTAAATCGACATAATTTTCTAATTTTTTTAACAATGTAAATTCTAAATGTTTTTCGAGCAAAAAAAATGCAAATAGGCAAAAATTAAATTAAAATTAAAACCCCTTTAAAATGTTTTTAATTTTACTTCACGACGATATTACCTTAAATCAAGAACACTGAAATTTAGAAAAATAGTTAACATCAATACTCAAAAGTTCATAACAGCTGGTGTAAAAAAAAAACAAATCAAAATAGTTAATTCTGAGGAAAATATAAATATATTTCAATATTATTATGTAAATTAACAATCGTAATAATTCTATACATATGTAAAAAAAAATTTATATTCCGATTTAAAGTTTTGTATATTACAGTGTTTCAATATCGTTTTAAAGATAGTATAGAATAACAATATTTGAAAATATAAAATATATAATGTAGAAAATTAAATTTCAGAATTAATCCTTTTACTATCAATTCATAGTGAGTCGAGTTTGACGATCAACATGTTACTCGGACATGTAACTCTAATATTACATGAGTTGAATAGTTAGTGATGTACAACTTCGTTAGAATATTTGTAGTTGATCACGAAGCAACTGCAGAAATAACTATAATAACCTCCAACGTAGAATATATATTATATGTACTGTCAATATTTCTATATTCTTATATTCTATAAGTGATCAAGAAAAATCGGAAAATCTGTTAATTGCTTGTCTATGAAAATAAGGATTTAGAAAAAGTTTTTCAATTTAATAGATTAACATTTAGCCTTTCAAATATTTAAGAAAAATCGTTTTAATTATTTGCCACCATCAATATTCATCAGCGATACGTCTCCGATTTTTCTGCAATTCATGAAACTTTTTTTGACGATTAGTTTGCATTTCAAAATTACATTTGCTTAAGTATTCGAGTCGGTTATATTGTAGGACACAAAATCCTTAAATATTTTTTTAAGGAACGTGAAAATAAATTCAGTCAAAGTTCATAATTATTTGCCTAAAAGCACGTTAAAATCTCACATTTATAAAATATAATTTTACAGGAAAGGTTATTTTTAAATATTTTGAAACTTTGTAATTTTTTAATTATATAAAATTATTATATACATTAATATATCACTCTGAAATACATTTTTATTTATCAAACATAATGAGTAGATTCAGAGTTCACTGATCACAAAATAAGTATTAGATATGTCTTTGCTTAAAAGTAGAAAAACAGAAAACAGTATTCTGATTTACAACCGTTTGTTTTAACGTTCCGCTTTTAAGTTGGGTCTTTTTGTAATTAAGATTTTGAATAACGTAATTAATCTATTGCTATCAGATTCAAAAATTTTCGAACAAATGTGCACTGTGAACTGAATAAACCACTTAGCTAATTTTAATTTTAGTATAAAATATAACTATCTGCAAAGTTCAAACAAGCAGTAAATATAAAAAGATACATTTCTAATACTACGATAATATAAACACTGATTATATTATTATTATTAATCAGTATAGCACTAGTATAATAAAATAAGAATGTAAATCCAAGTGGACTATATTTCATAACAGTCTTAGTCGTAGTCGATTTTACACACTCATAACAGGTTTTTTCGTTTCACTAAATCATTCGTATTATTTGAAATTATTTTAATAAACAATATCCTCATTAGTCAGTCTCGTTTCCTTTTTTGATAATAAAATATATAATAATAAATTAATTTTTCGTCTCTTAATCTTTATCATACTCAAAATTATTTATTATTTTTTTAACTCATCTAAGTAAATAATTTACCAACATTTATGAAATTAGTTATTACTAAATTTTATCAGCTAACTGAAAAATATACAACATAATTAAATTTTTTTTTTCGCAAGCTCAAGTAATTTACTTTTTAAACGTAATATACGATTGCATTCCATTAAAATCAGATACGAGAAATATAAAAGTTCTTAATATTTAAATACGCTGATATACTGATCTTCTTCTGTCAAATTTAATTTATAAGTTTTAGTTTATATACTGTTTATTATATATATATATATATATTTTCTTCTTAATGTCCAAAATGAAAAATATTTTAATTATTTTTTATATTTAATAAAATTTTTCATTAATGTATTACATTTTTATATTATAAAGAATTTTATAACGATTTAGTATTTTTAAGAACGTGTCTGATAAATGACGGTTATTATTTTCTCGATAATTTCGAATTTTATACCAATACATATGATATTTGTTAACTGTCAAAAATAATTGGAAAATTATATATCCATCCTCTTAATAGTTTTATTACGTGTTACGTATAAGTTACGTATTATATTTGAATATTTTTGTTTTATTTTTAAACAGATCGGTAAGGCATAATAATACAAGGTAAAATAAACTTAAGATCTTGTATAGATTAAAAGGACGCATGTGTTATTATTGCAGCATTATTACTTAGCATATCAAAATAATGATTAATGATACAACATTCGAATACCGATTCCGAATAACGATAATAAATTATCATATTATTTTTATTATATGCAGTATTACGGTATTATGATGAGTTTAATACATTTTTGTATACAATTTATTTTTTACTAAAATTTGATGAAAACAAACAATATTCATTTAATAGAATTAGTTAATTCAATTTATAAAGATTTTTAATGATAAATTTACAATTATCGTGCATATATCTATTTGTGAAATAGAAATTGATCTAATGCACTAACATAATGGGTTATTATTATACTTCATAAGCATAATGCATATGCATAATATATTTTACATAGCTTGTATATTATCAATTACGTCATGGATCTGAAGATAGCTGAAGGAATACGAATAGCTACGCTAGATCATTCAAAATTAAATGTGCGGTAAATATGATTATATTTTTTAAAAATTTATTTCTTATATCTTATGAACAAGAACAATTTGTTTTCTTCGGAAAAAATATTTTTCAACGTTTTACACGGTTTTTTTTTTCATTATAAATTGGGATAACGCAACATGGATAAAATTATATAAATATTAAAGATTTCCAGTTAATGAAAAATTCACGTCTTTAGGGCATATTAGCAAAATGCATCAGTTACCATGGTAAATGTTATGTAAAAACTATACGTTACATATGACGGATAACGTGAAGCACAGAAAATATAATTATCTACGTATCTTATAGAATTTTTAATAATAAATTGATGGTACAAAAAAAAAATTGTTTTCAATTTTTTTTTTGTTTTGTAATAATTTCCATTTTCTTGTATTAAACAATCATAAAAATTACACATTAATTCTATTTTGTTTTAATTACAAATGGGTGAAAACATGTATAACATTTATAACACATTATAATATATTTACCTTATATAGGTAAAGTTTGAGTTAGGGGCAGAGAAGTTAGAGTTTTTTATGGTGTAAATAATTATAAAGAATAGATCTAAAATTAGATCAAATCATCGAATCGGAAGTACACGGGACAAGCAAATGTTTTGGAGTGCATCTAACTGTTTAAGGATAAAACAGTTTATGGTAAATAAATTTACAAAGGTAAATATAAAATAAAATTATAGGTTTAAACACTAAAAGTAAGCTTTAAGCTAAGTGTCATGAAATTTCCAATTTTAATAAAATGAACAATTATTGCAATACCATACGTAATATTTGTACACTTGTACTGCCCACTCCTTTTTATCCTGTCCAACAGTATAGTAAGACATAATTGTAATTTATTACACTAAGTATTCGTTAAGCGTTGAACTTCATTGTAAAAAAACAACAATTGTTTGAGAAATTTTATATTGTTATATAATAGATACTGGGAATTTAAATGGTTATGAGTGTTATGACATTTTAAGAGTTGTTATATAAATATACAGTTCAAGTTTCGAGTCCAGAAACATTACTTTCTGCATAATAAAAAGATTAGGGAAAATTACAGCAGTTTACATTTTATAACAAATTCAAATAGTGAATCAATCCAATGAGAGAATATACTTTTCGATAATTTTCTGGAATCATGGAAGATATTAAAAATTGTTTAGTTATTCTTGTACTTTTCCTTTGAACATATATTTAAATACAATTGTTATATAGTAGATCATATTATTATAATAATAAAACTGAAAAATAAAAAACATGCACAAGCAAATATTAGCATTTTTTTACTTATGTAAAATTAAATTTATACGCTTTAATTTTGCTAGTAACTGTTATTGAAATTCAGGCAGATGTTCTATAGTTATTTTTGTATATATTTAAAAATGGAATAAAATTAATGAATTGAAAATATTTTAATTACAATGCATCATATTTTTATTATTATTTTTATTCCATATTTACTATATTTATTTTATCGACCATTAGTGGAATATTTTCGACGGAATTTATGGTGTGTAAATATGAGAGGTAAATATTTGGAAGTTCACCTGCTTTCTGAAGCAATTATATGGGCATTTATAAATGAGGTATATATGTAATGTAAATTATGTAATAATTTACGTATGTCAATAATGGTTCGTAAATAAAAATATTCTTGATAGGAGAGATATATTGAATTCTTAAATATACAAATTAAAAATAAATTTTATCCGTTATAAAAATATTTTAGATAAATATTATTTTGTAATTTTCAAGTAAAATAATAAAAAATATTGTAACATTAAATACGTTTCAAAAGGAACGTTGCATAAGTGCTGGTAATTGCAATACGATATGATGCACTAATAAAGTCAAAAATATTGAGATTACATTTTTTTTCGAGCGATTTGTGCCTGATTATATAAATACGCCATATATGCACACGTTTGTTTTGTTTTCAATTAATATTTTATTTGAAAATAATATTTATTTAGCAAGTAAAAAACGCACATTTGTGGTAGGTCTACAAAATTATCAGCAATTAAAATATACAGTGAACTATCTAAGAATACTGAATACATAAATCTAACTTGTATGATATGCGTTAAAAATACTCATATAATCCTTCTATGTGATGTGTTTCATTAATTTTTGGTCGATGTTTAAAAATATTTTTAATTGTATAGTCTTGTTACGGTGGCTATGTAAAAAAATAATTATCTATTCAGTCTATTAGTATGCAAAGTAACAATGATGTTAACTACCATTTTATTCGCGTTGAAATAATATTCATTAACGTGGTAAGCATTTTTTATTAGCTATTATTTTTAGTGATTCTGTTTCATATGATATATTATAATTAACACATGCACAACCGTACGCGTTCCAGTGTATATTACGAATGATACTAAATGTATTAAGACTGGCTGAAAAAATAAATTTCATAAAGCATTTCATAAGTTCACTAGCAGAATAATACGATATACGTAGTGTACATTTGCACATTGTATTTGTTATTTATCCAAAGATGAATTAATAGGCTGCGGCTGTGCCGTTGTAACAATAAAAAATAAAAACATTCGTTTAATATTTCTATCGCGAATTATCGGATTTAAGTAGTATATTTATATGCTAACAGATTAAGTAGTTTTTTTATTTTTTATTACATCCATATAAAGCCGGAGGCTGAAATATTTCCCCTCGCGGTCCCATAGCCTTTTCACCGCGTATTTTCTTTCTACTTTGCCGGCTGTTTAATGTTATCGAGTTACGATGAATATTTGATCCGGTAAAAACCACAATAGTAACGATAGCTGTACGTATTGACCGACGCGATGTTTCGCATACAGAACTGTAACGAAATTGCCTACACGGCACGCCGGCACAGTGGATTGTTGCGAAAAACGACGAGCACGATGTATTTATGACACGTAGAATTATAGCAGGAATACGTTTTTACGCTCCTACACGCCGTGTGCAGGATTGATCCGGAACGACATTAGCGTAAGTTGAACGTTAGCGTTCCGTAAGCGTAATAATAATCGTGTACGATACGATAGGTTTTAATTTGAAGATAAAACATATAAATTATATTTCCCAGTAAATGCCATGTTAATTAGGAACTTATGCTACGTTTCGCTGTTATGACGACGGTAGAATCATATAAAATACACATTTTAATACACGTGGTGGAGGATAGGATATGCGGGAGAATATACAGTTGAAAATCATATTATCTGGTCGATTTTGACGTTTTTATGTTTCGTCGGACATGGTTTTTAATATTTATCACCCGATTGTTCATTTCGTTATCTAGGAGCAACTTTATGTTAATGATTACTCTAATCCTCGATAGATTAGAGAATTCTGAAGTACAATATAATATTATCGCTGGAAATTATTTAAATATTCTAGATTTTGATAGTAATAGTCTCATGAGTCTCAAATTTGTACGTTCTTGATTTTAGATCGGGCAATTTTCAGTGTTCGAACAAAGTTATTACCAAAAATTTATTATTTACATTATACCAAATCAGATTTTACATTTAGAATATTGTATCGGTTACATATTTTTTAAAAAAATTTTATGTTTTAAATTAGTAAAACCATTTTATTATTTTTCAAGAATCCACTCTTATATAATTTAATATAATTACATTTAGTTTATTAGATATGGTACAACTTATGCTTTGTTTTACAATTAGTTTACAAATATAAAAAAAAAAAATTTTTGTAAAATAATGATATTACCTTGCATTTGTCTGGAAAATATGTTCTGCTTTTGTTGTTTTCCTTTATAAACGACGGAGATCGATTAAAAGTAAATTATAAACTTATAATACAGTTGATTAATGAGGATTTTTAAAAGATATTAATAATAAAATTGGTATCAGAATTGGATCATTTCGAAAAATAATTTTGTATACATATAATTATTTTTAAATTAGACCCACTTAGTTATGTTGTTTTTTGTAAAGTGATTTATCTGAGTATGAATTAAAGACAAAAATAAATTCAATATCATGGTATAATTCGCATGAAAGCTATTTTAATATTAATAACTTGTACCATATGTGTATGATGTCATGGATTTTAGAGACGAAAACACATCGCACATAAAATTAGTAAAATTATTATGTCATTATGTCAGACGAGTAAAATTTTAAATTAACGTCATGAAGGCTTTATTGTAATTACTATACACTCTGAGAGGCCATTTTACGCCAAGTCACTTTGTATCATGCCATTTAATTCTGTAATACAAGAGTAGTCATATTCTTGAAAGTTTGACAAATTACGTAATATTGAATAATTAAACACACGCACGGTGGTGACTTTTCTGTTCATTTGACTATATTTAAGAAGATTAAAAACATGTAACGTGCCAAAATAAATGTAATTTTTTACATATTTATTGACATTTTAATGAATGAATTATACGTAAAATGAAAAACAAAATAAATAAATAAATCTTAATAACAACAGGAAATATAGTCTTTCAAACCATATCAGTTATCGTGCGTGTATGCTCCAATGTTTATAAGATACTTTTGAAGTATATAAATAAATATTGTACACATAAAAAGATAAGTTATTTCCAAATAATTTGTTGACGTGGCTCGTTTTAGCATTTATATACCAACAACGTCAGAAAACCTCGTTTTTTCATATTTTATAATTCCAGTTTGCTGTTTTTTAAAAAATATTTTAACATCGATCACTTGTCATCGATGAATATTTTTTTTCTCGAAAGAGCCGTAAATACCAATAAGTTAAAGATGGAAACAGGGATTTTTTTTTATAAATTACAAACGTTGAATACACATTTTATTTAAAGTCGGGTGTCTGGTACTGGTGTAAAAGACAATCATCAGCCTACAAATATATTAGTGTATTTTCCGAATATACTAATTTGGTAGAAGTTTTTAATTTGGACCCATATCACCCGTATTGATCAAAAATTAGTTATTCAAGTATATTTATAGCCATGGATTCGAAAATCAAGATAAAAATGCAAAACCAAACACATTGTCAACAACTAAAGATTATCACATAAATCTAAAGAAGTGGCCAATCACATGAAATCAAAAGCCGTTATAAATCGAAGAAAAGTTTTTCTCCCGACACGCGCTGATGATGTTCAGCTAAAGACTATGATGGTTAAGAGGGAGCTGAGGAATCGATTTATTACTGTAGTGGTTTATCAAATTCTTTTTTCGTTGTTTCGCTATCATCACGTAGTGTATACGTGTATACCGAGTTTAATGCGTAAAACATTAATAATAATACAGTATTAAGTACATGTGACAAGAGAAGCCATTACACGTAAAAGATATGTGTGTGCTTGCTCAGAGACTATCGAGTGATTCGGTGACGATGGTCGTTAGAAGGGTGGCAGAGAATATCGTTTTTGACGCATGTAAGTGCACTTTTACTCACTATGTTATGTAGATACTAACCCATTGTTTTGATTGGCTTAATTTGATGTATCCACAAAAGCAGTAGGGATGAATCCAAAATGTAGGAAAAGAGATTTTATACCCAACTTAGAATGACTACATTTAAATAGAGATTACGAAATATTATTTTAACTTATCTCAACAAGAGTAAATGTATAATTTGTATCATTTGATTTTTCCGTGAAAACTGTGATTGATGGTCTGTAATGAATGTGGTAAGGAGTTAAGTCTTTTGCGTCCTCACCAAACACATATTACCGAGAAGTAGAGGGTGTTATAGAGTATTTCGTTACGAGTACAAAAAAACTAGTAAAAATATTTTTATTTGATGTCGTGTAAGTGAGAATTCCTTGTGCAGTATTCTCTTTGATATCGATCATCAGTTAAGTAGTAAAGGGTGCGTTTCATTTGAATATATAGAACGATACAAAGGCTCGCTGAGTCCTTTTGTCCGGTTCACAAAGCGTTTATTTAAGGTTAGATTTTTTTTTCAATAGGTACCTAATGTACAATGAAATTATTATGAGAATGTTCGATACATTTCTTCTCAATACTCTAGAATTATATCATAATAGATTGTTAAATTTTTTCAAGAAAATTTTCTGTATGTAATTTGATTAAATTTATTAAATATAGACGTAATTTATTCAACTATAATTTACAAGAGTGAAAAATTCATTAAACTGTTATAAAACCAATGTTGGTACTTATATGACGATTTTTTTGTTTTTGGTGAAATTGTACAAAAATATTTTACAACCTAGACCGATAATATATTTAATATTTGCGCATGCACGGGCCCGTAGAATTTTTAGCGATACTGCCTCGGAGGTATTAAACATTTGTTTTCCGCTCACGTCTAAAACATGGGAAATTCTCTAAGTATATATATATACTTCGGAGTAGCGGATTTATCTGCGTCATTGAAATATTAACGATGTCCGACAAAAGAGAATCGCCTTCGTTGGCAGGATACGGTACAGCGGTAATGGTTTGTAACCACACCCGCGATTCGCCGTCGAGTGTTTGTTTTGTTATCACGCGCTTGTTATTTCATCACGCGTAAGCATTATTGTTGACGATGACGGTTATAACTAAAAATAAATACATATTAAACGTGTAAAACATGACGGATATTGTATAAAACGCGGGCACGGCGTTACGAATCGTAATAATTGTCGAACGAACGTATTTTGTTTGTTTTGTCTTCTGAACGCATACCGGGCACGCATCGTGAACACGGCTACTGTATTGACCAGAACATATGTATGTAGATCACTAGATATTCGAAATAGTTTCGTCAGTACTTGTGCACACGATCCCCGGCCTAGAATTAAAAATCCAAAGGGCATTAAACGTTCATCGCACACGTGCCCGATGTATTAGTGCTTATATACATGCGGTTTGCTTGTACACCGAAAACAACGATGATCGTCAATATTCCGTGTGGGCCCGCCGCCGGTTTTCCTATCTTTACAACTTATACCATTTGTTTTTTAAATGTGGTTTTGGAAAATAAAACAATTTCCAAAAGCAAACACACGGTTCTATTATAAATGTAAATACCGTCCTGAGAACACATTTGCAATACCCCGATTATGATTTCTAAAGGCTTTTAGCTCCATAAATTAATGTGTTTAACTGAGCACGAAGGTACGAATGGGTTATTCAAAATTACTCGTACGCATGAATATTATGAATATTTCACTGAAATTCGCATACTTGATTCTAATGTTTTAACTCTATACGATTTTATATACTCTGTAATCTTTTATTTGGGGAAATTAAAATTATAGAACCATGTAACACATATATATATATATATATATGTACACTAAACATTTTGGTTTTTTTTTTCATTTTTTTAAAGATTTTGACACCATTTACGGTTTAATTGACGAATCGGGTATCAGGAAGATTGACAGTAGAAAGACGAGAAATTATAGAGTTTGAGTGGGAAAGAAAATTGTGATGGATATTTTAGATATAATTTTTGTTGATAATTGGCTTACAGTTTCTATATTGAGGCCGTTGTGTTTGGAGTTATTTAAAACATAATATCAGTTGAAATTTCACATATAGCACAAGTTTTTTAAAACTAACTCTATGTATATGATTTATTTTGGATTTTGATTTATACTTTTAGTGGGCCAATCAAGTATTACAATAATATTAGACACGATTTAACATCTCCAAATTAACGAAACTCGTCCCGTACTATTATTTGTACTATAATTTAAACTTAACATTTTATAACGCATTAAGCTCAACTTATAACTTAATAAACATTCACCGATAGTTATTTTACAAAGTTTTTGCCAATTAACGGTACTTACAGCACTTTTGGTTAAAATCAAAAAGTTGTGCTACACGCGACTATGACCTATTGGTTATTACGCTGACTTTGTATACTATAAATTTGCGGTTGTATTATCAAAATATAACTGATAAATGGACTGTTAAATACAATCAATAGTTCTAAATGAGCGATTTGCCACGTTGCTCAAACTATCGCTTGAAACTTCGACTATACCACGAACCACGGCGGTCGGTAGTGATTATTGATTTACAGTGGATATTACGACACGTGAATCGAATAATAATTAACCCCGTTGGACCCACTAATTATTAACGGTGTGTGACTTCGAAAAATTGTTACCTTTAATACAGGATAAATAAACACCAAACTAGCATTGGTGGTAATCACATTCAGAGTTATAGCAATTGTCTGAGTTAACCTAACTTTCTGAAATCAGCCGCAAATGAATTTGAACTATCCAAGAGTTGCGTTGTTATCTTGCCAGAGCCACCGCATTGAAATCAATTTTGTATATAGATGGTACATTAACGTAAAATAAGTGACGGTTTTATGGGGGTCTAGACCTCCCCCCAGATCCCAAGTTAAGGCTATGATACATTTTTCGTTCGTTGCATTCAGGTTTTGAGTTTTATTTATTTATATGGGGGTATACACGCTTACTTATACATAATTCTGATGATTTCATTATTATTATTCCGTATATTTGAATACTTACTACAGCTATTTAGGTATTTATATTTCTCTGAAATTGTGACGTTTACGATACCTATTATTTGTGATAATAGCGTTTGGCTGTTCGAAAAATGCATATTAGTAGATTAGCGCAGCGATTAACTGACAATCACTATTCACTTTTCAACCGACCGCGACGCGCCCATTAAACGTATAAATTGTAAACATTTAATCTTGTATAAATAAGTTACCAATTACTATTTACGATATATTTATAAATATTCTTTTAATCTAAGGACTAAGATTATCATTAAATTTGAATCAAACTTGAAAAATATTTAAAATTCATGTTAGTAAAATTTATAATAACAATTTTAAATTGTTTTGCTTTTTAATTTACTAAGTGTTTATCCTTATTATTTGAATCATAATAATATGTAGTTAATTTTAATTTTAATCTAAGTAAATTATTTTTTATTGTGAATGTAATTTTTAATGTTTTTTATTATTAACTATTTTCGCCCTAGGTTAGTCAGCGATTTTAAAACTTTCGGCTATCTTTCACCGAAAATTTATACTAGAGACTATCCACTTCACCAATAATTTTTTTTACTAACAACTTAAAAAACTCTGGTAATTCCTTAAGACATTGATCACAAGCATCATAAAAATACTCAAGAGACCTATTTTTTAAGGAAAAACAAAGTCTTATAACATAAAATAACAATAATTATTATAATTTTATTAATATTATATAATATACAATATTATTAATAACAAAAAAAAAAAAACATTTCAGCGGTCGGACATTAACCGACAGTTGGCGCACATGATACGGGGATGCGACACCGGTTAGACGTTGGCGGGCACCGACTACCGGGTACGATGGCGGATAGCCACGTACCATCGTCGCCGTTTGCGACCGTTCGCGGTGCGCGTTGCACGAAACGTGCATATGGTGACCGGCCGGCCACGAACACCGGCCGCGGACGTTGAACGGACAAAAAACGGGTGATCCGAAGTCTTCGTGACAGGCACCGTCAAACGGACGAACCTCGGTCGTGCCGGCGCTCAGTTCCAACGGTGACATCGCCTCGTCGTCGACTCCCGCTGCCGTTCAGGCACAACGGCGTCACCGTTTCGTAGCCGTTGACCTCGCTCTCGCTGCTGTCCAAGTCGGAAGATTCCGCCGTCACTTCGCCATACTCATCCTCGAACTGGTATGAACGGAAAGTGGAAATCGTACAGTTTGTACCACCTCGGATAATAATGCCGACGGTACCGGTCGGCAGTGGTCCCGAATACCCGAACAACGGTGACGACGGTGTTGTCGGTCTGCCGACGAACGAACGGTCATCAACGTCGCCCGGTGTTGTAAGTACGACGGCGGCCGTGGCGACGCGGTATGGCATCGGACGCAGTACGTACCACGGCCGGATCGACTCCCGTAGCACCTGGGTACGTGACCACAACCGGTGTTGGTCGACCGTCTTGGTGTTCGCGCTGGTCCGCAGCCAAGAACGGCGGTACCGTTTCGGTTGACGATGCAACTGCCGTCTCTAGGGTTGCGAATCGTTACACATTTCGACTAATGTCAATGAACAAAAAAAAAAAAAAAAAAAAAAATGAATAACAATTGTTCATAGTGAAATTCGTGTAATCGGATCACTGTCGAAATGTATGTTAGCAGTACTGAGTTTATTGACCTAGATGAAGCTATAAAAAAGATTAAAGATAGGAAAATAACTTTATGTAAAGTCGCAGGACAACTGAATATTTGGCCTTCGTGTGACTTCCGTCGATGCAGGATCGAATGTGACGCTAAACAGTTTGTTTGCAATGCAGCAGAGATATGATGCGATTCAAAACGTCACGTCAACGTATTATATTATAATATAGACATATTTTGTTCATTTCGATTAACCTAATATTTCATTCGATTAAGTACCTAAAATAAAAAAATGAAACACTCACCAATAATAAATCATTTTTAAATAGTACTTATTGTGAAACAACCAATGTATTATTTGAAATGTATTATCACTTACCACCACCGGTCTTGGTAAATTACGTCAATGACCGGTGAAAGTAAAGTACATTTGAGTTTAAAATGTGTTTTATTACAACATTTACCTACAAAATCGAATAATTTTATATATACAAACCCGCTTGCCGACATCGTCGAACAACTATCATCCAATATCAGTTATTTTTATAGAATTTTTAATGTACAAAAATAAACAATGGGTTATAAACTTATAGTTGGAGCTATAATAGATACATGGATCACACGCCTCTACGATGCCGATAACGGTCGCACAGTTGCTAATTTAAAATATTTATATATTATAATTTAATTTTTCTTTAATTTTATTTTATTTTTAATATTATTTTAATGTTATATTTATTTACTTGTGGCTTACACCGGTTGGCAAGCACACACGCATACAATAACACGCTCGTGACGTCATAATCACATTTTCGGTATCACCAGATTAGCATATACATGTCAAAATAAAATCTTCTTTTACGAATATTCGAGTTTGTGCATAAATGTAGATTACAATGTATTGAGTTTAATGTGATACAAGCTCTCTGAATGTAACTATATTGTTCGATACTTGTAATGCCATACTTATTTATTGAGTATTAACTCCGGGTTCAACCCCCCCCCCCCCGGCCTCAACGCTAAAAAAAAGAAGAAAATCGTTTTATTATTGATGACGTGTAATATATTCGTAATTTTATTATTACGCTTTAAACTTAAAATATACAACTATATAAATATTAAAATAATTAAATAATTATATTGATAGGTGCTTGAAAAGTTTTGTTAACTATGTTGTTCTTATATTCCAATAGCTATTAATTAACTGTAATATAAAAGTAAACTTTTATAATAAAAGATGTAATGATTGGCACTATGACCGGGAAAAGACCTAGAGGTCGTCCAAGACAGAGGTGGATGAACTTAGTCAAATTAGATCTTGAAAAATGTGCTCCAGGATTAAAATTAGAAGAGTGTGTGGATAGAGATAGATGGCGTCAAATGGTAGAAGCAGCGAAGTTCCTAAATGGGCTATAGAAGCTAGAAAAAAAAAAAAAATAAAGGTGAACTGTAAATTGGTAAAAAAATTCTATAAAATAATATCTATTTATAGCAGTTATTTATCAGTACAACGAAAAAAAAAGATAACGATTATTTTTGCTAACTTCCTCCTCACCCCCAGAAAAAGATTGAATGTACGTCATTGTATATTTGCCTACCAATTACCACAGTAAATATTGAATGTAACTAATGGTTTAAACTTTGTGTATATTAAAATATAATGTTTAAAGACCCGCCCCCTCCAGAAAAAAAAAATCAAAAAACCGCCACTGCGTTAAGTCATATGTAATACATTTAAACACAAAACATTAATGCATATACTATACACGTATACTTCATTGAATCTCTTAAAATAAACCCAATGCGGTGATTTTATGTGCAGACATGGTTTAAGAATATTTATTTATTTTCTCTTTATATTTATAAAATAAATACAAAATATAAGATCAATTGCTATTAAGTATGCATCAGTTATATTTTTAAGTTTGGTAAGAAATTTGAATCTGCTAGGAGTTATTTTTTTACTTTAGTTATTTTTGTATCTTCGAATGAATTAAAATTTAATAAGATGATTCGCATACGTAAATGAGTAATACTATTTAGTAATTACTATTCAAAACTAAATCAATATATTATGATAATAAATATAATAAATTTATATTTTAACCAATATTTATGCTATTTATTGGAAATATATTTGGTTGATAAAGTAATTGAAAACAAATTATTTCATTGTGTACTTATAACTCTATAATGGATGAAAAGCTTAAAATTATACAAATATTTGTAGCTGTTGCTATAGATATGTATGTCCGTTGATAATCAGTTATTTGGGACAAACATCACACGACAAATATCTGTTTTTTAGATAGGACTGTTAACAAAATTCATATTTATATTTTTTGTACAACAATTAATTAATATCGTTGCTATTAAAGCAATTATGAAAACAACCAAATTCTTATAACTACTATACACCACAACCTTATAATTTATATTCTTTCAGTAGGTTAATTAACCACTATTTTTATCAATAAAATTAAGTATAATGCAAACGAAAAATATAACGGCTTGGTATGATAATAAAGTAAAATTTAAATTGTTATTTAAAACCTTAATAGATTTTTGAATAAAAAAGTTCAGCTAATTTTTCACATCTTCGAAGTATTTCTATTTTGTTTTATTTTAATAATAAAACGTGGAACTAGCCTGAGAAACAATTTACATTTAAATAACCGACAAACATATTATAAATACAAATAACAGTTAAAATTAAGTATTAGTCGACCATAAATAAATAATTAAATGTGGAAAAGTAAACACAGATTAACAAAACGCATAGAGCTGGTTGGTTTTTAGTATAATTGGGATTGACCACATTTATAAAAAAGGATAGGTACAATCTAGGCGGACAGGTATAAGGTACTTACAAATAAATGTTACCCCATAAGTATTTTATATAATTTAAATCTTAAAAAAATGTTAAAATTACTGAGAGTACTGGTTCGTCTACAAAAGAAATTTAGCTTAACCAATGCTGCAGAAAATGCACAAAATATATTCAATCCATTAGGTAGACTATTTATTTTTAATTCATTGCTGTCAAAGCTTAAAAAACTCATTAAAGTTTCTTAAAAATTAGATGTGCTAGAATATTTATAAAGCTTTTTACGATATTTTATGTGGATTTTTTTTATTAACATTAAAAATATTTAAAAGATGAAAAGATGATTAGCCCTAGTTTTATTTTATATGTATTTTTGTGATAAATTTTATGGCTAAAACAATTAAAAAATTAATAAGTCATTCGCAACAATACGTGTGCATGAAAATCATTTACGATCGCTAAGAACACCTGTTTACTAAAACATGTAAGATCAAAAAATTTTACAAAATTGCAATCTATGCAAATTTATTGCAACAATATATTGGTTTTACCACTTATTTTTGTTTTACTATAATGAAAATAGAAACAGATTTACATGAATATCACTCATAAAAATTATTTCACGATATATTTCTCTGTTAAATTAAATTAAAATTTATTCCTTAATAATTTGTTCTTTTTTAGAAAATCGTAGTTTCCAAGTTTGACATGATGACTCACTTTCTTCATATTACCCTATAACTGCTAGTGTCCGATAAGGAAGTCATATCTCCCCCAACTTATTTTATATTTTCACCTCTGATATTCCAGGTTCGAATTTTACTTTATTAGCTTCGTAGACGACATGACAATACTAGCATCCGACGATGATCCAATTGCAGCTAATAATGTACTACAAAATCATCTAAATTAAATAGACCTTTAAACATCTAAATACAAAATAAAAATAAAAACAAAAAAAATTGATAAATTTCCATTTATAAAATGCAAAAAAAAAAATATTCCCAACTCTCTACTTTCGGGGAAATCGTAACATAAAATCAAATTAAATACCTAGGAATATTCTTGATAAAAGGCTAACTTGTGGTCCTCACTTTAAAACGAAGCTTAAAATATTCAATAGTCGTTTTCATCTGTCCCGTCCCATACCTACTAAATTCTAAAAATGCCTATAAAACAAAAATAATTATATACAAGTCCCTTCTAAAACTTATTTGGGCTTACAGAACTCAAATTTGGGGAGGTGCTAAGGCTTCTTGAACTCGCATTATGCAGATATTTCAATCCATTTCTCTTAATGTCATTACTTCAACACTAAAAAAATCGTTTGCCCACAAAAATCAGAAATACGTTCGCAAAATGATGGTATACTAAAAAATGAAGTAAGTGATTTTTTAAATTTTTGCAACATTTCACCAACATGTCAACCGTTTTTTTGGATTTACTAAAAAACTAGTTGTCCGCAAAAATCAGAAATGCGTCCGAAAAATCACGCAAATTATCCGCAAAATAACACATAATGCAAAAAAAAAAAAAATCGCAAAAGTACATGCCAGCGAAATGGAGCTGAGAAACGACACCATTCACCGCCATGGAGTTTTTTATAAAACGAATTAGACCACGCTGTGACGAACGGCCAGTGATAAATAGGGAGATAAGTGATAGCCCACGCGCTATATTATTATATTAACCTGTTACGAAAAATTTTTACGATGTGGAAAAACGTGCGCAGGACAATAGTAACGCGACAGTTACGCGCAGAAGTTCATTAAATTTTTTTTTACGTTCAATGTGAAAAACGAGATCAGCACAGAAGAAATTGCCTTTGAAGGAATGCTAATTCAGATCGAGGACAAAAATCTTAAAGATCTTGCAATGACGAGATCCGTCGAATCCCCCTCATCCAATAATGAGGACGCGTATATGTCCAACAATATAGCAGTGGTTCGGGAATTTCGACTCGTTTGCCAATTTAGAAAATTACAAAAACCTATGCCTAATCCTAATCCTTATTCGTAAGCATCATATATTTTATTATATTATATTTATATTATATTCGTTTACTGTATGATGAAAATAAGCTGAATCGCGTGTGAACGATGCATTTTGTGTAGTATGAAAAATAAACGTATACGCGTTATCCGATTACTGAAATTGAGTAATAGAATCGTATTCGTCGGTATCATCGAAAAAATGGTTATTTACGCATGAAAAAATAACCAAATAATTTACATATAATGTATGTACAATATAATTTCTATACGACATAACATTTCTTCATTCGATTTCCAGAGGCAATAGGCTCACGTGGGATACAACGAATTTTTATCGTTAAAATTAAGCCTCTAGTATAAAATATTGTATATTTTATTGGCCCTGGACCCGGCTGATCAAAGTGATAAATCGCGGTGTTCGCTGCTCTGGGAAGTCACAAATTCATGACCAGTCGTCGCGTGGTGCAAGCTACACGTGTTAAAAAATGAAACCAAGACGAATAATCTTATCTTTATCGTCTACGCGATATTATACATTATTATGGTATTTCCGGGAAATAATTCACCCGCAGTAATTGTTGTCCTCCAAATCCTGTTGGACGAAGGCGAGCACGTTGAATTCCAAATCTAAATTGAGTTTATTATTTTGATAATCTAGTTAACTCGTTTACATTCAGCCTTACGGCTAATTTCTACGTTTCAGTGCTTGGACCGAAAATGTCTTTTAGTACCAATTTCAAGTATTTTAACTACGAATTGATGTTTTACTTTAGACTTTTAATAAGCGATTAGATTATCTACTACTAATTTACACGAATCAATATTATCATCCTCATCATCATCGCCCATGCGTGGGATAAGATAAAAACTATTACAAGAGTATATATCTCACTTTTATACATATATCTATGAACGTAGTGAGAGCAGGAAATATTATACATTATTCACACTTATATGAATATTAAAAATGAAAATCGCGAACTAGAGTCAAAACTTATCTAGAACGCAAAAACAAATCCATATATGTATAAGTATCGACATAAAGGATGAAGATTATCCAAACATACAATTGAGTTTCCTGCGAATTTGCAACTTAAACCTCTCTAAAATACCATCTGTGTCCTCTTTTAAATCGATAAAGATGTTACATTAAACTTTTGAAGCACTATAACCATACCGAAAAGTGTAATGTGAAACCGAAAAACAATACATATACTCATATTTATTTATCTAAAAGTAAATATGGTATGGACATTTTGTTTTTAAATTTAAGTATCATTAAATGGGTTAATTACTTAGTTGAGATTAAAAATGTATTAGATTAATATTTATTTAAACCATTGAGAATAATGCAATGTGTAGTAAACTTCTGCGTTGAAAATTAATATTTCGAAAATTACATTTCTTATGTAATACGAGAATATATATGCTATCGAAAACTTTTGTGTTTCAGAAATCTCTGTACATGTTAGTTCATGATATTTTAACTTAAATTACTTTTGTCATCAAAAATTAATAATTTTAACCATTGTTCCAAGATATTTTCTAAAAATAAATCATATATTCACAAAACAATATTTTTCATTGACAAGGGATACTATAAGTTTTAGAAGTAGTTATTTTAGAAAAAAATTTCTATCACCAAAACACATACACACAACAAGTCACACATCACATAGAAAGAGATTTAAATATAAGAAAATAAATGGTAATATAGTATTGTGAAGTCAATAGATGTCAATTTTCTTCTTTCGGATTAATATTTTTATTTAATGGTAATCTTACCTCTTTTAATATCAGAATTAGCGTTACAATAGAAGTACACTCACAATGTTTTCCAAATATTAATAAATTGTCGTTTTAAGTTTCAAGTAGTAACAAGTAGTAACAGTAACAAAATGTCCTTTAACCATTATATAAATAATAGAAAAGATTATTTTTGGTCAGTAGTGTATAAGATTTTTACTTCTCAAAATTCATTTTTTGTTTAAAATGTATAACATAATTTTTATGTTTCATAACTAAACTGTTGTAAATAATATTAATATTTATTATTAAAAATTAACTACCAATTTTATAGAGAATTTTTTTAGATAAAAAAAAATTATACTTAATTATTTTTTACGTTGTCAGTGTACTATTTAATAAAGAAATTTATATTTAAAAAATTTAAAGTTTCATTATATAAATAAGCTTGTATTTTAGAAAACTGTATTGTAACTAATGGAAGACCCGGAATAGCAGAATTAAGCGGAACAATACCATGCAAACGCCATCATATTGATCTAATTTAAGATTCAATTATGATGAGACACTCACAATGCCTTTCCGCTTGTATTATTAATTAATAATTATTATTGTTATAGGAGATTATTGTCTCCAAAATGGAGTACAAAATATATTGCACAGTGTAAACACGTAAACATGTATAGAGAGTATACGTGATTCGATTGTCATAATATATGAAAAAATAATTTAAAATATAAATTAAATTATAATATTTTAGATTAATAATGAAAAAAAATTTGAATAACTGATCAACATAATAGATCTCATAAAATATTACAAATTATTTTTCCGAATTATCAAGGCATAGAAATATGTATAATTACACATTATTGTTCTATAACAATTTCAATTATACGAAATAAACCTTTAATTTTTAATTTATTTTTTATTATTATTGAATATGTCATCCATAATCAATCACAGTCGAAAATGAGTTTAAATGACTTTTTGATTATTTTGCACTCCAATATACATTGTAGGTACTTTTGATTAAAATTCAAATGTGTTTAAAAATATTGTTTTCCGATAGTCCGAAGAAGGGAATAAAATAACTGGGTTGAATTTCAAATAAATGATGTTTTTAAGGTCACATTCCCGACATTTAATTCTAAGTAAAACTATTTCAAAACCATTAATTATCTAAGGTGCCGAGCTGTTTGGTTTCCGTATTTATAGAACCCTTTAAAAGTTTTAGACTGTGAATTTTAACTCGATAAATAGAAAAATTTACGTATATATAATAATACACTGAAATTTACAGGGTGTTAAATAAATAACTAGACAAATAGTTAAGATTGTATATATGTTAAAAGACGAACTTTCGTTTAGAATATTCAACTTGCAATAATATTTCATTATACATATTTTTGGTTTAAACTCATTTTCTGCATTGGGTTTAGTTCCTCACAGAAATTTAAATAAAGTGTATAATTTATTATTACAATAAATTGTACTATCGGACACTTCAGTTATCGGGTAAATTGCAATAGAAAAAGTTCAGAACTTTGTTTTTTTTTTTAATGTTATTCTTTTGTTACCGATCGATAACGGGTTGCGTGATAAAGATAGGTTGGAAGATTAGATTTTCATAGATTTTTTTCTTACAGTAATTCTATATATACTCATGGATAGTCTGTACGGGGAAAATGCTCAATCAGACAATGAACATAATAATAATACTCGTATGAAATCTATAATGTACAACATCAATCGTCATAATAACGCATGACCAGTGATGTTGACTGTCTATTATATTACGTTTGTGCAGTGCTCGTAGTGGGGGGGGGATACGAAGGGATGGCATCCCTCTACTTTTTTGTATTTACAGTTTTCATTCCTCTACTTGTTTTGTCTAGAATAACGCATTCCTCCTAAGACTTGTATTTTAAAATTATATACTTATTATTTTTATATTTATATATAAGACATTTTTTTTTTCGTTGAAAATAATTGTTTTTAACATTCAGGCCCGAGCACCCAGCTTATCGTGTTGTTTAGTATAAGCCGTTTCGCAACTCATATTATAACCGTATTTAGAGCCACAGACTAAGATAATATACGTGAACTATAAAAAATAAATAAAATATTATAGGTACACAAGGTGTAAAGAATGTTATGTTGATATCAGGAAATCTGAATTTTTAGGGCATCTCTCCACTTATCTTGAGCCATTTCGATCACTGCGTATGTGAAACTACGGTTCGAGCCAATTAGTCAAGTTGAATATCCAAGCTAAAATATTCACAACAATTATATAGAAGCATTATAATGTTGACGTTTATTATTTACAGTTTATGATATTACAATGATCGTTGAGGTATGAATCTTCGACCAGCGTTTCAACAATAATTGTATTAAAAACATTAAAATTTTTACGATTAAACTAACCAGGTATTACTAACCGTTGGATAAAACAAACGAACAAAAGTTAGCTAAAGTTATTCAAACCTGTACTATGGGTTTTATATTTGAATGACAATGTTTTAACAATATGATCGTTTACTCTTGCCACGGCTTCTGTACAGGTTGATTTCAGATTTGCAATCACGTTACATAAACAGTGTAAGATCGAAGCCGAAGTCCACAATTACCAGATGACCTCAGTAGTCCTTTGCCGACTTGTACTGTTTAAACTCTAATAACATTCAACCGCTTAATTAAAAGTTCAATTTTTCAAATATTAAACAATTTTAGAAAAACATCCTCCTTCCATATTACTGCCTACTTTTTGGCATACACTTGAGATAGACAATATTACGAGTTTGATATACAAATTTTATAAACATAATTTAAGCATTACATAAAGCATTCAATGTGTTATTATTTTAAAAATATATAACTTTTGGTTCAGAGTTAATTTTAAAATAGATTTGCTATGATAACGTAAAAGTATTGTAATGATAAAATAATGGAAACTGAGAGGGATTTTCTAATCGAAGAAGTATATTTTGTAAATTTAAACTCGGCGATAACAAGCGCTTGTATATAAATAATATGTTATATAATTTCTAATGGTAAAAATATGTTATTTATTAAAGTACAAGTGAGAGGGGTGACAGATTACTGTTTTTAAAAAGAACATATAAATAACAATTGTGTACAAGAGTTCGTAGAAATATTTATTTTATAAATTGACTTAATTTATTAAAATGTTGTTAGGTAAATATTAAAAACAAAATTAAATTTATTTAGAATTGTGTAAATTAGAAAACAAGAATGTAAACAATTGGTACAATCTATTTTACAAGGGTTAAAATAACATAGGCAATATCGAATGTAATTGTGTTGGTGTATTCATTTTTTTTTTCTAATTCGGGGGAAAAAATAAGAGGAAAACCACAAAAACATTTGAGCGTTAAAAAAATTCTATAGTGTATAAATAATTGTGTATAATTATTATACTGTACTATATACAAATACAATACTGAATTGCATTAATATTTATCTTCACTACTCAAATAATAAGTTTAGAGTAAGCAAAAACAGAACTGTATATAAATAGTAACCCGTTTAATGAGAAGAGCATAAATTATCGTGGGCTTTCATAGAAACGTCTGATCTCTGTGTACCTATGAATTACGTACATTCTGATATCTGTACTCAGATTTAATGACAAAGTTAAACGAACGACCGAAAACTAAAAATAAAAATAAATGCTAATTCCGATGAAGTTTTATTTTAATGATAAATGTTTCAGTTTGATTTGGTTATTTATGTAATTAGATTTGAAGCGTTCTATTAAAACGGTATAAAAAAGATTTTCCAGTATGATAATACTTATACTTTTGTTATCAACATATTTCTCGGCTTGGTAGTTGAGTATTGTTTCGTTCAGGTAATTATCTATTTGGTTGATTTTTAAATTTATTTAAGGTCCAAAAACATTTTCATCCTCGGTTTTTTTTTTAAGTATTTGATTTTTTTATATATCATAGTAACTAGATCTTTATATTCGCATGTACATTGGTATCCAGTCATAGTTATGTTCAGCACTAAGTCGCCAACTGCCAAACATTTAATTTACAGTTAATTATATTTTTTACTGTACCTTACACCAAAACATTTACATTTGTTACTGAAAAATAATTGATGGCATATGTACTCCATTTTCTGACATTTTCAAAAGTTTGAATCCAGAGAAAGGAAATCTGTTGAGGTTTAAAAGAATTTATCAAAGTGAAATAGGTACTTTAATTTCGATTACTCAAAATTGTTTTCAATTTCTACGTGTAAATTAAATAAGTAAATTCTATGTGTCAATAAGTCGATTTTAGAATAACAGATTTATCTTTTGTATATTTCCTTTATAGTTTTTTTTTATTTAAAATTGATTGTTATTTATTGTATACATTATGAATTACAAATTAAGTACTTAAAATTGAGTAATTATATAAAAAAGTTATATTTTGTTTATCAGTGGGATCTCATATGTGCTAAAAAAGTATAATTATGTGTATATTATGAAATGGTTTCATGAAAACTTTATTTTTTATCTATTTCACAAAAGCCAAGTCAAAAAAGGTAAGATATGTAACAGTATAGTCTTAAGAACATATGATGAAGATCATTCTTGTACTTGTAAGATTTAAGAAATAGTCATAGAGATTATAATTTATAATAAAACTAAGAATCAAATAATATTACTTCATTTTTAGAATCTAAATTGTACATATAAACATTTTAAACATTTTTTTTTTTTTTGTTTGTAAATATAAAAATACACTAAAAATATACAATGAATAGCAAGATAAGTATATAAGTATATATATATTTATATATTTTTGCAACTGTGATTCATTATGAAATAATGTGTTGTAGAATAAAAATAACGTGTATACTGAATAATTTAATAATTGTAGAATACGGTTCAAATTTTCAATGCAATTTAAGATTTTATTCCTTCATAGTTTCTTGATTACTTTTATCCTTTTTTTTTTATTAGTAATAATCGCAGAGTTGTTGTAAATTGTATTTATTTAATATTTAATGACATATCTTTAAGTAATTGAAGCTTATAGTCAACTAGAAAAATTCATATTCTATTTAAACTAATGAAATATTTGATTCCTGTGATCTTTGCATATTTCTAACTTGTTCGTTGGTTGAAAATATTAAATAGAAATGATTTAATAAATGTAATTTTAGTAATATCATTGATTGGTCGATCGACATAATTTCACTTATAAATAAGTATCAAGTTGAACATATTTGGTTTCTAAAAGGTTGGTTTACAAAGTGCCAAAATAATGGTGCAACAGCTCGCTTTAAACATTCTTAATGATTAAAACTTGAAATATTAATTAAGAGCTAAAGCAGTGATGTATTCGTCTTGTTTATAGCAGTAGACGCTGTAGCATGAGTATAAAGGAATAGCAAATTAAAATATACCATACATATAAAGCGAAACGGTAAATTGTAATATATTTATAATCGCAATATTTAACTATAAAGGAATTTAATATAATATGTCTTAAATTATTAAGTCTTAATCGTTTTAATTATTCAGTGTATTTTATCTTGTTTCATTAAAAAAGAAATAAAGAATGTTACACCCATTCATTTTTTGAACTGTAATTAGGCTTATTTTCGAATACCTAATTTTATCATACATTAAAAGCTTATTGTTCCAAACTTCTAGTGAGTTGTCAATCAATCAATTTCAAAAAACTATGTTGATAATATTTTTTTTTAATTTTTTTTTTTTTTTTTTGACATCTGATTTCCAGTTTTAAAATATCAAAACGAATTATACATTTTATAATAAACGATAAAATATCAACGGCCGTTCAATTTCACCAAGACTTTTGTGATACTGATATAACCGAAACGCAATATTTTTACGCAATATATCGGGTCGCTGTATATTGTTACAACTATTTATTATGATCGAGAATACTGCATAACATGTATATCGCAGCGAGCAACTGTGTATTCATGTTGGTGAAACGTTGTTGCTCGGGGAAATTCGGAGATGGGATAGTTGCCCAAAAGAAAATGATTCGTAGGTATAAATATTATACACATAAGCAGTGCTGTAAAATACGGATTTCATCTCATCGGAAAACGTTTGTCATCATCATTATTATAATTATGATTATCAAAAAGTTAAGAATATAATTGTACAAACGTTCATACCCACTTCTTTCCTTTTATCATGGCCAACGAAATGATGTATACTTTATTAAAAAATCGTTTCTCGTCGTTATGCCGATATGTAAAAGGGTGAACGGCTATAGATGGTATGGAGATTCGGGGGAGGGGACAAAGGGAGTGATTTTGGTAGTGAGGTGGTCAGCTATTCGTAGGGGGGGGGGTTGCAGTGGATAATTCATTTGGACGCGAACGTTAGCGTTGGCGAGACTACTGATTTATTCATTGGGCTCGTGGACGATTCAGGCGCGACGGCAAAAACGTCAGTAAAACGAATTCTCGGTAGCGTAGAGCTCGTTTTTACATGGTGCGCGGAAATCTTTTTAAATATTACAAAAGGCCGTTGTTTCTCATTTTCATGCGGTGCAGACGATAAATTCGACACGCGGTACAATAGCTGTTGCAACGGTGGCGGACGCGCGCGCGCGCGGGTATGCCAATGCCCGTTTCGCCATCGTAAAACCCTTTGGCAGAGGCGGGGAAACAATAACACTCTGCAAAAGGATATGCACGTATGTGTGTGTGTGAGTTTACACGATTTACAACCGCGGTAGTGGTAGGGACAAGCGTAAAATACACAACTGTATTATACGTACTTTTTGTATGCGAGTGCCTGCGTGTGTAAACGTGGTTATTCGCGTTCGTAGGTGTGTGTGTTTAGCCCGAAAACACGACTGGGCAAGCTTAGCTATTAAAAATGCATACTGGAAATGCTTTTCTTCGCCATTCCGGTTTACGTATGTGCCGGATAACACGTACATGCGTATTTCCTTCTTACCCTACCTATTCCTATATTTATTCACTAAGATGTATACTTGTATGTACTTGTTCCTTATGCACTCGCCACTATCTTGGCCACTGCGGACGAACGAAAAACGAGTTATTATGATTTTTATTTTTATTTTGTTTTCGTATTTTTTACTGTCGGCAACAATAATATAATTCGTGTTGTCCGAGATACGTGAAAGTGTACAGCCATCAACGAAATACATCGTAAACTCCCCCCACCCTTCCGTAGTTCCATATGCATCGAATAAATTGTTCAAGTTCCCGCTATGAACATAAGATGGTCGTATATCAAATTATAAATGTAAAGTAATTCAGTAAAATTTTGATAGACTATTATTATACGAGTAAATATTTAAACACTAACGTGCAACAATGATAGACGTAAAACTGCACAATACAAAAGCTAATGTGTGTAACTTTCCATTTATTTTGGATCGTGTAAATATTTAAAAGAGAATGAGTAGAATATAATATACAACTAAAGATGTGCATATTACGATTTTTAGTAATGGTTAATAACACTGACCCAAAAATATCTAATTAAAGTACTGAATCGGTGAACTCAAAACGAATTTAAATTTTTTGATATTTTTCAAAACAACTTTGAAATACACAGGTCTGTAATAGAGCTTTTATTATACTAAATCATACTATAATAAGATTTATTTAAATCATTGTAGCTCTAAGTTTAAAAATGTCTTATTACTGTAATTGTTTTTAATCTTTAATGCAATTACAACATCTAAACATATATCTTGTTTATATGTTATGTTTTCTTTTAAATTAGTTTATTCCAATAATCTCATGCCATATTTCTTTTGTACTTTATGAGTCCACAAATCATTTGTAACCCTAATGAGGTTTAGATTGATGTACAGAATACAGTATACATTATAATTTACATAACACGCACACACACACACACACACACACACACACACACACACACACACACAC
>NW_020271760.1:1491123-1670301 GCF_003268045.1 Sipha flava
ACACACACACACACACACACACACACACACACACACACACACACACATATATATATATATATATACATTTATGAATATGGTAAATTGCATTTCATATTTACATGTATATTTCATGCACGCCAGAATTAATCTAAATATTTATTGATTATGATATTAATAGTATTTCGTATTACATTAGGTGCAGTAGCAAAATAAGATATATTTGGTTCTTAGACTGTTAATAAATAACCGTACCATTGATATGCAATACAACCTAGACCTAGTTATCAATATTATAACCTATAGTAAAAACATTTATTTTAAGTTAAAATTAAATTCGATGTAAGAAAAAAATATTTGAATGGAAATGATTATGGAGGTGATATATTTTTAATTTATAATGTATATAAAGTAACAAATGGTGATATGTTTATACAATTTTCTTAAACCAAACTTCAGTTATTTAGCCACTTATTTACTTATTTACATACCATATAGAATCACCAATGATGATTTATCATGTTTTAATATGCGAAACATAACAGCGAAAATGTAAAACTTGTTAAAGTGAAAATACATTTTTATATTTAAGTGTAGTTTCTTGATCATAAATATTTTTACGAACACTATAATTTATAAAATATACTAGAAACCTTCTATATACATATAAAACGTAACAATATATTATGGTTTAAATTGGGAACTTAATTTATAGGAATAAAGTAAAAAAAACTTTGTCCGTGTCATATTTTTCTTCCTACTTCGTTTATCAATTTTAATAATATTATTTCACGAGCACTTCTAAAAATTATACGACCAGCAGCAATTAGTACAACAGTATCTATTATAATATTTATTACGTATATTATTTATACTTAAACAGTCTACTGATATAATTAATTTGTAAACATGTTCTATAAGTTTTAAGTTTAAAAAGTATAGTGTTCATCATTTATTTTTATTTTACTTAAAGATTATGAAAAATAACTTTTTAAGTCATGACTCATGACTAAATGGTAAAAAAAATTACTTAACATTTTATTCACAAATAAACGATTGTGTTATAGGAAAAACAAATTACATTTTTAATAAAATAATGAATATTTTCCTCAAATGTGAAATATTTATATTGTGAATATTACAATGGTGGTTGTTGTTAATAATTGAAATAGTGAGTTGGTATTCATAAACTTTGTAAACAACTGAATTGGATTCGAATGACAACAGTTAAAAATCAAAATTATAATATCTGATTTGATTGCATTGGTACGTATGAAATAATAAATTACTCACAGGCACTGAACATAAAATTATAATATTTTTGAGTTTATTATATTATACCATTATTTTTTTATCTTTCTAGAATTTGAAAAAATTAATTTGATTTCATAAATAATAAAATAAAACGAAAAATACATCGATCGAAAATCATAGAAAAACACGATGTACAAGTTATAATTCTGAACATCAAATATAAAGTGATTAAATACAAATATCATTTTTTTTATAGATTGGCTTAATTTTATGCATGTGATTATTAATGCAAATAGAAGGGTAGTTTGTTTATAAATTATTAATTAAAAATTAATATAAAGGAAATTGAATTGAACTATGAGCAGCTTTATGAAGGGTAGTTATGTGTGATACTAATATGTATTTGAAGCTGTATTCATTAAACAAAAAACTTTTATATGGATCAAGACAAATTTTATGAGTATGTTAACTAATATTTAACCCAATTCTTTCATTAACTTCAATGATTGTGAATTTAAAAAATATTCAAAAATTATAATCTAACAATCATTTATAATTTCATTTTTATTTTTTCCTTAAAATCCAGCTAAATAATAATGATTTATTCAAACTTGAAATCGATACTGTGCTATACAATTAGCATTATATAAAATAACAAATCCTGCTAGATTGTTATAATGCATATTTTATTAGTTATTGATTAAAAAATTTAGAATATTTACAGTTAAATAAAAAAAAAAAACTTTATAATAGCTCGAATTCAGATTAAGTAAATAGTTTTATTTTTACAAACTAGATTCCAGAAAATGATAACAGTTTTATTATTTATCTACAAGTTTATAATTTAAATGTTGATAAATGGTCTAAGAATGTAAAAATAAGTAGTAAATTGATTTTAGATCAAATTGTATGCTTTGTTGTTTTGAAAATACATATACGATAATAAGTGAAAAATATAAATATAACATAATATATAAAATTAGAAGTAGTTATCAAGTTTTATATATCAAAGTAAATACTAACTATTAAGAATAAAATTATGTTTTAATTAAAATATGAAATAAAGTAGAACTAAAAAATATATTATATATATATATACAGTGAAACCTAGATTACTTGAATCGGTAAACAAAATTCGAGTTACCGAACATTTTTTTTTTTTTTTATTTAAAAACACAAAGACTTAATTTTATAATTTTATTTATATATATATTTACTAATAAATGTATAATGTATGTTGGTATATACATTGTATTAAAATTTAAAAAAAGTATAAAGTAATAAATAAAGAAAATATAATGTAATGAATAAATTAGAACTATTTTTTAAAGAAACCTGATATTTTTATTGTTTTTTATTGTTTGACCTAACTCTAAAGTTATCAATAACATTCAACACGAAAAAATCTCTTCTCTAATTTCTCATTGTTCTTGAATGTACTTACATACAACCTGTAAACTGTCCAATGCCTGGGCAAGAGTAGTTTTAGGCAAAACCATATTATATCTTTGAATTTATAACTGTACCTTTTAAGCATTAGGTAAATATTAGATTGATTATATTAATCGGTTTACAATTACGATTATAGTTATTTATAACCATATACTTAGTTATTTGACCTTCGAGTTATCGAGGTATGTACGTGTTATATATTATTATATAAATTTGAATTATAAGCCAAAATTCAATTATAATTACTTGACTTACCGAGAAATTCGAGTTAGCGAAATTCGAATTATCGAGAAAATTTATTACGCACGTCGTATATTTTAAGGCAGAGGCCAAGAAATACCTTCGAGTTACCGAAAATTTGACTTATAGAGGTTCGAGTTATCGAGGTTCCACTGTATATATATATATGAACATACTAATAACTTGAGAAGGAAAATCTATTTATTGCAAGTTTATAGAGTTGTTTGGTAATGCTTTGTAAATAAATGTAAATAATCATAGTTGTAGTTGGTACGAATAATCAATGAAAATATTGTATTTTTCGAAGTTGATTGAAATTACTGCATTTCAATAATTAATACTGATTAATTAAATAGTTGCAATAAATGTTTAGTTGTTATTATTATTTATTTATTTAATTTTTTCAATTGAAAATATTGATAAATAGTTTTACATACGATATTTTGTATTTTTTTTTTTTCTGAATAATTATTTTTTTTTAACGAAAAAGTTTAATTAGTAGTGAATTGTATTCTTATTTATATATATATCATAATCTACTTGCTATTTTTTTAAGCAACTATGACATTTAATTGCCAGATTTACTAACTATGTGAAAATATGAAATAAAAAACATTTTTTTGCATGGGCACTTGGTAAAATAACTTTTATGTATAGATTGTCATTAAAAATTTAAACGTTCATAAATCAAAACATTTTTAGCATCTTAATTATCATTTAATTTTTATGCATAAACTTTCAGACATTCTTGTTGACTGCAAGTATAATTTTCTCATTTACATTATAAACGGATGATGCCTTTTAATTTTAATAAAAATATCAAGGTATAAAATATGGCTTAAATATTATATACTACAATAGATACATTATAAAGTGGTATTAAGTGAAATACCTAGTCGAAACGTTTGCGTACACGTAGTATAATAATATTCGAGTATGATGTATGCGTTATATAAAATGCATTATTTTTATACGTAAAAATAGGTTACACAAATATATTATATTTTATTATGTGTTTATGTGTTTTGTGAACTTAATGTTCTAAAGATGGACAGTATTGAATCCAGTGTTGGATTGGTTCCAGATTACATGGTTTGTGATTTCCATGACGTGTTTCTTTATGGGTCTTTCAACGTTAAGGGGTCCTCGAAAGTATTACAATTTAAATAAATTTTTGTATAAACGTATTTGTGTACTCTAATTTCTGTTCGATAATAATATTAAAATACTATTTTATAATTTTCCACTGTGAGTTTTATAATTCTATCGGCAGATGTTTTCAATCTAAAACTCGATTGTTAATAATGTAAACGACAGACGTCATACACACACTATTGTATCTTTTTTTTTAGCGCCTATTTATTGATAGAGTATGTAAGGATATTTCAAATTCACAAAATACAAATACTATGAGGACTCATCAATCTGCATGTTTTCACAATGAGAAACTGAAGTAAGAATTTTTATTAATAGCATAAAGTTTTCATCATCATAATTATAATAAGTTATACTTATATTTTATTCATGTATTTAAATGTTCAAATAATAAAAGACACATTTAATTATTTTTAATATTCAATTCATATTTATTTATACAAATCAAACAGATATAAATCATCAGTATATTATTTTGATATTACTATTATAAATTATTCATACTAATTTATTGCACTACAAATTAATATAATATTTAATCATTTATTTAATATTCTCAAATACCATATTGTTATTTTTTAGGACTTTCGTAATTATATATGACACTTGGTTATCGATAAATATTATATTTTTAATTTATTAGTTAGTTATTTTTTTTTTAGGTTAGCCATTGAAACTGCTTAATATCTATAGTTAATGGTTTTTATTAAAAAAAAAAAAAAAAAAAAAAAAATGTGTATCGAATGAATTTACCAACCTTTCATTTTAAGACTTTTGACCATTAATATTTAATAAGAAACTAAGAACTTATCAAATTAGTATTAGATTCTGATTAATTAAATGTATATCATGTTTAATGTATACAATTATGTCTAACCCAATATGTCGACTGAGCTTAGCAGGTATTTACTTGAATACGTTTAAAATATACAGAGTATGTATCCTTATACTATTACAGTTATTGGCTAATTCATATTTGCATATGTGAAGCATATGGTTAATTTCTAGGTAAATAATTTTCAAACAAGTAAATAATGAAATATATTAGAATAATCGAAATCAAATTCATCTTCTTTTTAAAATATCTGAGTACGCTGGATATAATTGTTTTTCTTTTGAGTGTTCTATAAAAAAAAAAAAAATAATCATTTGTTCTTTAATTAAGCTAATGATTGTGATAATTAGTTGACCATAAAATAATCGTTATGTGTAATGTACATTATAATATCGTCTATAAAAATGTTAATCGTCGTCGAAAGAAAATACAGATAAAATAAAGCCGCAATAATAAAATATAAGAATATATTTGATATACTTATCGCTATAGTGTAGTCAAGGATGGATGCGATCTACGTATGAAATGGACGAATGAAAACTACTAATAGAAAATCAATTTTTTTTTTTATTCGTTGAATAATTTTCATAATGACCATAAAGATTATTTTAAAAGCTTTTTTTTTATATAACTCAAACCACAAATATATTTATTCAAAATAACATAGTAACGCGTCGAATGAACGTAGTTTGCAAAGACTAAAAACAAATAAAATAAAAATAAAGCTTTTATTAACTCTATTACTATAAGGATCAGTCATTAAGGTGCCTTATAAAACGGGCCTTTTTAAAAATAAATTTCTGATAAGATTCAAATGGGAACGAAAATGTATTCAAAAGGTTATTAAATGGGTCGTATTTACGGAGCGGGTGATACGGCAGAAGGGAACAGATTTCGACTATTTTGTTTAGTTGTTAATAAATAAAACTCGTAGATTGAAAAACGAAACTGATTTCACATTTATACATACTTATATATATGTATCATGGAAAATGTAAGTTTTTTGTTTTCCGAAGGATTTTAATCATTAAGGTCGATCGCGGTAAATAGAGACATATAAAGTATACATATATATTTATAAATTATTTGACGTGATGATTTTGAATCATTTACAATGGTATAAAGCAAATAGCGTTTATATTAGTAGAAAACTATGATTTTTTTCATAGGTATTCCACAAATCCATAATGCATTTTCAAATATTTATTATGTTTTAAGTGTAGTTATACAAATGCAACTGATGTTTATCATATATTGTCATATTGAATTTAATATTTACAAAATAATCATACTAGTAAAAAACTAAATTATTATAATTTTATTATAGAATCTAATAGGTACAATTCAATTAAATACTGAGGTAAAAAATGAATAAAATTATATTTTTCAATTAAAAATACTTTTACAGTGTATTTAATCCAATAAATTACTCAAATATTTAGAAATATTTGAAATTTTTACATTATAAAAAATGGTAGTAAAATAATTATTTATCAAACCCACATAAAAAATAGCTGATATTAATTTATGCAAAAATAAAAATACGTTTTATAATAAATCAAATGCAGTCAATATTATGTAAATTGTAACACGTAGGTAGGAACCTATATTCGAAACTTTTACTCATATTTTTGTATGAAAACTAACTTTGTAAACAAAAACAATTATGATATAAAATATAACACTTATTATATATTAAATATTTCTATTCATATGCATTTATACGAACCAAATTATTTATCTTCATTTTGCATATGCATTTGAAGGTCGTATAATATGTTTTTGGATGACGAGAAATAAAAAATATCTTCGTATACATAAATATTTCCAGCACAATCCTACTAAGATATAATTGTGTACTATGTAATACCATGTTGTAATCGTATACAATATAAAACAATAAAATCAGAAAGTCAAAATTAATTTTAGGAATCAAAAAAAAATTCCTATTATTAATTCAATTAAATAATAAAATATAGGGTTTGATATGTTTAAAATCGTATTGCATTGTATAATATGTACTCGTATTTAATAATAATTGACAAAAAATAAAATATATCTCCCATGGTTTAATTGACAACAATAATATATATCTCCCAGGGTCGTATAAAATATAATTTTTAAGATCATATTTTATTTTATATTTCAAGCTGAGAAAACTGTAAAGCGAGAACTTGAAATCAATAATGTGCTATGTGCCAAAAAGTTGATTTTGAGTTGTTAATTTTTTCTTAAAACCCGAAGAAAATCGTAAGAATAGTAATCAATAAAAATGTAAAACTTTTTAATAGCTTATACTTATCACTTCTCATAAAAAAAGTTACATTTTCTTTTTTTATTTAAATAATAAAAAACAAATACCAGGCAAATGCTGGAACGTGTTAAGTCGCTGCATTATATCGGTAAAAAATGCTAATTGCTAAAGAAATAAAACTCAAAGAACTTTTTAATTTTTTTTACTAACATCGAGTGTTTATAAAAATTAGAATTTTGATGAGAATATAACAAATCTTAAATATTATTAAATTTAGAACATATTTTTAATATTAGATATTAAAAAAATAAGGATAAAGAAATGAGGGTAAAAATTAGTGTTTATGTTAATTGATTAATTATTTGAAACAATATTTATTTAATTCTTTTAGATTGGTTTTTTTTTTTTTTGATCTTTTTATAAAAAATCGGCCTTCTAGGGCCATTAGTTTAACATTAACTTAAAATTAGTTTCCTAGAGATTAGTATTTGTATTCGTTTTGTATCATTTGTCGAAAAATCCTTTTTTTTCCATCGATATTTTATTTTTATAAGCGACAGAGTCATCAATTTTACTGTGTTCATTTTCATGCCTTTACTCGAGAACTTTGCATGCGGTATATGCTTTAAGTTCGCGGGAGGTAGTTTTTTTTTGTACCATATCGGGCTTGTAATTTTTTTATTTTTAAGCCAAGAAAATTTTGAAATTTTAAAATTTTCTGTATTAATGTACTCGTACATATCTCCGCAGATTTTTAAATCATAACATTTATTGGACTATAGTAAAATGGCAGTAACAGGATTATTTGGTGTTGCATTAACAGTAAGTTTTACTAATAATATTTGAGGTTTACAGTTTTCAACCTTTTTATCTTTTTTTGATTTGGGTTATAGGAAAGAAAGAAATGTCCAGCTATTAGGAAATTATGATATAATCATAATCAATCAAATTTGATTTAATAGCTAAATAAGCGTAAAGAAATTAAAGCATCTTGTTTTATTTTTGTCAATACAGTTTTCAGACCATGTAGCTTATGTTTTACTTTTGCGTTACAAGTCAATCAATAACACATGAAATGATTTCATTTCCTTCATGGACACTCATAACTTCTTGCCATAAGAACATGTGCTCTTCGTCAGGGCCGGCTTTACTTTTTCACCGCTTAGTGCAATCGATGCCAATTCTCCATCTTAAACGATTTAAGCATATAACTTAAATAAGCAGAATTTTGGTAACTGGAAGGGCCTCAATATACATATTATAGCCTATAAAAGCCTTGTTCATAATCATAAATACTCAAAATAATTTTTCAAACGTGCATATTTGCCACATATTTGCAAATCATTCAGGGAACAAACCTAATAATATTTGTAATAATATAATGATAGTTTATATAACTGTAATTATACCTACAAGAACGGTCTATCCTTGCATGTCAATAGATTAATAAATAATGATAATTATTATAGTAATTAAATTTATATTGAACCACATCGTAATTATTGTTTTATCTATAGAAGATATTTTGTGTCACCAACGATTGATCAAATTAAATTCTAATTTTGACGTCTCACGCTGATTTTGGTGCCCTGTGCCGTCGCATGCATCGATTGTATCTAAAACCGGCCTTGCCCCTTGTTAATTGTCACCAAAATGTGAACATTGATTGTAATAGGAAAACGGACGTAAATTTAATATTTGGCTGTGCATTAACGAATGTAAGATAGGATTTGTTCTAAATCAATTGATAGAATATGTGTACACACATCACTGGTTAGGAGCTATGACAATTTTGTGTCATTTTTTGCCTTACTTTTTCAGCTTTTTTTGAGGATTTTCTACCACTTTTGTTGATAACAAGTCACATTTACAGGGAGTATCTGTAGGTGGTTTATGGAATGAAACATACAAAATATGCAAGCAAAAACTATAGTGATTAAAATAAATCAGGTACACTAATGGTTACCAAAAATGTACGTAAATTACTTTCGAATGAAAATTATATACGTACAACTTAAACGAAAATATCTTAAATTATATTATAAATCGTATTAAAATTGAATAATCGGTGATTGATGACATCTGAACAACGAAAAGGACAGTTCGTAACGATTTAAGGAAAAAATAATAATATTTTGATCAAAAATAGAAATTAAATTGTTTCTGGCACTTGGTTTGTTACTTCAGCACAGTCCCTGAACATCAAATACGATATCTAGCGAATATTTTTTTTTTTACTGTTAGAATCAATCGAATCGTATAGTTCGTTTTACATATATTGGACTTGACACTTAGACCGTTTTTTATGGGGTAAACCTACATTTTCATTTTTAGACACATAGAACGTTCTTAATTTCGTGTCTTCAGTCAATGATATAATATTATGTTATTGTTATCATCTATAATAAACGTATTATTTTGCGAGATAAACTCATATTTACAATATGAACTCGTCGAGTGTTATAGTGTATTACGGTGATCAAAATCTATTGTATTCTATTGATTAGGGCGGGATTAAAAATTATGATATACATAAATACTTAACTACAGTACGATAACACTGATTGAAATACATATTAAAAAAAGTCTACCGATAATTTCGTATATTAATAATTAAATATATTTCTCTGGTATTAGTCACCATGTTGAATAATAAACAATGCTGGGTAGGCTGACGCAAAATTGCAGCCAGACATGTGTGCAACATCTGTATCCGGTGCGTACACTTATTTACTATATAACAATATACACATTATCATATTAACATTAAACACTATCATGGTGTACGAAGAATATTTTAATTTTATTCGAATATAATGTTTTGTTTGTAAATTTATCAAGAATAATTAAATTTGAACGTTTTTTTTTTTTTTTTTAATGTTTTATTATTTTAATTAATCAGATGAAAATTTTAATACAATTATAATACTAATCTGAAGTATAAATTCATATAGTTTTTGGTAGGTCAATAAATATAAATAAAATAACAATAATTTCAATAGATAATGAAAAAAAAATTCCTGGGAAATGAATAATCAATGACACGTGGTATTTTATTTTATTATTGCAGTGTATAATTTGGCATTATTTTTACAAATAGAACAGGAATATTAATATTCGTATCGTAATGTTCGATGTGATCTATTGATCTAAGTATCTTATTCGAATACGCGGGTAATTGTTACGGAGAAAAGAGTATAAAACACCCTATCAACAAGTACTTGTAATTATCGGTTAGTTTTATAATCGATCAGTTTTATAAATTTAAATTTTAGAAACCATATTGTTCGACCTATGGAAAACATTAAATAAATTGAATAAAATAGTGAATTGTTTAAGCAAGTCGTATTTATGATACACTGTGAAGAAATCAGCAAACCTATTTTCATAAAGAAAATGATATACCTACGTATACCTATGTTAATAAAAAGCCCCAGGTAATCTGTTTAACCTTTTGAAACGTTTTCGGTACACTTCAGTGGTTCAAGTTATAGTTTTAGTTTAGAGACAATGTACTATCATACTATGCCATGTTCTATCATAGAAACAGTGCTCTTTAAACGTTATAGTTTTAAATAATCGAAAAAAATATTTTTATTTGAAAAATAAATTATTCTTCTAGAAAGATAAATTTTACTTTGATTTACTATTATATTATTATAAAATATTTACATTGAGTATAGTACAAACACACACTCATATACACACACTCGTGAAATACCTTAACCTTACTAATAATGTATTATTCATTATACGGAATAGTCATTGATATGTATATTACTTGGAAAGAACTTGGGGATAAATGCACTAGACTTAAAAGCAAGACTTTAAATTGTAATATTACTTTTTCCAATCAATTTAGATAAGAAAAAATATCTCAAACACACGATAAAAAATGGAAAGAAAAACAAAAATGACGATGTTTATGACAATGTAGAATTTATTAAGAAATCCTTTCACAAGTATTAGATATTTCATTGTTAATTAATTGTATGAATGTAATCATCAACTCCATTAGACGGGTGAATCATTATGCTATATTATGGTCATAACGTAATATCAAAATGTATTCGATTTAAGTTTAATAATATTAAGCTTATATCAAAATATTAAATCTAAACTATAACACATAATGTAAAAAGTGCTTCAGAGTTATTAACTAAATTCAGATAATCAAAATTCTCCAATTAGTGAGGGGTTGGCAAACAATAATTGTATTTTTAATGAATATGTATTATTATTCTGTCGATAGTAATAATTACATTTGATTACATTTTGTATGATATTCAGTATTTACAATAAAATATCTTTGTTATTAAAGCCTTCTATTTTTTTATAATCATAATATCACAGGATTTTATGTGCCCTTAGTAGTATAATAATTAGGGCAAAGTATATATACACGATTTTATTCATTTATTAGATGAATAATTTGTTTTAAAATAAATAAAAAAATAAGTAAATATCGTTAGAAAATGTAAATATATTTATCAATCAACTACATGCGTATAGAGTTCTTAGAGAATTTAAAAACTAATTTTAAAATTTAGATACTATATCTAAAAAAGTAATTCAACTTTAAATTTTTTTCAAACTCGAATATTTATTCTAACACTTTACAGTTTAACAACTCAAAAAAAAAAATATTTTAACAATGAAAGTATTTAAAACTTTTAAATTTATTTTTGTTAAAATAAAATGCTATAAAATAATATCCGATAACAGTATTAAAATGTTGGGTTTTCATTTGAATACAGCATAATGAATGGGCCAAAAGAGTGAGAAATTTTGTTGGATAATATTGTATTTTTTAGTAATAAAAACACATTTATGAATGTTATTTAGAAAAATCTTTTAAAGATCTGTCAAGTTCTTTATAAATCAAATATAAAAAGATAACATTTATAAAAAAATAGTTATTATAATTAAAATTGCATAGTACAAAAACTTTTAAAATTAATTATTTAATTTAATTTTTACGAACTAATCAATTTTTTATTTACCATCGTATAGCATACTATCATTACTTATCATTATTTTTTCAACAATTATTCAATTCAATGTTAACATCAAACTATAAGTGAATAGTATATATAATATTTATAGCATTGTTATTTTTAACACGACCTTTATGGATCTGGAAGTGTACAGACGTACCCATAGTGGATCTCAAGGGTACTTTGAGCTACTTCTGTTGTATTATTTTTGCACGACACTAAAAGAGTAAAAAGGGCGTTAACAACATTGTATTCACTCCACTTACAATTAATTAGTCAGGGAGATGAAGGTAACAGTTTTAATATGGTGTTAAGTGACCTAGTGGTCATTGTCGACCCTCAAGAGCACATGCCAAGAAAAGTTATTCTAGTCTGACTCCGGTGTTGGTCTATAATAAATCATTTTAGTTGTTAGGAAGTTGTTTGTGTGCAAAGAAATTGCGATAAAAGCATTAAGTGAAAATTATTGTTTAACAACTATTATGTCCTCTTCCTTATTTTAAGATTTTTTATCATTTCAACTATACTTTTTTAACGCTTTACTTTATTATAGTAAAAGTAAAACTAAGATGGATGTATGATTTGATGTAAATATCAAATAAATTCATGTACATGAATAACAACAATATACACGAATGGAATTTCAAATATACTTATAAGTAAAGACATATCATTTGTGATTTAAAAGAGAATCCTTTTTTTTTTCAAAATTGAAGACAAAGAAAGACGGATGTGATAAATAAAATATTTTTATTAAAAGCATTTTCAACTCAGTAATTATTTTTATTGGACAAAACTAATGTACATTTAAAATATATATTATAAATTTCGAGCATTGTATTTTCATTTTAGACTTGCATTTCATGTATTCTAAATTTGTTATGATTATTATTTTACAATATAGTACATAATACGAGTACAAAATCGTTTTATAACCATTCGACATGGTTGGCAACTTTTCGATAAAGTAAAACGCTAAATTTGTCTCGCTAAATTCGCATATAAATCTAAATCCTTCAATGATCCCAACTCACAAATGCATTCAGGAGCCTTCTGTTTTTCATATTTTGAATACTGTGGTTAATAGGGTATGAAAAAAAATAGTTTAGAAAGTGTCAACCCTAGTTCTCACCAGGAACATATATTATTACAGTCTATCGACCCACTGACTAACGTTGGTACATTGAGTTATGATTGTAAAAAAACATTTTTGGTTAACTAAAATCTATCAACACCTTTACGTTACAATAAAATAGGTATGTAATGCGTAATTTAGGTAGAAACGGAAGTTAGTAATTAAAATTATATTATTAAATATTTTACAGTTTAATTTAGTTGTAAAACGTAGTTAATCGTTTATAAATTTTACACATAAACTTTGGTCATTTTATTTTACTTGCAACAGTTAATATTTATAATATAACCGATTAATGACTCAAGAAATATACAGGTTTATAGTTTTTATAGTTTTAATTATACAGTTTACTAATTATAATTGTATTATCTGTTGTAAAATATAAAATATATTTTGAAAAAGGTTTCGTCAAAACTTGTGATACCAAATAATTGGTTCAATATTTTTAATGTAAAACCCATTAAATTCTTTCAATTTATTTTGGTAGATTTTTTCTTGAATTAATTATTTTATTAAGTTTACTGACAAGAGACTAATTATACTAATCGTAATTGCATTTTTTCTTAGATTCATCGTAAATCTTTTTAAATCTTAAAAGTCTTTCCGAAAGATATATTTTTAATCTAACTTTTCTATCATCAATTTTCTGTTATTTATTTGTAATACATACACCAAACATTTACTTTTAAATTATTTTCAGCATATACTACATGTTTATAATATTGTCGTAGAATAAACCTGCCTATGAAAGCCTAGAAGTTGCTTTTCCGAATATGCTACATGGTAAACTATTCGTACACATTTAAAACAACACATTTTATACAAACCCTAAACCATTTTGTAATTGTATTTACTGTTAATGAATATAGTATAAAACGAATTTAGTTTTCATTATCATCAGTGTTTTGCTTAATTTTATTCATTGAAATTCTTTCCTGGGATTATTTTACATACAATTTACCGTTTCATCTTTGATGTACATATGTATGTGTAGTTATACCAACCAACATATTTGATTAGAATTCACAATTTCTCGTATGACCTATACGTTTTAAAAATATTTGCTCCAAAAATATTTCTATTTTGAATTTTTTTACTCAAAAACAAGAACCTGGTTAAAATAATATGTATGTAATTACAAATAATATAAAACGATAGTTTTATTCACATGTAATTTTAATACGAAAATCATATAGTTGCGTTGATTAGTTTTCTATTTTTTTTTTTTTCATTGTTATTTTAAATTATTTAAAAATTAACTTGTTACAACAACTAAATAATAATAATGATTGTCAATTATTATCATTAACTGCATGCATGTTTAAGATTAAGAATAAATGTTCAAACCATAGACAATACCTTATTACTTTGTTTACGCGTGCAGTGCAGTAAAGTCATGCTAACGTTTGTTCATAGCCGATAGAGATGCTATGGATACCAGCAAACGAGGATGGTAATAATAAGGACTTGGTGGTAGAAGAAAAGGCCAGGGATAGATTATAGGTCTTTCTGCTGGGTTTGATCTCGAGTACTATACGGGAAATGCATCAAAAATCGGCTTCGGTGCATAACCATCAAACGTGCTCATTTTATAAAATATATTGGGTCACATCGTCATGTTTGGTACACTTAAGAGTTAAGACAAGGTGTCTTAACCCAGGGTGGGTACACACTACGTGGATATGCTAATCTTGTTTTTATAATCACATAACACAGAATTTACAATGGCCGTTACGCTGTTGGTGAGATATAATAATCTACGGAGAGTGTGAGCGAAATAGAGAGAGAGAGAGAGAGAGAGAGAGAGAGAGAGAAACAATGGAAGATAGAAATATATTTTTCCTGAAATTGCTCTGTTTTTCGTGTATATACTGCTACTATATTATGTTTAGTTGGGTTGGTTTTTTAACATTTACTCTGCAACGGAACATACAGCGATTAAGTATAGGCTAAAAATCATACACATCCTGCATAAAGATTAAATAAGCCACCGACAAAGTTAAAGGAAAAATGTTTAGTACATTCCACGAGCCTTTTAATTATTTTATCTCACCACATGCACTCGTGTATTCTTTACGTCGAATTGTGTTACGTACGTTATATTTTTTAATTATGTACGTTGTACACATCGTTTGTTACTACAGGGTATTGTAATTTAATATTTATATACATTTTTTTTTGCTTTATGGACTATTAAGATATTTCGTAGCTTCTATAAATCCCTTCCATACGTCACGGTGAGTAGCGGTCTCGAAATTTGCTGTTCCGTCTATCATTCTTATATCTGTATTAACTCTATCTTACTATCGTTGCTGAGGTCTTCCCCTAGGGCACGTACCAGTTGGTTTATTGATCAGTACCTTTCGAATTATGCTTCCTTCAGCACGCCACTCATGGCCCACTCGTTCTAAATTTATAAATTTTAATTCATTTTTAAAATTTATTTTTTATTTATATATTTTTAATCACTTTTGAATTTTTGCTTAATACTTCATTTAAATAAAAGTACAGTAATTCAAAATAATAATTTGAAAATATATCTGTCGAGTTTTTTTTGTTATTAAGATTTCATGGATTTCAACTAACTCCAGTATATTACGTAAAAAATAAAATCATTTCAGAAGTGTACTTGTAATACTCATTTTCATTCAATGTTTGAATGAAATTGTTTTAAATTTATCCACAGGCATGGAAATTATTTAATAGAAACAACATAACATCGCAAATTTTAAAATGTATAAGTATGGATAGTAAAATTTTACAATTATTCCTGTGCATAAATATGAGTTTCATAAATATGATATAGTCTTGTGATTAAAATAGAAAGTACTAATTAATGCTTAAGTTTATTTTAGGAATTCATAAACGTGATGTAAGTTTGAAGTATTTCAATAAAAAAAAGTAAACATTTTTTATGCATTTTTTTCTTTTAATTTTATATTATTTATGAACATTATAGCAATAGAATTATGAAGAATATATTCTTGTTCATAATCGTTATTTAATTACATTATTTTTTAATTTTTTTGTACTAAATTAGAAAACTAGCCGAAAAGATAAAATTAATAATGGAGTGAATAATATGAGTAGAGTGTGAGTTTATGAGAAATTTGGAATCAGGTGTAATGTAGCCGAGAAACGAAAATACTGAAAAAAGGAGTAGTAAGCTAGGGAAAAGAATAGGGTAATTGATTATGAGGTAGTCAAAATCGCAAATAGATTGTTCTTGGTATATAGTACCGAGAGGAGAAAGTTGAGTTCAAGTTTGAAGGAATTATGAAGAAGTAAACTATGACCTAATCAAAGACGAGTATAGCTAACAATTGATCACCTAGATAGGAATACATCTTTAAACCATGGATGAATGGTAACAGTGGAAGAAATCTGTCTGTGCTATGTAGTTAAGATGGGGGGAAGGGACCTCCGTTTGATTTGTCATTCAATGTGAAGTAGTTTGCGGTGGATATAGAAAAAATGTCGGAAATAGGAAATTAAAAAGGAGATAAAATTATCTGTAATTTGATGAAAAATGTCAGGTGGTCGGCACGCTTGTTACCAGTGATAATTACATGGCTCGGTACCCAATGAAAACTAGCTATTTTACTGTCTAGACTAAGGTGATATAATGAGTGCGAGAGGGAACACGAAAGAATGATACGAGTTAGATAAGATAAAAAGGAGGTATGATTGCGCATCGAAAATAATGAAAAAAGAACAAGATTTAAGAGAAAATATGCATTGTAGGGCATTTATTATGGTGTATAATTCTGTAGTGAACGAAGATGTAAGCGCATCAAGTTTACTAGCAGAAGATATATTTAACGCAGGGATAAAAAAAGAAAAACTGGCAGAATTAGGAAAAACAGAACCATCGGTAAATATTTGAATTTAATTAGGAAAATGGGATTGCATAAATTAATTGAATAAGTAATCGACGGGAGTTTGAGGAAGGCTATTTCTTTAGGAGCACAGTTAAGAAAATTGAAGGAAATAGTAACTTTAAGTAAAAATACATTTGTAGGGTATGGAGTGTCATACATTTGAAGCCGGAGCTGGTTGGAGCGATAAATGAGTGGAAAAAAGCAGAAAATGAGAAGTCCTCGGAAGCAAGAACAAGAAGTGTTTAAGAAATAGATCCACTAGTTTTAAATAGAAACATACAATTGATACAGCGTTTGGTTAGGAGACGATAAACATTTAAGCAAGAATTTTCCCTCTAGACGATGACTTTTGAGTTCGATTGGAGGACAGGTACATTACACCTCTAGACTAGCTAATGAGGAAGAGCTTAAGGTTCCGGTAATGGTGTAAAGAATCGGCCTTGGATTTAATAATGGTATTGAAAATTATAAATAAACATGATGGATGAGAAGCCTAGCTGGTTCCAGTTGTGACCCGTAGCAAATTGGACAAGTGAGGGATAATGCCTTTTAGATAGTGGAAATGTGGAAACCATCTAAGTTTAGAATAGAGTTTAAAACAAAGGTAGGTGACTGTAGAAGAAGGCTGAATTATTTGACTATCAAAAATTATAAGCTTTATTTCTAATTCAGTGGCAATTTGTATTATTGGTGTAATTAGTCAAAAATAATAGTGAACTATATGATTAGACATCTCAATTTGACCAGCAATTAATGCAAATTCATACTGCTTTCTACTGGTACCTATCTGATAAATATAAACTAATATATACAATAAAATTGGAATAAAGGAAAAAAATATACATGTTACATATGTATATCTATATTATATTATATTTTAATTTTTCAACAAGCTAAACAAACAATTATATATTTTTTTTTTTAATAAATTATAACCAGGGTTAAAATATTTTATTGTATTTCAGTGGCAATTGGTAGAATTTATATAATTAATCAAAGAATACTGTGAACTATATGATTAGATAGCTCAATTTGACCATTTAATTGACCAATTAATGCAAATTCACATTGCTACTAGTATTTTTTTAACAAACTAAACAATCTATTATGTAAGTATGAATTTTTTTTATAAAATAAATAATTTGATGTTCATCATAATTTTTGTTTATTTTTTAGGAAATTAATTTTGTTTTCTTTCAAATTTCAATTGCATTTAGTAGTACTAACTTTTAGTTCAAATATCTATAACAAGATTGGAAGAACAAACACAAATTGTTATTTTGGTTAGTCTTAGCATAATAGATCTCACCTGATAATTTATTAAGTATGTATACATTTTTTTTATATAGAATATATCAATTCTATAAATAATTTAATGTTTTTTTTTTAGTTGCATTTTGATTAAAAAAAAAAAAAAAACAGTACAGCATCAAGACCAACTAACTACTTCTACATTTGTAAAAATTGTAGATAATCACATTAATAGTTAATCTTAATTGTATGTTTAAATAATTAGGTTAAGTTATTGGTACATACCATAAGTAGGACTATGGAGTTTTTATTAATGTAAATTGGCAAATAAATTTTTTTTTTTAATATGAGTGTCATTTTCATGGAATATTAAAAGATTCTTATATCGTAAAATATTAATTAAAAATTAACATAGTTTCAAAAATAAGTGTAAAAATTAATATTTTTTTTAAACATCAATAGCCTTAAAAATATGTTGTACCCTAGAACATATACTGTAAAGTATGTTGAATGTTCAATCAATTTTTATTAATTTATCCAGGGTAGTGGACATGTTAAGTGTTAATATTTTTTTATTAGGTATGACCTTACCCAAATTCTGCAAAAATTTGCACTACGGAAATTTGTTCATGCTCTAGTAAAATTATTGATAACTAATGTGTTTATTGCCTTTGATAATTTAGTATTGAATTAATGTTCATTATTTGGTCTATTCACGCACAAGATAGTTTTAATATAAAATGCAAATCATACATTATACAAAAAATATATCCTAGAATACCTTATAATTATAAATAGAAAGACGTGTAGGCACAATGTACAACGGGCTCTTGGCCAATAACTCTGCATCAGAAAAAAAAGGACTCACTTCCTCGATGCACAAAACATTGTAATACCAGTCTAATACAAGTTATTTGTCATGACACTTAATATGTGCAATTAAAATAACTTACCTATTCTATTATTTTTTTTTTTTTAGTATACATAGATTGATTTGTAATTATTTGTTTTTAATGAAAAGAAAACTTTAAATGAGAGGGACATTGTAAAAATGTATAGTTAAAAAAAAAAAAAAATGTGTGATTAGATCATTAACTACTTTAGTCTTAGCTCTATACCCCGAAGTCAAGTATATATTATGTCATATACATTAATATCTGCATATTTATGAATTATTTTTCTTAATACATAAGAATTGTTGGTTTACTTTGTTTTAAAATGAAAAAATGTTATTTGTTTAATATAATCATTTACTATAGTAATTAAAATACAACATATTGTTTTAAAAAAAAATATTTATTTTGTAATTTACTAATTATAACTCATCAATCTAATATAAAAATATAAATTATATTAAATAAATAAATATGTATTCATAGGCGGCTCTACGGGGTGTGCCTTGGCACATCCTAATGTGAATAATATGTATAAGAAAATTGAATAAATAATGTTAAGAATATATGTGCATACACATTAATTAAATTTTAGTTTTTTGTAAGTAATATTGCAGAAGGGCGATTTGATAAGGGTGGCGAAGTGGGCATTCGTTCCCCCATGTCTTGTATTTTTTTTTGAATATAATACATAGATTTATTTAAAAAAAATTAATGTATAAATAATTAAGAATATAAATTACTAGTCTATCACTATAGTATGATAATAAATGCAATAATATAATTTGTCAATTAGGTCACAGGTATCATTTTTGTTTATCTTCTTATATCATAACATTTTTGTTTGTGGAACGAATAGTGGTATTATCTTCCATGGATATTGTTATGGTTATAGACATTTATAACCTTAACCGAGGTATTTATGAGATAATGTAAAGTAACACTTATTTTATCACATATTTACTAGTAAGTCATTTTTTGGTGCATTTATGTATATTGTATATTTTTGTATTTATTAGAGCTGTATAAGTCCTTAAATTTGGTACTTTTTGTTGTACATAGGTATTTAGTCATTTTTTTGTGAACAAATGCATGCATATTTGTATATTTTATAGAGTTAGAAGTTCCTAACCCAAATAATAATCATAATAACTGACAATATGCCAAAATGAAAAAAATAAATTTAGAATTTGTTATTTGACTACTTACCAACCTTTTTTTTTCTACTAAGATACTTGTTAAATTAAGTTACCTATCTTAATTGTTTTTTAAAGTTTTTAAAAAATAATTAATAGGTACTATTACTACTATGATAATTTGTTGTATTTTTTATACGGAATTCAGACTGAAGGTACAATTTTAATATAAGAACTATTTGTGTTTTTATTATTAATACTTATTTTATTTGCAGTAGGTTTTAAATATATTTATTTAGAGATGTTAAAATACGGTATTTTATTAATTTTTTGTATAATACCGTATTATACCAGTATTATACCGTATAGAACCTTATAGTACCTTAAATTATAAGGAATTCAACAAAGCCCATTGTTAATTATGAAATATAAATTATTTTAAAATGGAATAATTGAAAAAATGGCTAAAAAGTTAGAAAAAATTAAAAAAAAAACACATAATACATAATTTAATCACCAAATTAATAGTCATGCTATCGATTTGCAATTATGGTATAGGTAACATACGTATGTATTTTATACATAGAAATATATATTTTTCAAATAGAAATAAAAAGACTTGTTACTACTTTCATAGTTATATACTATCTCATTGTACCTATATATTTACAATATTTGAATATTATAATAGTACAGTAAATTTATTTTAGTCATTTTTAACACCTGAATTCTAAATTAACACGATTACAATAATATTATATATTTTTAATATTTATAACAATACTGAACTTTATTGGAGATCCATTTTATAAGTACAACTAAAAAATTAATAGTTGAGTTACCAAAAATAACGCTTTCATTTTTTCTTTTATACTGTCTATATAAAATAATTTTATACCATATGTATAATACCTTGTATAATACAGTTTTATACCACTGTATAATACAAACTCACTGCACTACATTTATTAAAGAAATATTGAATTCGATTTAGTATTTGTATATTTATTTATTCACTTGAATGAACATCAGGAACATGAGCTATAGGTAATGAACCAGATGCGTATCCAGGAATTTTTTAGGGGGGGGGGTTCAACATTTTTATTTATCTGTTTTCAAATTATAATTATAGTTTAATTCAATACCAACTTATTATTGTTAATAACTATAGTATAGTCACAATTATTATACACATATCACACATATCCTTCACAAAGGTTTACTATAATTGGTAGGTACTATAATTTGATATCAATTTTTATTTGGTAGTAAAATGTTATAAAAAAATACATTACAAAAAAAAAATAAGATTAAAAAAGCAGTATAAATTAAACATGGTTTATACATTATAGGTATATTGTATAATCTATAAATTTTGAAGATAATGAGAAATTAAAATACACTATACACTATTTACTATTAAACCATTGAGCATGCAGAAAATTCAATGGGGATCCAGACCCGAATCCCCCCCCTGGGTATGCCACTTTAATGAACTGTAAATTATTTTTAAGTTTGTATTGAAGAAAAATTAGTTTCGCCCCGCCCCCCCTTGACCTCAACTCAATTACGCCCTTGATACTGTAAGTGTTCAGAATAAGTCTGAAATAATAATTACGTATATTTTTTACCAATCGTTATTTTACATCATTAACGAAGTCTTTAGTTTTAGATTTTAAATCATAACACGGTCTATACGTACGTGTTTATAGCTTCCCCCTTACATTTAATATATATATATAATATATTTACATTTAAAATAACTAAAAAAAGGACAGGGCACACTCAAAAGTGAAACTCTGGGTCCGCCTATGAATGTATTTGCATGATCAACAACTAATAAAGGCTTAAATAAATTAACAAATTATACAACATATCTTATTGAATATAAAACAAGCATAATATGTATAAACTATAAAGTATTGGTTTTTCCAAACTGACAATTTTTGATATCTCTGTATATTTATTATATCACCATAACACAGAATTGATTGAGTGATAAATATGACCATTGATTATGGATTGTACTATCCATAATCAATGATATAACATATTTCACACAAAAAAATATTATTATATCTATTTCTTAAATTTATAGTATTATTGGGTTTTCATATTGTGTCGGTTCTTAGTTGAATTATAAGTGATAGGACCGTATACCATGAATCAGTAATCAGTGATATATTATGTAACCATGATGGTAAATTGTAATATGTTATTTATATACTTTATAGCTGATACAGCGCTGCTGCAGGCTAGTCGCTCACTGATACACGGTGTTCTGGTAAGAGTGTTGATGGGACATTTTTTTTTCCAACAGTATTATTTATCTATCTTGTTAGGTACTTAAGAGTTATTATCGATTATGACCGTTATGGGTATTGTTAAATTGAGATATCATTCCATTTTGACTTCTGGTTTTTTACCGTTGGGTTTGATAAATTGCACAGTAGCAGTAAATTGAACGAATATTTAAACGGTAATAAGTCGCAAACGGATTACTGAAATTAAATTCTGTAAACGTTAAAATTATTTTTTTCAGTATGTTTATAAATTTTCGTTATCGAAAAGAAGTATTGCCATTTGAAAATCAAAAGTTGATAGTGTTTTATCAAATAAGGGAGGAAGTCAAAATTATTAAAATTGTAACACAGTGTAAAATAGTAAAACATAGAAAGTTTAAAAAAAAAAAATTATTTTAAAATTCCTAATACTTCCCGAGATATTAACTGGTTCACGATAAAAAAATTACTCTGTATAATAACATACTCGTATATATTATCCTGCAGGTCGGTGTAGATTAATTTACATTTTCCCTAGTTCTATGAAGAATGTATATTATTTTTTTGTTAATTTTATTTGAAAATGTAAACGTTTTTGAAAAAAAAACCTCATGTCTGTAATTTTGTGATACGCGGACTGGATGTATAATCACTGTATTGACCGCAATTACAGTTTTTCGGTCCCAACTTGATACCTTTCTTTTTATAAAAAATCGCACATAAATGCTCGTAAATTCTGTCATTTAAATTACACTCTAATTCTTATTTCAAGAATTGTAATTTATTTTGCATTTTATAACTACAAATTTTATTATGAAAAAAAATCGAGTTCTAAAACAATATCATAAGTATGACTACATTTTTATGTATATTGTAAGATCACATTGTAATGGGGAAAAAAAGGTTATTTCGCGAGTTGTTACTTATAATAACAACTTAAACAAATAATCTAACTAATAAAGTAGCAGTAGTTATGTGTTAAGAAAAACTATAGAATTTACCTTACATTTTTAAACTTGAGAAGTTATATATAATCAAATACTCAGTAGAAAAATCAAATGGTATTTTTCACAGTGATATAATAAAATTAACGAATAATGATGATAATAAATCAAATAATGCGTTATTGGTTTTTGAGACTTTCCAGTAATAATGTGCAATGCTGATTATTTTGAAATTTTGAGAGTTTATTTCTTTTATTTTACTTTTTAGGTGCTCCCATACTTATTCTATACACACCAATGTCCCTGGAGACATAATACGAGATAGGGATTTGAAATCATGTTTTTAGAATGTGTAACGCTCACGCCGGATTAAGATATATCTGGTTCATCTATATCAGAAGCTAATTGGATAGGAATGCTCACGAAGACTACCCAAGAGGTTTTCGAACGTGTAATAATTCAATGAAACAGACAGGCATTGGATAAATTGTCCCCTCCCTCAGGAAACCTTTTCATTTTTCAGTAATAATTCAATTTTAAACATATTTTTAAATTAATCTTTTTTGTCGATAAAAATTAGATATTTTTTTCAAGGTATCAAAACTACTAGAGCAATGTTCAATAATGTAATTTTGCCCGTATATGCTAGTATATATGCAACTATATATTTTGAACTCGAAAATGTTAAACGAGAATGCACTCGGTAAATTGTATTCCTTGTTTGTGTGTGTACTTAGGTGATTTATTTGAAATTTTTATTAATTTTTAATAACCTATACCCAATTATCCAATTATTTAAAATATATTCTAAATATATTCATAGTATATTCGATTAGAGGGTATACGTACAGAGTTAAATTCAATTGAAAATGTAACAATAATTGAAAAAAAAAAAGTGATGCTGCATTTAGAAATATATATATTCAAATTTATTATTATTGAATATTTATTCTAGTATTTTAGTTACTTATCACTTGTTTAAAAATGTTATATTTCATTAATGTGTTCATTCATATAAGTTAATTAGTGAAATAAATAATACTCAGAATGAAATACAAACTATATATAACTAGATCTAGTGTTTTATAATTAAAAATATAGTTATTTCAAGTTTTAGTTTATTCAAGTAATTTTGTTAACATGCTTCATGAGTAGAGCTAAAATAATTGTATAAATAATAATTTTGGGATAGGATATATGCTGACATATTTTTATTTATTTTTGAAATTAACAATCTTTAATTGTTTACAGTAAGACGTTTTGAAAACATAATTTGGTTTTTAAACTTTTATCATTTCATATTCGAATTTTATATTGAATAAAAAATGCACGAACAAAATCTCGATTGGAGAAGTGTAAACAGCTTGATATGTCATTAAATATTACTAGTTCAAACATTTGAACCGTCATTCGTCAAAACTGTATAAATTCCTATATAGTTATTGCTCGTTGTGTTGCAATATTTGTGGTCTGTTAGTGATAACCAATTGAATTGTTCCAGAAAGTGTTGGTAAAATAAATGATAACTGGTAATAAATAACATTATTATAAAATTTATTGATTCTTATTATTAGAAACGAATTTCAGAAAAAGGTTAGTTGGTTCATAAAAATCAAATTGGATAGTAACGAGTTCCGCAGTCTTTTCCAAAATAGAGAGCGGACCTAAAGCTTCCGGTCTACAAATCGTGGAGTAGTTAACGTTTAGAAGGTTACAATTTAAGATTACAGATAAATAATAATAGGCTGAGCAGAAGGAAAGAGATTTTCAATAAATATTTTTCTATATGTTTAAGTCGTTATATATTTGAGTTTGGTAGAAAAATAAAATATTTTATTTTGTAATAAATATCCGTATATATATACGTGCAGAGATCACAAAGGATATACGGTTTTGTAAACTCAGTGCAAATATTGTAGTGTTATTGACGAACAATTGATTTTAGCTTTCATCAACATAAATATAATCTTCCTGAAGCCTTCAGTGATTAATCGAGAATAATTTATGATAAATTTACGGATAGTAGATTCTAGATAGTAGATTAGCTGAGGCGACGGAATAAATTAAATTACGGGATCGATAGCTGATATTGGTTGAAAAGAAAATGTTGTTTGGTTATACATTCACAATCATATACATGATTGCATAATGAAGTATAATTGATTGAAAAATAAAAGCTTTTGTACCCATCACCGGGAAAATAATATGTACATAGCATTTTGTTTCACGAATAAATATTGTATACGTATAAGAATAGATCTTTCTTCCGCTCTTCAAATCCTTGATTCTTCTTAACAGACTATATGTCAATGGTTTTAATTTGTTGCATCGTAAAATACCTAAAGGCCTTTAGACAACAAGAGCGTTTTATATGTTTAATTATAAATTGCATTTTTCAATCAACTACTCTTGGAGATGACATTTGATTTCAATTCAAGTACACACTTCAAATTTACCAGTAGATTGTATTTTTTATACAAAATAACCGGCAGTAAAACACATATGAATTAATTATATACGTTTTATCTACTTGCGTTCTAAATAATTTTTCAGGGAAAGTTGAAATTAAAACCCATCTGTCCACATTTCTTCTAAAATATACAGAAGAGTCGTTTAGTTCTTAACAAAATGGAACAAGCTTTAAGCTGACGACACGAAGATAAATGGTTAATAAACACGATTCCGTAAAAGGTGTGCAGTTAATAATAGGCAGAGTTTAATACAGTAGATTTAATGTGCACATACGTGGATTATTTTTGAGCATCCATATAAATTCATCAATACAATACGTTGTTTAAAATTACCTAATTGAACGGAAGTAGCTATTTTATTTTTTCACGTTTCATATCATCTTATATTATTATTTTATATTCTAACGATTTGTCTTCAAGACGAATTAAACGATTAATTAATTAGATTAATAGAGTTTACGAAAAAAAAAAAAACACTTAAGTGAAATTAAAAATAAGCGTATCTTATTTATTATATACTAAGCATTTATAAGAAAAGTACACTTTTTTTTCAAAAATGACGATCGACAGATCTTAAAATAGAATAAGAAAATTATACGTTCAGGTAAATTATGAATCAATTAAATAAATTAATTGAACAGTACGAAAGAAAAGGATTTTAATGGTATGAATTGGAAGAAAAATGTAAATATTTATAATATCGATTTCAATCTTATTTACGATTGAAGTTAATAAAATTATATTAAGTGTTCTAGTCACTAGAATACTTAATATAATTTTGAATCTAGTGCAACACGATTAAGTTAATAATTATTAATTAATAATACTCCACATTTGTAGTATTAATGCACCGAAATAAATTTAATATTATTCGCAAAGGTTCAAACATATCGTGAATATTTGGAGGTAATGTTTAAGCAAAGGATACAAATTCTTTGTCAATAAGAGAATTTATAATTGCAAATCGCATTATACTCCAACAATAAAATTATACATTTTGTCTCGAGAAAGAAATAATATGTATTATAATTCATAAACATATTTGTTCATAAAAATAAAAGTGTATGTAATAGGTACATACCAACGCGTATATGACATTACATATTGTAGTTTAAAATAAAATAATAATAATAATACAATTGTTTGTTGTTGTTAAAAAATGAATAAATACATTTATAAATTAATAATTATGTATATTATGAGTTGTTGTTATATGGTGTTTATAAATAGTTGTTATATTTACGATATTTTATATTTAATGTTTGTGTCTAGAATTAAACAAAAGGCATAAAAAATGGGTTGTCATGGGACGAAAAAATAAAAATAATAATTAATAAAAATATATAATATGTTCGTGTTATTTTCCTTCAAAAATCAAAAGTTGAAAATGAAGTGAATTTTTTTTTATTGTATTTGGAAGTGTTTTTAAAACCATAGCAGACAAAAAATAATGTCTGTAAAGTAGATAAATATTTTTAGCTTTTTTTTTTAAAAATAATGTTTATATGTATGTCAAAATTAAAAAAAAAAAGAAAATGTAAAATGTTCACGCATACATAAAATGTCATTATGTTTAATTACATTAATATATATCAAACGTCCATAATAACGGTGATTGAATCGAAAGGAACAAGGGTTTGTCATATTAGAAACTTACAGAAATTCCATAACCTTACATCAAACCTAGCTGGCAAAAACATATAATGCACGTGGGTAGCCTTTTCACAATAGTGTATCTGAGGAAACTAAACAACAATCGATAAGCAAGCCAAAAAAAGTACTCAACTCGTATCCAACTCAACTTATCATGGAGACCACGGTGACGTTACGCAAATTAAATAAAAATATAGTTCATAAACGAAGACAGCAAAAAATGGGATAACATCATGCATTCATATACAAACTTAGAGAAATAAAAGCATAGGAAGTTAGAAAATTCCAACAGTGGTTAGACTTTGCACGTAGAAACGATATTATTTATTATAACCAGAGCACAAATTAAGTGCCATTCCACTTAATCATTCGTACTTGACTGCCCATATCCAAGGCTGGGCATTAACAAGTTAAAAATTAAAATTAAGTTAAAACGTTAAGTTAATTAACTCGTTACTTTTATTACAAATTAACTTTTAACTTAATAGTTTACTTTATTTATAAGATAAACGTGTTAACTTTAAGTTAATTTTATTTAAAAGTATCTAAATGAAGTTAATTTTAATGCAAAGAACAATGCTAATTATTAATTGAGGTTTTTAGAATATTTATAGATTACTATTTTAATATGAACTTTCTGTAGACGAAAATAATATGAAAAATAACTTTAATAGTCATTATATGGGCTATATTTTATCATTATATTTTTATAACATTGTTATTGTATAAACACCATAAACCAATGAAATTCTAAGAATATTCTGTGAAAATAGTAAGTACCACGAGAATGAGTGTCGATGAAGGATTAATCACAAAACAACTGTGGCATAATTTTCAATTTAATTTCATTATTAAAATTGTAAATTTATTTGAGTATGAGTTCAGGACTAAGATTTGTTTTAGAAAAATAGGTTTTTTGATAGCTAGTTAATACTTTTATGTATCATTTTAAATTTTCCCAGTTATTTTTTTGAGCGTAAAAAAACTAATATTATGTGTGTTTTATTTTTATTTTTGCAAATTAGAAAATTTTAACTTTAAATTAAGTTAAGTTACTTTTTTCTTCAAAGTTAACTTCTAACTTAACGAGTTAATTAAAAAAATATAAGTAACTTTTAATTTAAATTAACTTTATTATTTTAAAATAACAAATTAACGAGTTAAAAAAAAATCGTTATTTAGCCCAGCCATGCCCAAATCACTCTTATTCTATTTCAACATTTACCTATGCACGACACACATGTTATTAAGCATAAACGTATACGTTATACCAATAGGTATAGTATTAGAACATACATAAATGAGTTTTGCAAAAATTTTATTTAACAAATTATAAATATAAATATTTTATACCTTCGTTTGATGTTCGACTTAAAGGAGGTTTTTTTCTTTTTAATTTAATTTATGATACATTGATAGTAAATATTTATATAACCATTCTAATGAAGTGATGCCCATAATATAATGCACTCATTAGATGTAAACAAATATAATAACTCATATTAAATTTATATTCTGAGAAGAAATACAATAATAACATTGTTGGGATCGCGGTGAATTGGTCGCGAACAATTGATCGCCGGTGAATTGATCGCCAATGAATTAATCGCGAGTAAAATTAGTCGCCATATAAAATAATTTTTAATAGTTTTGAACATTTTAATATTGGTTTACAATCCAATATATATAAATATATTATATAGGTATATCAATGTTGAATAAACAGTAGATATTTAGTATATTATATAGGTATATACAAAAAACTCAATGGGTAGGTAACGTTTGTTGTAATACTTGTAATCAATTTTAGTTATCAAAGATGAAATTATTATTGCTATGGACTGGTTTTATCACAATTATACGACTTTTGTTGAATTACGATACTTGACTAACTAATATGACTCGGCATGGCGATAAATCTCGATATTGAAGGCGATTAAATTTCGAACAACAAAAATTCCATTTTAGTATTTTACTTTAACTATTGGTTGTACCCGTATACCGTACCTTCTATATAATATTTGTGTAGTATGCTAGTGTGTCTTGATGTATTGATTCTTATTAAATTGTATTAAATTGTAACGCATTTTCCATTTTTTAATAATGGAATTTATTAGGAGTGCAGCATTAATATAAATTTTATAATTATCAATTATTATTATTTACTTTTATTTTTAATTTAATTTTTATTTGTATGTATTCTGTAGTATAGTACTATAACTCAAAAATATTAAAAAATAATTTTTGTTTGGCGATCAATTCACCGGCGATCAATTATTCGCAACCAATTCACCGGATACCCATTGTTGATATATATTTATATAATAAGTATTCGCTAACAGTCTATAACATTAAATATGGATAAAAGCAAAAATCCAATATACAAAATAAACTCCACTGTTAATTGTTTGGCATACTTATATATATTTTAGAATTGGTGTCCACAAGACTACAAATAATTTATAACTTTTATTGTACATTTTTTTTTGTCATAATAATAAGTGATATAAAATTCAATGCACGTGATTCTATTACAGCATTTAAAAATCGTTTGTCCCTACCATAATTTTTCAAAACAATTCTTTATGTGATATTATATTCGTGTTATTTGCACTATCTATAAGATCATAATATGGGCTCCCTTCGATCGAATTTTTTCATGATGGCCTATGGCTAATTTAAATAAAACTTCGTCTGGTAAATAAAAAAACACACAAAAAAAAGTAACTTTTATCACACTTGGAGTCAATATTAACATCCTCAATTTTGCTAACCGAGTCATTACGGCAAAAGAAAACAGTAAAATAACAACGTAATACAGTTTTAAAAACAATGTATTAATAAGCTAATTTCACTGATATATTGATATATTATATTCGGATAAATATAATTTGAAATAACGATTTCAAAAATTTTACACAATTGTTATAAATTTTAAATAAAAATATTTTAAAATATAATTGAAAAAAAATAATTTGTTCTTTAGTTTTACTAAAAACGTAATATTTCGACCTTTAGAAGTCATTTTACCTTAATTGAGTATACATATCATAAAACGAATTTAATTTATACATTTATACATAGAAATAAATAAATAAATACTTAGCTTGGAGTATTATTATATTTGTAAAGTACGATTGGTTTCGAATTAAAAATTCATCGTCAGGTAAATACAAGGTTAAAAGGTCAATAAAGTCGCAACTTGAAATTGTTATCAAAATGTTTCAGACTAGAGGGCCAATGAATAAGATTCTTTAGTTGCTTAACAACTAAAAAGTTAACACGCAGTGACTGTAGTATTAGTATTATTCCTAAAGGGTTTTTAAACATTGAACCTTATTTGTTTTGCCAACTGTTGCTTTTTTGTTCACAATTGACTGCATTTTTAAATAAACGTTACAATTAATCTGTATTTTCAGGATGTATTTAAGGAATTATTTTTGAAAATGATTACATTTGGTAATTCTATTGAAATCCAATCAATCGATACTTATATTTGAATTATAAATTTAAATAGTTTTGGGTTGCTGATCGAATATTTTGTGTACTTTAAGCGTGTCAAAGACGATAGATGTATAACTATAATTTAATTTAATAGTTATTAATACAGAAAATGATGGATACTCCCAGTGTTGTAATACGACTATATGTTTCTTCATTTGAAATAGGTACTTATTATAAGTATTGAAACTGTTAATGGATTTCATAAAACAAAAGATATAATTTTAACTATAATTCAACAAAAATTTGCTCACAACGTGATGCATATTAAATCATGGATAAAATTCGTTTAAATATTTTTTATAGTTATATTACTGCACCACCAATATAAATTCTCGCTTAGCAGTTAACAGATATATTATTGTGTCGATATATTATATAATATATTATAAGACTTATAATTAGATCATGATTCCGAACAATTTTACAGAAAAAAAATCGACTTGAAAGTTTTATGATGACAGTAAGACATATTGATGGATATTACTAGCATTGTGTAATTTACAACGATTCTCATTTCTGTGTTTTATAATTGTCTTCGAATTAACTGATATCTGACAATGATATATTTTATACATTTTTCCTATTTTTACTCGAGTGAAATAAGTTTTATTTTAGACCCAATTTCGGTAAATATTACATTGTCAAAGGCAGCAAAAACGACGTACATTTTCTGAATAACCAGCGTTGGTAATTAAGGAGGCGCGTTCGCTTCAGGGCGTTCACTCGCTTTTGCCGATTTAATTACATTTTGGTTCACAGCTTTAAAACAGATCCGAATTTCAAATGTTTAATGAACTTCCCTTTTGTTTTATAGAACCCTTAAGATTCATCGGTCCCTTTTTATCTTATTTCCCTCTTCCCTCGTATCATACTATTGTCCACTGTACGTGTGTGCTGTAATGGGGCACTTGCTGTAGGCGGAAAACCATGATTTTGATGTGTTCAACACACCGTCTTCGCTAATTAGTGTGCATGCAATTTTTCATAGACGAATAAACTAGCAAATACAGCGGTCAAGAGGTTTATTTACCTCGTGCATATAATGTAATATTAAAAATAGATTCGAGTGCATTCGGTTACGATATCTGAGTAATTAGGAAGTCAAGTGATTTCGTATATAACCGATCATAAACGATTATTATAGCTATTCAGACGAATAATTGAATAAACGCGTTACAGATTACAGGGATATATCTCATATACACTTCTCTACTTTAGAAGTTTTTCAACCTTTACAGTAGTGCACATTATAATCGATACAATGTTTTGTTATCACTATGTTTTACAAGTAGTTAGACAAATGGGTACTCACATATTTGAAAATTTTTTGCTGCAAAAACTCGTTGAGGTTTTCATTTACAATGGCCGATATGTTCACCAATTTAATGGCAGCATGATAGCGAACGGAATCTGAAACAAAATAAAAATTATTATAATAAAATACATTAATATTATTGCAATGTCTACAAAGATCGTGATGATATTACAAATGCATATTGTATAATACATTTGAAGAATTCGTACTCATAAAGAATAATAGTTACACATATTTTAAAACGTATAGTACCTCTCTTGTATTACGAATACAGAAATTATTGACATCTTAATAGTATTTGTTACAAAAATATGTATATAAACTATTTGTTTATGATATATATATATATATATTTAAAAAGAATGATATAGTGTTTTGAATTTTTCAAATGTGTTTTGATTTGTCATGAATACTACCTTAACAGCGCAAGTATTCGGGATATTTATATTGATTGGATTCCTTCCGAATTTATTATTTAAAACGAATTCGCACAATACAATACAGTATATAAGTATACGCATAATTCCATTTTATTTACAATTATTAAATTAATATTCAATTTACATTAGCAAGTATACCGATATAACTTTGATTGATACAAATTAAATTAGCCATTGAATAATATGAAATGTGACATTATTAGCATCTTATGTACTTTTAAAATTGAAAGTGTCGTACTAGATATAGTCTTAGTCTCTGAAATACACGTATACTACTACAATATGCGAAACCAATAATATATCAATTGTTATATTATTAATTTGGATGTTCAATACAAATTACGCATACACTAACAAATAATAAACATTCATGAAGACGGAAAATCTCAAAATAAAAAAAATGCCTGTTTTCAGAGATAACGCATTTCTTATTATATATAGTACACATAAAATAACATTATATTTTATTTAATGGTTATAGGTTAGGCCGATGAATTATGGTAGAATAAAATAGAATCAAAAAATTGTTTCAATCTAAATAAATGGTTTTCTCTTCTATAAAATATCCATGCGGAATATCGTAACAGGCGTTTACATTGAAAGACAATGGACCACTAGTACTTGATAAAAATAAAAAATAAAAGAGAAAGAAAAAACTCACCACATGATAATATATTTCATGAACTATCAAAATCCACGAACAAGATGAAGGTAACACCGAATCCAAATCTCTTAGGTGGTAGGGTTAAAACGCAAGAAAAAAACCCTTAGACCTCAGTATGGAAAGTTGGTTTAGAAATATTGGTACAACTCCAGGGGTCGGCAGTAGTGGGTGAATTCATGGTAAAAGCCTGGTCCAGCATAGTAGGCCTACTATGGTCGTCATCAAGCGACTGCTAGGGCATAGGGATGGTGAGCTAGAGCTCTGTCCCCCAGCATCTACTAGAGCTACAAGAAGATGTCCAGGAGATACTGGAAAAGATAAAACTACAAGTTGAAGCAACATATGTCCCAACGTAGAAGTGGTAAAAAGGAAGATAAGTCGTAAAGAGGTGGAGGAATTTGTGCCAAATCCGTCGATAAAGTAATGGAAGAACTCGCCATATTCGAGGAAGCCGTGGCTGGTGCGCAACACACAAAAAAAAATGTGAGAGAGTTCAATGGGGCTAGTAATTTCAATAAGGATGATGATGAAGTATATGACACTAATGACATATTCCCACCTAGTCGTGACCGAAGTAACAAATTATAATACCAGCAACTTCAACAACAGTATATGCATTAGAACCAGAAGCAAGCGCAAATACAAGAAAAACAAAAGAAGCAGACTAAGAAATCGCAAGAAGCAGTAAACAAACTCCGTATTGTCCAATCCAATCCAATCCCATATCCAATAATTTACGAGTGTTAATCATTTAATGATTTTTAATTTTAATTTCTATTATTTTATTAGAAATAAAATGTTTAATTCAAATGTTCAAGATAAAAATAGTATATTTGTTTAAATAATACGTACGATAGTTCAAATTAAATTGGTGTTATACGTCATCTAGACTTGCACAATCGAGTTCGCCGTCTTAACGTAACAGCCCGCTATATATTTCGTGGACTTATTTTGAACGTCAAGTTTTAAAGTTAGCACTTTATTACCACACATTAGTCCAGATATCACTATACATTTTTTCCGTGGTTTTCATATCTTATTTAATACGATATAATATCGTACGCTAGAAGACCTATTCAACATGGTATGCATCGGAAGTTAAAGACTATGGGGATTTTCAAAGTATTATGCTTGTTTGTATTTAATGGAATAATTAAAATATAATACACCAACTAACCTATATTACAATATATTGTAAGTTCTGCTTTTAAGTACGATGAATTTCATCAATTTCATCTATGGTATGGAACAAATGTATAAAAGTCAAAAATCTAATATTTTTTGAATAAAATATACGTAAGTAGAGGTAAAAATATTAATATTTTACTTTATCGAGTTTTTGATAAAAAAAATTCAATGTACATTTTAATCACTATAAAAGTTATAAAGAGTTTTGGCTAGGTCATGATTTCTATATAAAAAATAATTAAAATAAAGTTTGCAAACAATTAAATTATTTAAAAAATGATTATAAAAGTGCGTAATCAAAAAATTTACTCTATCATTTTAAAATATGGAGATTTTAGGGTCGTTGGTGGTTAAATAAATTATTTAGGTATTAAACAACACGATTTTAAGAATGAATGAATAAAAAATTATTTTATTGGTTATTTTTATTATTATTTTAATAATATATTCAGTTGAATGTAACATTCTTAACCCTTTAAATTAATAATTTAAGTTTGAATAATCGTGTGAAATACTGATTAAGACATTTTGTTTAAATATTAAACATCTTGTAAGACATTTAGGGTAATATATTTTTATAATAAAGTTCAATAAAACATTTATTTTTTTTGTATTTCATATCCATTCAGTTTATATTTTAGAAAACATTGTAAAAGTTAATGAAATTATTATTATGCGAATGTTTAATTTTATTGTTTATGTGTTGCTGAAAATTTTAATTATTCAGTGTAAAATACTAATGTACGCAGTCGAGATTCTTTTTAAGTTTGTGTACTTATGTATTACTCTCCTATATAATACACATACATTTATGTTTATACTTTATATAATATGAAGATCACATACAATTGAAAAGTTCAATTGATAAGTTATTTGAAAATATGCAAGTAAATCGGCTAACGTAACAATTTATTAGTGCGTGCTTTAAGCCGAATATTTATATAAACTTAATATTTAATAGAAGTTCGTTGAAATATAAATTTAATTTTTAAGAAAATTTTTTGTTGTAATTTTATTTACATTTAATTTATATTTAATTGTTGTATTTTATAAGTTCGGTGTTATAATTTACTCGTATACATACTTTTATAATGACACAATAATAAAAAAATAAAGTTGTAGGTTGTATAACTTTTTCTATCGAATACGTATTATTAATTCATAGTGGAGGCAAAAACATTCAGGAATATTTTTTGTAGTGCTCGATCAATAAAATTTGGTTTGTTGTAAAACTGATTTTCTCTCACCAGTGCGTATTATGTAAAACTGATATAAATGTATAACGTTAGCAGGTACGTTCACTGAACACCGATGGCTGATTTTAATTGTATTTTACATTGGTAATTTTTTTTTTTTTGTTGCACTCAATTATTTTTATAAACGGTCACAAATTATCGTTTTCATTTTTTCATATCGTTTTTATGTTTTTTATTATTGTTCACAATTACTCAGTTCTGAGGATTTATTTCAATAAAACGTTTTCGCTACAGGTTATGATAATTTCACATTATTTCATTTGCAATCATAAATCATGTGTTTAATTGTTTAAAAGTTGCACTTGGTACATATGATATGATATGATGTGATAATCATAAAATATGATGAAAATATTATCCGTCGCTGTTTACCTGTTTCAATTGGCAACTACATGGAAATTCAATTGATCCGACGAAAATATCTTTAGGCACACCCATGATAATCACAACGGACATTTACGGCTCGTAAAACGGTATCACATGGTATGGCTGCGGTGTACCTGACACAGCTATCTGGGGAAAATAAACAGCTGTGTAACGCACTCGTTTATTTTATACCATAATTTGATAAGCACATTATACATAAAACGCGTGACAGTGGCGGCGTTCGTATATCTCTAAAATATATTTACAGGCCATTGCATTCCACCGCGGTGTATCTCATACATAAAACGTAATTAAAACTAATGGGGAAACTTTCATGGGCCTCTCGACCGTCCAAGTCATGGCGATTATATACTCCCGCTAAAATAATATCATCGTTAGTCGCGGCATGGCGACAATGTATTGTTCACAATAGAAAACGCCGGTATAAACCACATGCTTAACCACTAATTACAATAATGAAGATTATGCAAACAAAAGCGCACGAGTCCAGCGACAGTGTACTTAAACTGTTGTACGTTCTGCAAAACTATATCTATATGAATTAACGAACGAATGCGAATCGTACCACGCCGAGTATGTATGACATTGTTATGTCATATACGTGAATCGGTCGATGGAGCTACAAAACGCATTAAGAAACGCAATGGTGAGAGAGAAAGATATGTTGTTCATTTATCATACAGATTTTCGTTTTATTCGAGAAACCGTCGGAAATTAACATGAAATTGTTACGTCGTAAATAGTGCGTTTGTGTTAGTGTCAAAATCAAGCATTAGCTGAACCAGTTTTCGTGAGCTGAGAAAATAAAAATAAAATTGTTCGAAACGAAATTAAATATTTTGATCCATCAGTTTCCATAAATGGAAAAAATATCTGCGTTCCTGCGAAACGTGAACCGCATGAGACATTTATTAATCGTTAGCTGTTACGTATATTTACGTACAATTTGCACGTATGAAAATTATCATAACCGCTGTCCTAGAGATTAAAATATTTACTTTATTTGTTTTTAATTTAATATCCAGAGTGAAACGAGGAATGCATGCCCTTATCGAAGTTTACAACGTTTGGAACGCAGGATCGAAGCATCAATAGAATCGCAACTGTATATGTTCGATAGAACGACTACGCTCTAAAAAGTATAACAATAACGGCAATGTATTCGTATCGTTTCAATGAAACAATACCCTGCGCTCAGGGAATAACACATAAAAATATAGTTTGTATTCATTATTCGCCGAATAAAAACGAATGTCCGACACACGTGTTGATTATACTGAAGCATGGAGATGTTAACACACGGAATCAATTATTTTTTCCGAATATACCTACGTGGAACCAGGACCAGGACTGGTGTCCGACGCGGATTATCTGCCCGGTACGCGGTACGTAGACAGGCGAGATATTACACAAATAGGCAACATTTGTCGCTTTCGGCGTTCTTGGAGATAAGGATTGTTGACCAAAATAACATTTGATAAAAAATAACTACCGCGTTGCAAACTCCTATACCCCTCAAGCTTTTGCAACTGTTGGATTACAATACGTACAGCTCTGTATAAGTTTTAACGTTCAGCTGGCTTCTCAACAGACCACTGACTATAGCATATACCGACCAAAAGTGTTACTGGGGTTTACCTATCGAACGCGTCTAATGTTAAAAAAAATTAGTTCATAATTTTTTTTTTTTTTTTAATCACTAGGAATTCCCTTACCTCGACGTTTTCAAATCGATGTAGTATTTATTTGTTTTTACTAAATTCGTACAGTTAGAAATAATATGCAATTATAGCTAATGTGAACGTATATTTTAATGAGTTAACGCGATAAATTTATTACAGAAATGTATTTGATGTTTTTATAGTTCAATTTATATCGCTCACATCTAACATGGTAAGGGAGAGGGGGCACAATGAGACATGGGGCGCAGTGAGACAATATAAACTATAGAGGAATACATTTTAACGATTTATATCGATATGCAACAATACAAAACAAAGTTCAAGATAAAAAAATTTTATGTATAAAATATTGTTAAATATTATCCAATTACATATTTTAAACAAAATTGTTTATTTATTTTGTATTTTATAGTCAAATTAAAATAAAATAAATTGTCGTCACAGTGTAGACCACTCAGGCAGAACCCATGGTGCTACATAATTAGAGTACATTAAGAAATTTGGAGTTTTTGATAAACATCATTATAAAATAAACAAATTGAAAAAAAAAAACATACATAAAACAATATATTACTAAAATGTATGTTTGTTTTAAAAAGCGAAAAAAAAACTTTTTTTAAAAATTAAAATTGAATAAGATAAGTCTATTTGAAAATGTATTGTCTTACTGTGTCCTCTTTCCCTACACAAATCATTTTTTTTTTACCAAAGACACATTTTTCATAATTTATATTTTGTTTTTCAACACCTTTTATTTAGCGAATTTCAAATTATAGGATTTTCTTTCAGTACAAAGAAAAAAAAATGTAGCATACCTATTTGAATCGAAATGCCATGAATTTAACAGTAATAATATGAGCGAATCCGTTTTACATTGAAATGTAGGTAAATTAAACACAATAAGAATAAAAATATAGAGTTGATATTGCAACTTATGAATTATTCAACAATTGTAATGATCACGGATAACGTTTAAGCTAAAATTAATTTTGCATTTTTTATTTTGAGAAAAAAGCATAGACACAAAAAATATAAATAGGTGTTTAAACTTGAATTTGGTTTTTCATTTTTCATCTACTTATTAATACAATGTACTCAAAACCATAATCATACGTACATAATCACTATTTTAATATTTTAGTTATTTGCAGGTTATGGGTAGCCATAATTGTTTTTTTTTTTATTATACTATATAGTAAAAATTCACATAATATAAACATTAAAGTTTCGATAGAATACATTTATAAGTAATAAAATAATTTAAAAATTAAAAATTTGAATATTTCCTTAAATGTCACGATGTGTGCCGTTTTGAAATAAAAAAGAATTTTATATACAATATACAATTTTTATATATGTTTAAATACAATATTCTTCGTAAGTATCGGTTTTTTCCGATTTTAGATTTTTCTTCTAGCTTCGTATACCATAAATAAATTCATATTAACAAAATATGTTCGCAATTGCACAATATAGATTGTAATACTATTTTACTTTTATAATTTTGAATTAAATTATTCCCGATGACATGGTATATTTATGTCATATATACTGCGTGTTTAGCCAACGTATGTGTACCTAACCAGTGACATGTGGACAAACACATAACTATATGTTAGATACCTAGGGGCTATCCTAAAATTCAGAATGTTACAAGTCTAAACAGATGAGGACTATGAATTCTCAAAGTTACGGCACAGGTATAGTATAATTCATTAACGTCAGTGACGCATAACAAAAACTTACTGCATAAAAAGTGCTCGAGGGACATGAGAAAATTAAATATATGGTTCGCTTTATATGCATAGTCTTGAGATTTTGCGTTTTTATTTCCAAAATAATCGTATTATCCGGAATATCGATGTCTACATATAAGCATGCACCTATTTGATTCAAACGTCCATAAATGAAATTATAAATTTTTCATATTAAACTGTATAAATAACACATATACTCGTGTATTGGTTAATTATGGCTTATCCATTAATTTATGATACAGTTGGCTTCATCGTGAAACTTGTTTTCATCTAAATATTATAATTATTTTGAAATCCATTACGGGCTGCGTCTTATTCGTTGCGAATAGGGATAAATGGAAGTGGCCGTTTGAACGTGGGGACAAATGGACGTCAAAAAAAAAAAACCATTGATATTTTATGTTCATAATATAACTAATGGTATCGTATCATCATATCAAATCTTATCAAATTTTATCGTTTTGGCAATAGGTACCTTTTATATCAATATACATAAGTTATTGGTTTTTACATTTTGTAATAATTATCACACTTCATCGAAACACGGTGATACACGAGACACAACAATACATATCTATAACCATGTTAGTCGTGTACAAATTGCTTTCAAGTGTACATATAAGATGTCATTAATTAATTCAAATCGCGATGGTGAAGTTTTTTTGAACGAATATTTTTGACATTAAAATTTACATATATATATATATATATATATATATATATTTACGTCCATTTATCCCCACGTTCAAACGGCTATGTCCATTTGTCCTAGATTGTATTTGTTATTACCTAAATTAAGTTAGTCATATTGTTAATAACTTCCATTAATGCACAATAAAACAGATTATTGGTAATTATGGTAACCTTTTGATATGATCAATCAAAGTACAAATAAACTCAGAGTTTTTGAGTTTATATAAACATTTAGTATAAATTAAAATTTTTAAGGTTACTAAGGTTGTTCAAAATATTATAGTCGAAAATATAACGGGAATTTGTTTTAAAAATAAAAGATTATTTAAAATTATCTGTAATATATGTTAAGCCTTATTACCAACGCCGAATAGTGACTAAAAATGTTTACAAATTTATTTTATGGTGATTCAGCAAGACAAGTCATTGTGCACAAAACAATTCGGTGAAAAGACCAATTGTGGAAAAACTCCAAACGTTTTTTTCATCAAAATAACGAATTGGTTGCATTATTCACTTTGGACCGCATGTCGTCTGTTTATCGCAAAATTTTCATCAAAGCTGATAATACGCCTGCAGGACAACACAAATAATATAACAATATATATAATAATAATTAATTTTAATTGAAAACATGTGCTTGATGTTTATCAACAAAGGATTTATACAATTAGGAATGATAACGCCCAATCGCCCAATGCACGACGCATATAATCAAGAGTTGAGACACGTAACCCAATATGATTCTGAATTAAAAGAAACTGTTCTAAAAAACGTTCCCCATTTGAATGAGTAACAAAAATATGCCTACGATAGACAAAGTGTTGCAGCAGAGCAAATAATAGTTTGGGATGAGTGCATGATGGCACACAAAAAATATTTGGAAGCATAACCGCAACTTGCAAGATTTACGAAAGAACTAAAACTGGTTTGGTGAAGCAATGATTTTATTGGCAGGTGATTTTTGCTAAATAATTCCAATAATACCACGATCAACACCAGCTGACGAACTTAACGCATGTTTAAAGTTATCCATTTTATGGAAAGACGTTAAAATGCACAAATTTAATATGAACATGTGAGTCGAGTTGAAGAACGATCAATTTGGAGAAGTTTATTTCAAAAATTGCTAGATATTGGTAATGGCAAAATACATATTGACTCTTCGTCTGGATACATCATATTTTCTACCAATTTTTATCGCTATACTGAAACTAAGACCGAACTCATTGAGAAACATTGCTCAAAATTACAAAAATTATGTATGGTTGAGTGAGAGTTATATTGGCCGCATAAAATGTTGATGTCAACGAAATTAATTTTCAGATTCAAAATAAGATAGCTGGTGAATTAATAACATATAAATCGATTGATTCCATTGCTAACCAAGATGATGTTGTCAACTATTCAACGGATTTTTTTTAATTTGCTGAAATTTCCTGGATTACCACTTCATAATCTGCAACTAAAGATCGGATCGGTTATCATTATGTTACGAAATATAAACCCGTCACATCTTTGTAATGACAACTGACTTGCGGTGTCAGAAATTAATGAAGAATGTCATCGAAGCCAAAATTTTGAAAGGGAATTACAAAAGCGAAGACTTTTTGATTCCACGGATTTCTTTGATCCTGAATGACATCCATTCGACTTTAAACGGTTGCAATTTCCAGTGCGGCTAGTATTTGCAATGTCGATAAATAAATCTCAATCGCAGTCGCTAAGTATTTGTGGCATCTATCATGAAAACCCATGTTTTTACATGGCTAGTCATATATCGCCTATTCTCATGTCAGAATGCCAATAGAACTATTTATATATGTGGAAGAAAAAAAACTAAGCATGATGTATATCACATGAAGCATTAGAAATAATAAATAATTTTTGAAATATTTTTTTATTAATTATACCAATTCGAATTCAATATTCATAATTAAGACAGGACAACGTCTATCGGATCAGCTAGTATATATATATATATAGTCTGATTAACATTTTAATGGTCGGTATACTATACTAATTCTAGAAGTTTTTAATTTTAGTCTAAAATTAAACTTATACCACTAAAAAATCAATTGAAAATTTACCACCTTAAGAAAATTCTAAGTTTTATTTTTCCTACCTTAAAAAAAAAAAAAAATCAAATATTTATTGTTTCTTTTTTGAACTGTATAACACTTACAAGTAAATATCAGAGTACTAATGAAATATTATCCATAATTCCATAATTTTCCAACATAATATTTTGTAATTAGAATTTATGTCGGCTAGCCATTACAGCTTTATTAGTAATGCGAATGAAAACTTTTCCTCCTAATAAATCTATTTGAAAATACAATAATATGACTAAAACGTGTGATACAGTTAAATTTACGTAATTAAGATGTTTTAATTGATTTTTATGTACTTTACAGTACATTTTCAGGAGTAAAATAATAATAAAACATTTACACAAATAAAAAATAAAAAGTCACGATATTCAGCAAAATGTTCAATTCTCATTAAAATTAATTTTTATGACTTAATGTAATTTTTAAAATAATATTTTTGACTAACGGAGAGATACAAACGACTTTATCTAAAGTTCACTAGAAAGACTCGTGGTATGTAAGTTTTCAAAGTGCAATTTGTTTAAACTATATTCATGTATGTCACAGATGTGCATAAAGTCATCTAAAAAACTTATTTGTACATACGAAAACAAGTTTAAGGAAAAATACACTATTCGCGCCTGTTAAATTCGTGAGTAGTTATTTCTATACATACGTAATTGATGTCTAAAATAGAAGTTTACTCGTTATTAATTTTCTATTGTCTAATGAAATCGAACAATTCGCTCGAATCGACACTGTTAGAACAGACGTCATATCAAATATTGTATCATATATAAATATTGATCAAATATCAAATATCAATTATTAACGCTATACGAAATAAAATAAACGTACAAAAATAGTATAGCAGACAATTTAATTAATTTATTGCCAACAAAATTATACGTTAAAGAAAACGATATCTTTACTAGTCAAGGCTGTAATATATTTAAATATTGATAAAAACCAGGTTATAACACTTATAAATATAAAATCAACAACTGTATCGGTAACTATCAAACGTCAATTGTGATGGATAGATGAATTTCCAAAACCTAAAAACGTCATACATGAAAACAAATAAAAATATTAATGAAATTGAATTATTTAAATTATAGTTGAAAATAGTATACGATGACAATGACCATTTGTGAAGCCCCAGGCCCGTAATATTTAAAATGAGAATTAATAAAAATGTAATGATGTATACTGGTTGGTCAACTCAAAGCAACTGGAGGGCCAATTTTTAGAAATTTAAAATCTAGCAGGCCATAGTAAAAAAAGTGAAAATGAAAAAAAGATCGTTAAAATTGACAATTAGCATTTATTTTAATCGATTAATTTTAAGACTGAACTAATACAATAAAATAAGTGCCTAATACCTACAACAAAGTCAAGTATGCCGATATAGATATAAATTATAATTAAACATTTAATTATTTAGCTGGAGTTCAATGCTAGAGACATATTTAATATCGAAATTTAACGATCAATGTGAAAAAAATTAGATACTGATAACCGCTAAAATAAAATGAAGTGATTTGTAAATGTAGCACGGTTCAAATAAACAAGAAGGTGGGCCGGATGCGGCTAGCGGACGGTCAGTTGATCATTTCTGTTATATAATGTAATGATGCGGGAAATTCGTTAATATTTTGATTCACAAATGTTGATTTCGTATATTTAATATGTATTTAAAAATGAAGGTGGTTTCTACAACGACTACTATAGGACGAACGCGGTGGCAGTAAGAATAAGTATAAAACGCTATTTTATTTAACGATGATAAGATGTGGAAAGAGTACCTACGACGCTTATGGTTAAAATTATATTACTTTAATAATAATCAAATAGCAGGTACAACAGTGTATTCGATTTTTCTCAACGTAACTGGAAGTAGACGATTCCGTTAGTCGAAACAAATAATCCGTTTTTGTTCGTTATGTATGTTTGAAAAAAAGTCGAAAAGTTTTAAAAACGTTGGATGTACTGTGGCTCAATATGTTTGTTTCACGAGAGAAAACTGTCCACATCTGTTTTAGTTTAATGTGCTTGCCGCCATGCAGAGTACCTAAGCGTAGAGTTGAAAATCTGCACCGTTACATTTTGTAATCCGTCAAGTGAATAAAAAAAAAAAAAAAATTGATACTGATCTGTTGATAGTGATTGATATAGGTGAATAATTTTTATGAATTTTTGAATCAATGTACAATAACGATTTTCATCAATGATTCTAAGTAAAACAGGGCAGGTTTATCCATCTACAGATACAAAGATGGTTTAAATGATTATATTAGTACAAATAAATCCAGTAATTAGATTGGTTTAGCTAACATTAATAAAATATAAAAAAAAAAGAAGAAAAATACAAATGTAGCCTTTGGAATTTAATTAAATTAATAATAATAAGACCAATTACAATAATTATTATTATGATATGTAATAATACAAATATAAAATTTCATTAAATGTTACATTTAAAATAAAATATACCTATAATTAATAAATATTATAAAACAATAAAAAACTTATACCATTTAATCAAAATTCGGAAAATTCAATAGTTAATTTATCAAATTTTAATATAATTTAGTATTCTAATAAATATTTTTTTGATATTCTAAAAGACTTTTTTACTTTATCGACTACAAATAACAAATACATAGCGAAAATACAGTATTTAATTTGCAAGCCTAAAAAATTAAGATTAAAAGTTTTGTTAATTTTAACTATGAAAATAATTCATGTCTTCTTAAATTAGTGCTCATCTTTTGTCTAAATTGGAATATACAAATTTATATAAAAACAATTGAAGCCCATGTATTTTGATATTTTTTTGAAGTAAAACCTAAAACCAACACATTTCAAGAGTATTTTCAACTATTTCAGTAATTAAATAAAAATTTAAAATGTTATCTATAACTTATTAATATAATTAGAAATAAAAAAATTTAAATATTAAGTACCTATAAAAAGTGAAAATAACAATAAAATATTATAAAATCTATAGAGTATCAATCAAATTTTAAGAAATTACTCACTTAATAATGTCGGTGCCATCAATATTTTTAGAACAACAAAACAATTAATATCGTTTAATTGAAAATCGTCGAATTTTGTGACTTTTTAATGAATTTCGTCTCAAATTCAATTTATCTAATGTTTATAAAGCGTTATAGTTATATAGCGTTATAAACGCTATAGTTGTCAGTTAGAACCAGGCCACGGGCGATATTGCTTTCCAGTAGGACTACAGTCCAGAAAAATATAGCTACTACCTTCACCTATCTCTCAAATAAAAACTGAACCTAAATCCACATGCGATAGAGAAGACACATATTACAGATGCATTCCATAATGAAATGAAAATGAAAATATTTGGAGACTTTCTTGATTATTGAATATAATGAGCAACTTGTGAAATACGAGTACCTCGTATTCGATATTTAAGTATAAATATTAAAATTTAAAATAATTGGAATTATTAACCATAAAAATGAGAAAAAATTAAATATTGATTTCCTCAATGTACTTGTTAGACAAACTGAGAGATCAAAAAAGAAGAACTATTGAAAAAATCATTTTGGACGAAAATTTGTAACAAAAAGAGAAAAAAAATCACATTAGTATTAAACTAATACATTATTAGCTCCACTCAGAATAAAAAAAAATATTTATATATTTTTTTTTTGATTAGGTTAAAAAATCATAATGAACCTTAATTAATGAAACGAAGCTATACAATAGTAGTATGAGAACTATTCACATAAATAATTTAAACTGGATAATTGATCAAAGTTTTCTAGAATAAGTGGTCTTTAAAAAACTAACTGAGTTCCATTGGGTTTACTGTCTGTGGCATGTACGTATGTATGTAATTTTGTTATAACTTATGATAGTAACATAATACTTTTGTTCAATGATTATACGCGTACCTGATACCAATGGAACTGACTAGAAGTTCAGTTAGTGAAAACGATCTCTGGTCGACAACAATCCGGATAAATACGGAATTTTTAATTATTATTCAGTCCTCCGTAGTCGGTTAAGCATCTTATCGTTTCCGAACTGCCCGTAAATTATTCGACGGAAGTTTCTATCTTATCTCATCTTATATATATCTTATGTTAAAATGAGTGAGTATTATAACAAACAATCCATCGGTAATGATAATATTATCAAACCGAGTATTAACTGTTTATCAGAAATTTCTTCGATATCAGCTCAAACTAAACAACTGAGTTTTTCAACTATTGCAAATTATGTATTTCACGATATAAACTGTGCTATATATATATTGCCGAATTCCAATTATGGCAGAAAAGAAACCGAAGCGAAAACACTCATCAACGCTCTAAACTTTTTTGTTTTTCAAAATAAATTAAGCATTGACCTTAAGCTGTTGCAGAAGTCCGATTTCGGAAGAGACGAAACGACTTTTATATTTCTAGTCAATAATCCGGACCAAAAACAACGAAGTGTCACTAAGCTCTCTCCGAGTATTACACGAACGCTTTTTAACCCCCTCACTTCAGGACTCCATCGGCCACATCTCATTGCTGTACGACCACTTCTGGGGAATAGTCAATTTGCCGAACACCTGTTTTCTCGTTATACATCTTGTACACACTTCTCCGTGCTCGAAAACGACGATGATCATTATTCATTTTCATTTTGACCCGGATGGTACGTCATTTTTTAACAAATAATAGTATGGTGGCAGGTCTCAAAACATCTCTCTTACCAGCGCACTCACCCATCGCTCTAATCATCAACACTTTACTCTATAATATCAATGAACATTTTTACAAAAATACGGAAATATTTTAAAAATAATACTTATTATGATATTCTTTACGTTCAAATATATCTAATTATGTTTAATCAATTTATCGTTTTGGATGCTGGTGTAATGCACTTTACTTTTGTGATGGGAAAACAGTGTGGATTTGAGGTGCGTAGCACGTACTTCCTCTGATCGGTAAAACGAAATAAAATGTACATATTATTGCATTATGTACAATTACCATTTTGAAATTGATACTTTATATGTGTGCGTATTAAATAACCAAGTAGATCCAACCTTACTTAGAGAATTTACCTAGGCCTAAATAACCCAAATATTGGAGGAGGAAGTAGAGAGTGCTTAAGTATTCCATTATATTGATTAAACAGTTATTATATTTTATGATTATATTTTAATTTTAAATAATACACCGGTCTTTCGTTTGCGCAAATACATAATATAATAATTTCATCGACGTTCATGTTATTCAAGATACTTCTCTTTATATAAAATGTAATTAATGCGGTTAAACGAGCTTGCATTGATCAGTAGTGATCTAAGTCTTTCTTCTCCTATTTGTGCCTGTAAAAATATATTTATAGTTATGTGATAACTAAAACCATTTTTGGTAGATTTTGAGTATATTTTTTGCAAATTACAAGAAAACCTTTAGTTTCACATGTTATTATAATATTAGATTATACATAAAACCGTGAGTACGCACAATAGCAAAAACAAACATCTGATTACGTTCATTGCACAATAATCTCCACAGAAAGACCAGAAATAGGTACATTGTGTGTCATTCTTGTGTTTTTAGTAGACGCGGGAAAGTCAAAGCTCGTGTGATATCAAACATACGAGTGACGCTCACGTAGTTAATCTTAGTGACCTCGTCCGTTGCGTTACCGCAATCACCGTGTCATACACGTTAAATTTTGTTTGCGGAGACGTATCATTTTCAAACAAATATATTTCTTTTGTTTACAATTGCTTACCTAATTATTATATACCAAGATAAAAAATAAATTTCGTTATATTTGAAATATAATTCCTTTTTTTTTTTTTTTTTGTTGATAACAAGTGAAACAATAATTTAAAAAAAAAGTTGAACAGCATTAGACAAGAATAGGTTCTGAAAGTTACTCTAGTTCATTGCTATAAAAACGTCTTTGTTTACCCTAAACTTAATATTTATCAACTTTAATATCTGTGAAGATTAACTATGTGCACGCACAACAGAAATCACTGTTTAATTAAACAAGTATTTTCTTTGGCGAGAATAGGTATGATAAATATATCATTTAGTATAGATGATAAACCACATATACGTGTCGTCGTACGCACAATATATATTTTTTCCTCTTTCTCATACTAAATGTGAGAAATATAAGACACGACGCAAGACGATTTCAATAAAAATAATTAATTATCTCATTTACATCGTGTTTTGTAATGTTAATGCGTACTATTTAGCACAAGACAATTTTTAAGGTATCTTTATAATTTATGAAGATACAATTATTACCTAAAAAGTAACCACAAAAAATTAGTGTCCATCATAAAGTCATTCGATAATATGTGACAATAAGTCAACTAAAAATCATTGAACAGTACATTATTAATCGATATTTATATATTTTTAAGTGCCACTGGAAATATGTAATATATTTTATTGTATATTAAAGTACAATAGTAGCTATTAGTTATTTATATAATATTTATAAAAATCACTGTGATTATTTTATTTATTACAAATAAAATATTCACAAAATTGTAAGTCATTATACGATTTTCTTATTACTGTAGGATTAATGCAACATTTTAATAGGTTGCAAGATTATTTATAGTAATACAAGTTAATACAATTATATTTTTCTGTTCAAAAATACTTGAGGTTTCGACCTTGACAGTATTTTGTACTTTTTTTTTTGTACAATTTTGTACAACCAAAATAAAATTTTGTATACCCACCCAAGCCCGATAATGATACAATCACCAATAAAATACTGTATTTAGTTTATTACTAGTGTTACGCACTACGGAGTACCTTTGACCATTCTAATCTATTAAGTAGTAAGTACCATTATACAATTTTAAATTGTTTACTTTTGTTATCTATAAGATAACAGTGGTACAGGTACCTACCTTGTATAGGTACATACTTATAACGGACATAGTCATGTATATAATTTTGCATAATATAATAATTAATATAAATAATTGAATAATTAATCCCAATAATTGAATTCATCGGTAACCGGGTTCGAATCGGAGACTATATTTGGACAGAGTAAGCTTTATTCTCCTTAACCTTGACGCCTCTTCGGCACTTATTATATCCTTCGAAAATTATTCTTCTTTGTTAAATATAACTTAAAATACTTCAAATCAATATGTTCATTATTCATTTTAAAACAAATATTAATTTATATTTTTTGATAATTTTACTGGGATAGGTATTTAAGTCAATAAAGATCGACCAATTTTTCTTAATGTATTCTTTCTTTTATTTTTTCATATTCAATCGCGACTTTATTGACTTAGTACAAAATTAAATCACGTGATGAATTAATTGGTTGTAAATTACAAATATAATAATACTCTAAGCTAAGTATTTATTTAGATTGTAGTCTAGCGTAGAAAGTAAAATTTGATTTGGCTACTGGTTCCAAATTGGTGACCATGTTTTAAAGTACAGCCATTTAATTTATTTAACCATATTTGCTAAAATATTTTTATGAAATTTTGAATCACAAATACATAACTACCCTGGGAATTAATTTTCCGAACTGGGTTTTTAATTTGGATGTAACTGAATTTAATCAAAAACTTACAAGTTTGCGCAAATACCCACATTATAAAAACACATAAAATATTGATGTTTTATAATATATACTCCGGCAAAATAATTTATGATTTTATTTGCTGTTTATTTTGATAACCCTGATAATATACTTTGTTCACATAAAGCATCATCATTATAAAATTATCCGAGAGACTACTACTGTAAAGTCAAAACAAGTCGAGTTTGTGTATTGAATATTAATAATACACATGAACACTGCAATATTATATTACCGGCTACCAATCAATAATTACGAACATCGATTTGATTATGTCAAAGAAAAGTTACTAATATTCAGAAGGAAAAATAAACAAGTGTACAATGAGTAAATATGATTATGCCCAAAGTTCATATGATGAATACTTTCAAACTCGTATTTCATTTTTAAAAGAAACGTATAGATGTATAAATCGAATTTTATCATAGTAAATATATGTAGCAGAACGTATGTATTGAAATTGGAATATACAGAAAAGACCTCGATAAAATTTAAGTTTGTTAGTGAATAATATATATCATAAACTTAATATCTAGAAAGAACTATAGTCATTAATTATATATTGCACATAATGAATTATGTAAAAAAAATAAATATAATTAAAAATTCTTAATTATAATTATATAGATAAAATATAATAAAAAAAAAGTTATTATATAGTATTATTGTATAATGAAATCAAAAATTTATGACTGGTTGGTTTTTTAAAAAAACATCATAAAAACCATACAATAATACTACAAATAAGAACATGTTTTTTTTTATTTTATATATATATATATATATTAATTATTTTATATGGATGTATTTGAAAATATTTGTTTTTTTTTGTATTAAATTATTTATGTATTTAATAATAATATTATAATGATAAGTATCGTTCTCAACAAAATATTGTGATTTTTACTTTATGTTTGATATAAAATTAATAAATTAAGTAAACATTGATACAGTATCCATATGATAACTTTTCTATTTTACTTTTAGCATATGGTTTTTTATCGAACCTCTTAAGCATGAGCTGAGCTGAAGCTCTTCGTATAATATTTTATAACGAATATATTCATACATTTGTTTTTTTGAATTTATTATCTACGATATTATTATATTGAGCGGATAATAATTCCAGATTCGATTCCACATGATTTATCGATCACAATTTGACAATTTATTTTTATTCTTAATAGATTTGAACATTTATAAATAAAATGTCTTAGGGTGTAACAGAATGTTTTCAATAAACGTCCGAAATTAGAAGCGTTTTCAGCTTCAATAAAATGCAATAAATGAATCAGATTATTTGGGTAGTAAGATCATTGATGTGGAGACAATGGTTATATTTACATTAAATATTTAATTTTAAACTGTATCATTTAAAGCTTATACATTTATTGGCATATACGTGGCCGCCACGCAATTGTTGAATTATAAAATGAAAAAATTTTGCAGTTATCCAATACCACCATTGTCAGACAATAATTTTTGTTTTTCGTTAACCACAATAACTGAATGGACATAAATTTAGTCCTTCACACAGTCAGTTGTTCAATAATGGCCCTAATTCAGCACGTTTGTTTCTTGTTTGTCTCCGATTACATTGGACCAATTCGCACAAAAATGTACAGAATACACTGTTATTCATGAATTGCCTGGGTTTTAATAGCTCGTTTATTGGTTCAAGCCATTTTTGTGAAGGTTATATTCTTTGACACATCAAAAACCAAAAATCAACAAATGGTGGTCCTTCTGTGAATATTCCAACACGCGTATTGCAGTATAAAAGCTCACGTAATCAGTTTGTCTGGTGTCGATTTGATAGGTTCCACATCACAGATTTTTGAATATATTGGATATATTATTGCATTAAAAAAAAAAAAAAATCGTGATACAATAAAAACTTCTGCAACAGAATTGTGTCAATTTTACCTTTTTACGTAAGAAAAACCGCAATACGATTATTTCATGAAATGTTAGCGTTACTCTTTTAACAAATATCCCAACATTTTCAATGTTACATTTAATATTTTTAGTATCTATTTTAGTCTTTAGTCATTATTTTATAGAAATTTGGAAAATATGTTTATTAAAAAAAAATGTTTATTAAAATAAGTATTTATTATACTTTGTATAAATATTTTTTTATATTGTGTTGGAAAATTGTTAAAACAAAAACATCTATATTTTGTAAAGCGCAATCGTGTAACGAATTTTGCAGGTAAAAATATAGAACGAGCATAATTATGTTATAGTTGATGGAAATCAACCTTACAATTCTTTTTTTTTTTTTTTAATTAAAATTTTGCTAAATATATTGGTACAATTAATAACGATTGTTCCATCGGTAATAAAATTTCAAAAAAGGATTAGATTTTTTTTGATTGACGTTTTATTTCTTCTACTATAACCAGTCATAGAAATGATTAAATAAAAATTATAAACGATATTGGATAAAATAAATTGTTAATTATTTTGTTTACTATTGATATTTTAAATTTACGAAGAACAGTGGTCTAACCGAATAATACACTAAAAATTGGGATTATATTTTTTATTTTTTTTTTTAATTTGAACATTCGAAACAGGATGTTCTAGTTAGGAGAACTCGTGATTAATACAGAGATTAACTATAGATCATATACAGAGATAAAATATTAGGGATTGATTTTTTGTTTAATTCATGATTTATAATCTTAACCTTTTATTTTTTCGTTTTAAGTTGATATCTACGATCCTTTTTGCTCTTGTGATACACATCGAAATTGATATTTGTCATCCGTTAGTAAGTTTAAATATATTATATTAGTCTTAATTTCACCATTAGCCAAAGATTATTTATCGCTGAACGTAAAGGATCTTCGAGATTTAGATAAATCGTAGATTTTGGGTTAGAATCATTTATACCAAACATTGCAGTTTTTAATGTGTATAGATTTTTGTAAAAGTTTTTGCAATTAATTTCATCAATTTTAGTGACTGTTTCATAGGGAACAACATGTTTTCCGATATCCCTAGGTACCTGGGTATACGATATTATTTAATTAACCTGAAACTATAATTTCTCTTCGATCAACATTTAAATAATTCTAAAGCTATAAACTTTTTTTTTTACGTCGATTGTCTTTTTGTACTTATGTATCCAAACACATTTTGTTGTATTTAATAATTTGTACCATCCATATAATTGTATATATTAGTTCGTGTGAGACCCTTTTAAAATATTTTTTTGTTTGTACACCCCACACCACCAGTCCAAAAAGCATTGTTAATGCAAACAAATAATAATTGTAATAGCTACACCGTTTCTTGAACTTCGAAAGTGAAACATACGCTATGTTGCTTGTGAGGTGTTTAAGTCTCTATCTTCACGGCGATACTGTTAAGAGTATTGCATACTACTCGGTTCTCAAGTCATAAAAATACTCATAAATGGATATTTGGTCATATCTGCGGGGGAGCTTGATATTTTTATCTTAACCTTAATTACTCAATATTCAAGTTTTATACTTCAACCAACTACTTATCGTATGCTTAACTGCGATTGATGTCGAATATGTATTGATAATAGTGTAATATAAATAAATACGTATATAATTGATCATTACTGTATATTTTATTTTAATATATAGTTATATACAAGTATTTATAGATATGTAATTTTGATGTTATGTCTATTTTTTTCTGCAAATAAATTTACAATTTTGTCTGTATTGATAAATGTTGATGCATTTTTTTCTATATATAAAATGGAGATATCTATACATTTTTCCTGTATCAGTGTGGCTTGAAGCCATGTTCTAATTCATCTTGCAGCAAAAATCACGATTTCATTGACTTAGTATTAGTAATGTAATTTATATTCGAATAATCGATTTAATCGAATATCAGTATTCGATGCTACCTAATTTGTTTTATCCGTTTTTCCATGATAAGCTTTTTATACTATTTATTATTAATAAGTAATCCATATCTACACAACTTAAGATAATGCATATCAATGATTAATACAAAAATAGTTCTTATCTTGCTGGTACCTGTTGGTAGTTAGCTTTATTTTACTCGTTACAGCCGATAACTCGTAATAACCATACTCAATGTAGACGTATATTTTAACATACAATCATATGAACCATGATTTGCTTGTTGTAAGCAGTATCTCGTTCTAAGTGATGCTCGCTATAATGATTTATAGTTTATATTGTATTAATAATAATTTAACTATGATATTCGAGTATTATGCACAATTTTTGTTTTTGTATTTTAATTGCCCTGTAAAATAGTAAATATCGCTGGCTTCGAATCCACTTCTCACAGGCTTTTATGCACCATAAGCCATATAGTATTATTATTAAACCTTTTTGTTACGTATTGTATTGTAGCATCGAATACTGATATTAGAATGTTCAAATATTCAAATATTCTAATAATTCCCATCACTACTTTGTATATACTTGAAGATTAATTTTTAATTGGAAACTGGTCGTATTTTTATAAATATAATAATTTTCCAGACTCTTATTTATTTATTTATTTATATATTTATTATTGTATGGTCCATTCTATGTTAAAATTAGTTATCATTGTTGAGAATTTATGAAAAAAACGTACATTTTTGATAGAATGATTAATAAAAATAAATTATGGTTTGGCAATAATGGAAATTCTATATAAAACTAACACATATTTTGAAGGGACATGAACCTTTTGGGGATGGGCTTAAAAATTATCTAGAGGCTAAAGTAACCAAAGTCTCTCCCCAATATCCGCCTATTCTAATACTGATGATGGAAATGGCTCTACACGGGCCCGCGAAATGTAGTTATTTATTTTTGAATGTAATAAATCATTATTCTAATAACTAACTCGGACGTTAATTATTCAGTATGCGTGGTTAAAGCATTTATAACAAGTACCGATCGTAAAAAGATCGATATCGTTGAGTAAAATAATATTTATGTAATTTTTTTTTTTTTTGTACTATTTTGTGTACAACTATAAATTGGGCCAATTTGTACATATAAATCAATAATCTTTTTGATATATTATGTGTTACGATTTTAAAGAGCTATGATTAGAAACCAATAGAGGACATCCACATTCCGTAAAAGTTACGGTCATTCATTAAAATTATGCCCATCAAATTTTAATCACGATGAATACGACACACCCATGATGGTCAGTAAAATGTTTACTCCTTTATGGTTAGCAAATAATCTATCACAATGTTTTGATTTAGAAATCTTTTGTAAACTATGCTACAATGACCAGAGCTCCGCTCCTCGGAGATGTGATTAAAAACAGACATTACAATGTATCTTAGATGAAATTGTGGTTTGCAAAAAAATAATATAATATAAGTGTATTGATATTTTTCTATTCGCGAATACTATGAAAAAATGCATTGTTGATATGATGAAACAATAACTAAATTGAATAAATTTGGGAAATTACTTAAAATTATTCATTGAGTGAACATGATCATAAATGTTCGGCTCGAACAAATATATATTAATAGCTGATAGAAAAATATTTACAATTCGATTCAGGTTAAGTCGGGATTTTCATAGTGCAACCGGCTATGAATATTCAAAAATATAAACAATAAATAGCTTTGAATGTGAAAATGTATAAATGTAAGGTTTATAAATATTAAATATTAAATAAGTATAGTTTAAACGTCATGTTACACGAAAACAATATTAATAAACATAAGTAAACTAAATACATAAACAAATAGTTTATACAATCATATATTAATTTACATGTATTACCCATTCTCTAATTTTTAATTTTAATTCAATTTTTTATTATTATATTACGAATAAATGTTTAGTAACGGGAACAATAACACAATCATTTGAACAACGGAATTATGTAGTTTACGCGATCCGTAGCATTACGTGTAAATCCACCAAGCAATTATAGAAATAATTAGACATTATAAATACTTCATCAAAGTACGATAATATGTACATACATATGTGTTTAAATTAATTGGCTATAAATAATAATCGTCGTCAAAACCAAGTGTTTAAAATAGTTACATTGAGCGGAATTTTATATTTCGTTTCAAATAATTTACGATGCTATTCTGATAATTTCAAGACCTACGGAATGAAAGGTTTTCATATTTCCGAACAAATAAGCCAAGTTTTTGCATAACATTTAATGAATATAGTTATGTTTATTAGTTTCGAACAGTGAAACGTCGTTAAAAGATACTATTATAGCGATGGAAGTATACGGCAAAACTCTGTGTGCGCTGTGTATAATGTAATCAAGCGGTTTTTTTCTTTTTATTATTAAACTCTAATGCGTGCTTCCAATTTTGGTTGGAATTAAACCTATAATTTGACGTTTTACAATGCGAATGAATGCGTTAAAAATCCCATTGATAAAAAAACAATCGCATTTATTATATATATCACTGATTAAATTATTTCGTTATCAACATATGGTCGTCTATATGTATAACTCATCAGTTTTAGTTTGATTCATACAGATATAACTGGTATAGTAGCTTTATAAAGAGCACTAGAACATTTTCGTTTTAAACCTTGAAATCAATTCCCTTTATTCTGTAAGCATTTCAAATCAATATGAATACCTTTGAAACGGCATTTGTAATAACGTATAATGTTAATGTCCAGCGATTTGGTTTTATGAGTTTGCAACACAGAATTTTTCATGATATAGCAATTATGATACGTATTAATTCAACGAAACAAAAATATTGATGATAAATTGTAAATATATATATATACCTATACGATTAAATTTTATTAATTTCCTTTTATTATACAATCTTCGTTGTTTATTTTTATTTTTGTCATACGAAGGGATACAGATAATATGTAATAAGAACAATTGTTGATATCAAGCATACTTGATAACCAATCTTATTTCATTTTTGTTTCTAAAAGATATTTTAAAAGTATTGAAATACAGATATAGATACATGTTTTCAAAAGTATTAAAAATACGTATTTATATATTTGACAAAAAAATTATTCAAGTACAAATATAGATACTTCAAATATTATACATAGAAACTTTTTACTAATTAAAATTGTTTATCTTATAATCATAAAAATAGAAAAATAATTTTAAAAACATATTAATGTCTTATATCAGTTATATTGATGATGTGATAAAAAACATAACATAAATATAAAATAACTAATTGTACACATTCTAAAAACTAGTGTTTTTTTATTAGTTACTTTCTTTATCATTTCATGAAATATGTTGGCTGTTATTAATTGCTAGCTAGTAGTCAAAAACTGTATTCTGTAGTATAAAAAAGAGATAATCTAAATTATTTTTACCACTGTGTTCAGATACAATTATTAAGTATTCAATGGATAAAGCTAGTAAGGGATATTTTTAATATAAAACTAATAATTTACGTGATGTATTGTAGATAATAAGACAATAATATAATAAACATAATATATATATTATTGACAAATATGTTTAAAAATATAGTTTTTCATAAATTATTTATTACACTTAAGTAAAATTATTCATCAGTAATTCGACTTCATTTTTTGGTTAGAACTGCTTTTCCTATACTAAAAACTCTCACGATATATGCACTACTGGGGTGTATTAAACTTTATGAATATTTAAAAAGATTTTTCCCCTTCATCAACATTTTAATTATTTATAGGTGTATTAGAAATTTTTGAAATATAATTTAAATGAACAGCAGCTTCTTTAAATAAATTTAACGTTTCACTTGTTTTTTCTTGATTGTCAATATATTATAGATAGTCATAATAGTATATAATAATAGTGACTATATATAGAGTTCTCAGATTCTGGTATTCAAAATGGAATTGTCTAAAATTGATCTATTCGGAAAATTGTTTACAAAATGTTGCGTATAAATATTGATTTTATTTATACAGCGCAGATTAATGGTTAATAAATCTTATTAACATAAAATAAATATATAATTGGTAAACTAATTTATTGTTTTAATATGATAGAATTGAATTAAAATTTTTAAAAAATGATTTGAAAATAATATTTGATTTTAAATACATATATTCTGGGAAAGTATTTAAAATACTACGTTCAAGAACTTTTTTCAACATTTTATAAAAAATAAGTATTTGAATACGTTTATTCAAATATTTTTACTCAAATATTTTGCAACACTGTTGATCACATATATAACATATCGGAAACATAAATTAATAAGGTCAGAACACGTGTTAAAAGGAAAACTTAAACGTTTCTTCTATCATATAATGCACTAATTTTTCACCGCTTTTCGACACACGCTAAAAGACGTAATTACTATAGCAGATAAAGTTTCTAATGCGCTAGGTGCAAGAGAGTAGAAAGAGACTGAACTATCTGGGTGGAGGAAGTAAGGGTTAAGGCCTACTTTAAGACGATTTCATGAGGAAAAGGCATCATCGTGGTTTCCGTGATAGCTGAACCGTTATGACGATTGTCCAGGAGGTTAAACATGGCAGATCTAAGGCACAACTATCAAGGCAAAAAACTTCCAAGTGGCGAGTATTTTTTGCACACGCAAACGCGTAATTGTAGTTGTGTAATGTATTTGCAAACATGAAAAATCCTTATCTTTTGGGGAAAGGGTTTCATTGCAATAGGAGCAGCAGCAGCCGTTGTTTCCACGTTGCCGAAGCCGACACTGCCCGACTACTGCTGCTGCTGTTGGTGTTGCTTCTGTGACTGTTGTAGAACTCTAACCGTAAGTCCTAAACAAATGAATGACTAAATCTACGAAAATTATAAATAATTACGGTGCAATTAATCAACCACTAAAAGTTCTATACAATTTCTCTCGCAGTGTCTCGCCACCGCCAAAATGGTGGTGGCTAAATACACACGCTCGCAAATAAGTGTATTATTAATCCAAAACAATGCGCGCACATTCATGGACGTTGTCGACGACGAAAACTTCGAGTTCTGTAATGAATTTATGAAAATATTGGGGAGGGAATAAAAAAAAAATAACTACAATATACGACCAATAGGTATATTACTATAATAATAATAATAATAAAAATAATAATAATATTCGAAATGTAAAATGATATGTGAAAGAGTACAAATTACTTCACGTTTGGGTCATTAATCAAAAGGAATCGCGGTCGAAGAACATAATTATGAATAATCTATGAGTTCAAAACAGAACAAACATTGAAATATATATTATATATTATATTGCTGATATTTATGAAAGCTGTTACGAAACGTGGTTATATTTCCTCACCGGAGGAAAAAATAATTGATGCGATCAAACGGTATGGAATTTAAATTAGTTTTATGGTGGCATATCGATCTATATTGAATAATAAATTGGTTGCAGTTTTATTCTAGAATGAGGCTACTATACGTATAAATATACGATAAAAATTGAATTGAATAAAATTGAACGTTGAACTAATCACTCGTTACTGTTCATTTTTTTAAACTTATATTTTTATTTACTCATTTTTCTGTTGCATTCCATTCGTACTAAATAGTTAGTTCAAAATGATTAAATAAAATATATGAACATAATAAAATTTTATTATTTAACTTTAAAAAATTGTAATTTCTAGAGCAATGCGTTTTTTAAATTTTTATGAGCATATAGTACTACTATAATATTCTTATACAAATTAATGGAGAAATTATTTTCTATTAAGTTTTTACATTTATTATTCAATATTGATTTGTATAATAATCAGTTATGATACTTGTATAGAAACACGAATGCAGGAATGGGCTGGAATTGCATACACAAAACTCCGTCTTATTGCTTGGACATTTAAAAAAAAAAAGAAAAAAAAAACAATAGTTATTTTTTCTTACTGTGTAAAATATTCTTATAAAATACATATTCTGTTTTTAATACTTAGATTGGAATAATTAAAATTCATACAGGTATAACAAATTAAATAAAAAAAACCATTTTGTTTCTTTCATAAAATGTATTTCAATAGTAGAAATTGGGTATTGTAAATAGTATTTTCAAGCAAGTTTATTACAAAAATAAATTATTAAAAAATATTTTAAATGCACAGAAATTGTTAATAAATAATAATAATTTGGTTAAAATGATACTATACCAATTTTTAAGAGAGAATTTCAAAAAAAATAAATTATTAAAATGAATTGCTTTTCTTTTATAGAAGATATTAATGTTTAATAAACCTGTACTCTTTATTTTCTTTAATATATACTTTAGTTCGAAGAAATGGTCTTCAAAAATAGTATGATGTAAGGCAATATTTAAAGTTATACTAAGAAAGAACACTTAAGATTCATTGAAGAAACGAATGTTAAGGTTATAGTATAGAGTCCGAAACCCCTTTTATATTTATAATTTATATTTTATTAGCAATATAAAAGCAATGTTTATTCGGGTTCAAATTATACGAACAAAAAATACTATTACATTATTTAATATGTATAACATGTCTGCTGATCATTTTTTTTTTTTTTTAATAAATATATATATATATATGTATGTATAAAATATTATAAAAACTTCAAACATGAACATATTTAATGAGAGTTCAAAATTTATCTAATCATATATTTTGGTTATTATATGAACATTTTTAATTTTAAAATTAAAATTTAGATAAAATTACACATAAAGACAACGAATTAACGAATAATTTGAAGGCAATTTTATCAAACTATAATTCTTAAGTAACAAAACAATACATTATAATTTAAAAACTACAGTTAAAAAAGAAACATACGTGAATGGTAAAGTCAAACTTAAGTATTTGTCAAATAAATGTAAGAATAGAAAAAGTCAAGAAACGGAATGGTGTAAAATAATTCAATGAAAATGTGAATTTTTTCTTAGAAATTTTTCTATTCAATGTTTGCACCGTGTTTTAAGTAAGTTTTATTATATTAACGGAATATGATAAAATAAAAATATTTTCAATGTTTTTTAAAAATACGTCATCGAGGGAAAATACTTGTAATAGAGGTACTCAAAGTATAATAAGAGCACAAACATCAATGAATGCGACACATTTCTGAAAAAGGGAACAAACTTTTTAGACATACCGTTATTATTGAATTTTTTTTTCATAGTATAGTTGTATTGACTTATGTCATTCTCTAGATGACACGATATTGCAAACAATACTATGAACATTAGCAAAAACCCTATTAGAACTTTCATTACACTAAGGAATAGCAATAGATCCGTAATATATCGAATTACGAAATATTATAGGTGTTGTCTATCTAAATAAAAAATTAATTTTTTAAATTTGAAATACATACTATGAGATTATAGCAAAATATTCACTTATATTGGGACTATCAAGTAAAATAAGAAATAAAAAAAAAAACTTTAAATTACTTTTATTTATTAGCAAAACTATAACTATTGAGTAGACAAGGAGGTCAGCTTTTTTTTAATATCAAATATAATAGTCTTGTTCTTTAGTAAAATATTTTGGTTGTTAATCACGTAAATTATTATACATTAAAATTATAATTCATCCAAAGGAATTTAAAAATCAATAATTTTATTTTGAATGAACCAACTAAGTTTTTATAGGATATTCTGATATTTCATATATCCTTGGGACATCATAATTCATTTGGTGTGAAAAGTTAAAATTGTTCAACTTATAATCATATTTTATTGTATAATAACGCTTTCGAATACAAAAAAAGTTAGTTGACTGATACACTAGTTATAACGATGCTACATATCATACACAGTACTCGTAGAATCCACATAACAAGAACATAAAGGGTGGTGGTCTATCTGCCTCGATTATCCGACTATTTCAATCAACCAATTAAAAAATAAAAATAAATAAAAAATTACTAAAGCTCATATACATAATAACTTTATTTATAAGAAATATACTTATTAAGTACATTTATATTTTGATTAAAAACTATTATTATCATTATGATTTCATAATTGTATTAATTGATTGATTGATTAATAATACATATTTAATATAAATTATTTGATTAATCGATTAAATTTTGTTTGATAAATTGCTTTCAGGTTCTTTAACTTTTTCATTTGTTTCATATTCGTCATTATATTTAATTATAAATTACTAGATATCATTACTATCTTTTTCAGTTTTCAGTTTTTTATCGACAAGAAAAAAAAAACTCATAAAATACACAGTCACAGACAATTGTTCATCACATTATCGACATCATAAATGCTCCTTAAGATGTACTGTCAAAAATTTTCCATTTTTCATTTGCCATATTTTTAAATTTATTTATTTTTTTTTTCATATCAAGTTATTGAATAATATTATTTAAAATTTCAGAAATAAAAATATCATTAACTAATTTTAACTAATTTATTGAAATGTGTATAGGAATATAAAGCAAGAATACTCACCTATAGTTGTCGATGAATTTTTATATATATTACATTGACATGGACCTTTAGTTACGTCAACAATATCTTCATTGATGTTACATTGCTGTATACAACTAGTAGACGAACCACATTCTAAAACAAAATTATTACATCCAAATGTTTAAATATTGATAAAATTTCTTTACACAAATGTATATACTATCAACATTGAACAATGTATTTAAAAATTAAGTATTCTATTTTTATATCCTTTTTGTATTTATTATTCAATTAACTGAAACTTTAATAAATTATTTGCATAATCTATTTACCAAATGTTTTATGACATATGAATAAGCAGTATTTTCAACAATTAACTATCTTTCAGATAGTAAATATAATACATTTTATATTTATAAATAAATATAACTAAAGTTATGTCATATATACTCGTATATATTGAATGCGGAACGAAATGGTTTTGTAAGAATTTTACTATTGAAATTAAATTAAATGTTTCCAAGATCATTAATTCAAGTTAAATAAACCTATTTATTTTACATATGCAATTTTAAATCAGTCAAACTTTACCATATTTACTATACTTTACCATTAAAGATTTAAGTAAAATGTGATTATTTGTACTTTTCAAATAAATGCTTATATATTCCTATAATAGGTTAAAAATCGTGTTATAACTAATAAACATTAAAAAAATCTATTTAATTAATTTCAGCATATACAGCTGTCTATAAATTATTAAAATGATTTAAGTTCTTAAAGAATAAGTATTTGCTTTTATTTATATTAGTCTTAAATAAAGCAATGTTAACTATATATTTGATTTAAATTATGTAATAGTAAAAACGTAAAATAAAATTACCGGGATTTTATTTTGCTTTTTTAGTTATTTTCTTTTGAAGTAACGTTTATAGGTTTTTTCACTAAGGGATTAATTAAATATCATATTTACAATTCGTGTCTTTGGTATACGTATTTGAATATTTAAAATATTTGAATAGTTGATACGTAATTTTATAATGTATTTTATATTTTTGTGGCTCAATCGGATTTAATTCGGAATTTTCGACGTAATAGGTTAAATAAAAATTATTAATTCTACGATTTATTTATTTTATATTTATTGAGAATCAAAATTTTCCAGCACATTAAGTGCAATTACAAGTATTAGTATTTTATTTTTACGTAATATCCACAAGCTTCTGTATTTGTCGATATACAATTATTAAACCATTTTGTATTTTTTATAGATATAATTATTTAATCTATACGACTAATTATTTCAAAATAACTATAAAATTTTATATTTAAATCGTATTAATTACTATAAATACACTAAATAATACGATTAAAATATAACCCTACAGCTATTTCAATTTTAGATACAGATCGGTGAAGAAGTTTATAATTTGTTTTACCAGTGTTTTTTTGTGTCCGTGTTCATAATTTCAACTTAAAAAAATACTCCCACAGTTCGTGTTGAAACTGAAACATCATACAGTCCACACTTATATTTTTATTTCATTCCGTTTTTTCAGCTTCCGGTGGCATATATTATTAGTGGTATTCCAGTGTCTCTACACAACGGTTAACACCAAAGAAAACGGCTTCGACGTTAATTATCAAAAAATAATTATTATATTAAACGGATGACAATGAACCATCGGACTTTTTAGATAACAAAAATAAATTATGAGAAGTCGAATCAACCAAATTATATAATCGCTACTAGAAAAAAAAATCTAAAATCATTATCTCTGCAAATCGTTTTCGGTTTTGGTCTTTTCTGACAAAGACATTATAATTAACATCGAAGAATATCTTCACAAAACCACAAATCCACAATCGATATTTATATATAATATATCCATATTGTTTATATAAAAGTTATCAAATAAATTTCAATAATTTGTCCGCTTAAATTAAACGACTAACAAAAAATTTAGTTTCCTTTTAAAAACTTAAGACCTATGATTGCAAATTTATACTAATTCTGACAGTTACAGGGCTACTGTCAAATTCCTAAAAGAAAATGAGATAGGCTTCTATTCCTATTAGAGAAAACAAAATAAATCTTAACATAATTGTAATAAATTACTGCACTCCTCAACAAATATATCGTTCTTAAGGGATGAAATTTCGTTCTTGAGGTTTTAAACTAGGGTGACCATATTTATGAAAGAAAAAAAACGGGACAAATATGTTCTCAAAAAAAGACAACATTTTTTTTAACTTCAATATTATATGCAATAAAAATAATTTTTAATGAGTTTGATGTTTTAATTAAAAATTGATTTGCATTCTATTTTTGCTGTGAGATTGAAAAAAAATTACTTAAAATATTCTTTATTTTTATTGAGTTGATTATTTAGAATTATTTTAGTCGATTGTTCATAATTTTCTTCATTACATTCTTTGACATTATATTTTTTTGATGAACTGATTGCATTTAATAGTTTTGGTTGTATTAACAAAAAATCATAAAAATTATTACAGGAATATTATTTAAAATAATTTTTAAGAATTATTATTGCTTTGACAATTGGTACAAGAAAACTATTTTTTTCGTTCGTCCATATAATATTTGTGATTGATAATATTATTTCTATTACTGCATAAGTTAATCTGCAAAGGCACAGTAAACGTATATTTCTTTTTAGGCATTTAAAAAAAACAATACAAGTGATAACACTAACGATTCACAACAATGTTGGATTTTTCGATTAATATACCTAATATACCTACATATTATGCCGATTATCGTTGATTATAAATAGTACTGTTAAATAAAAAAAAAAAAAATAGTACTGTACATTGGTAAACTATTCGTATTTAATATCGATTTCTTTAGAAGTCTCACACATGAGTTCGTAGTACATACATATATACTATATGACATGTCTTATTTGTTTTTCTTTTGCTCTCGGTTTACAATTTTTATAGAAGTAACGTGATTAAAACGGGACCCTATTCTAAAAACGGGACAAAAAGCGTCCCGTTCAAAGTTTGTCGGGACAATGGGACATAATGATAAAAAAGGGACAATCCCGTTTTAAACGGGACGTATGGTCACCCTATTTTAAACAAGAAATATTCACAACTTTCTACATAGGCAAACTAAGGTGCATCTTCCAATGATTTTTATCAACCTAGAATCAGATTTAAATAAACCAGATGTCTTCAAGTTAAATGTATTATGCTAATATTACATTGTTGTACTTTAAAATAAAAGTTGAAATTCTTCTTGCTATTCCTCAATGTCTTCCCTGTTAAGCATACGGTTAAACACTAAGGTACTATAATCACCATGCTGTGGTAAAGACCAAGAATCTTAACAATGCAAAAAAAGAACCAAAAACAATGTATGTAAAAAATATGCCTTGTTTGAAGGCTGTTATTCTACAAACTATAAAGGTTGTTCAGTAAATAAAAACAGCAAAACTCGAAAATTTTTATTCTCAAACTATCAGTAGAAAAAATCCTGCACATTTTTAAGCAACCACCAAATTACAGTATCTTTAAATAATCAATTAGCCAAAATGTCCTCCCTTTTCATTAAACAATGACATCCTTACATTCGTAAGGTAATACATATACCTAAACGGACGATTTTAGTATACAATTTAAATATAAACACTAATTAATTAACAAATTGTATTTAATTTAAAAAATCTTTTGAATGGAAAATAACATTTTATTCTGAAGTTTTTCAAAAACAATAAAGGTTTTTAAAGTTGTCGACTACTATTTAGGAAGATAAATTTATATTGTACGATTTATATACAATTGAATAGTTATTTTTATGTATTTCGAACAAACATAAATACAACAACCACCATAGAAATGCGTAATTTATCGTATAAAAAAACTATTTGTAGTGTATGTACCTTATGTAAAAAATCTGAATTAAATTATTTTAAAAAATATTTCTTTTGAATACGTGATTTTTATTATTATATCCGTTAGAATCGAGAAAGTATTTTTTTATTTATTTTTTTAATGTCACTTAATGCATACAATAATAATGAAATTACATACTTACTATTTAATATAAATTTAATAGTTACTAGTACTTAATTTTGATTTTTTTTTGTATATGGTTTGTTTGAAAATAAGGTGGAATTCATTTGAAACTATGCGAACATCTTAACTCAAGCTGTTAATTGATTAACAGAAGTAAAGCCATATATATATTGTTTACAGTTTTAATAAAAAATTCATAATGTGAATGCATAAAATACGTTGTTATCCGTTATTTCTCGATAAGATGTTTAATAAATAGTTACTCTTAAAAATATTAAATTATCATGGAAAATTTAAGAACTTTTCCAGAAAACAAAATCGAATTATAATAAGGCTGTAAGAATTTTTTTTTTTTAATTGTTTGGTATTCACGAAGTCTATATCTGTATAACTAAATTAAGTTTTAATCGATCTATGTTTTCTGTATGGAGTATAATGACAAAAATATATATATATTGTCACAATATGGATGGAAGAACTCAAGAACGCTCCTTGTGCAAATGCAATTTTTGCACTTAATTAAAACGACATAGTTATACAGTTATAATTAGTAACAATTAATTTGTTATGCGAAGGTGAGTCAAAATTTCTGTAAAAGTAATGTATATTACTTGTACTTATGACAGTACACTTAATTTTTAAGAAAAATTCATAGGAAATCATTTAAAAATTTGTAAAACTCTTAGACTATTGAAAAATACGATAAATACAAATGTTACATAATAAATAAATCAAATTAATAAATCAAAAATTTAACTCATTATCAATCAGTCAATTTTTAAGATACAGCAAAAATCTTTATAGGTCAATGTTGATTGAAAAAATCCACATAGTTCAAATTTGAACTCAAAAATGGGGTGTGCCAATAAAAAAAAATTATTTTGTTGTGCATGCGCAGAATTTTTTTTTAAAAATTAATATTTATCGAAAATAAATGTAATTTTATGTCCTTTATGCATTAAAAAAAAACCCGAATCGCATATAAGGTCATGCGTTCGAAATATTTCATGTTACCTTTATTGTAGAACATATTGTATATAGAATAATAAAACCGTATTCTTATGTGATCTAAAACGAAAAAATAATAAATACCATAAATTCAATAAAATATTTTAAACGTTTAATTAAATAATTAATTAAGTTTACATTATAAGTTGAGGAATTAATACTTTGTTATGAGACGGTTTTTTTTATTAGCATTATGCTTTTCCAATAAATCAGTAACATTTGTATTTATTAAGTGAAACAACTGCCGAATAGTTGATCTGTTAAATTAATACTTATTACATATAATTTAATGTTATTGAAATTATTAAAACTTTCGATTTCACAAAATTCATAGACAACTCTATAAAATAATTCATTATTATGTATACAATGATGGTATTATCGGAGTATTTTTAGGTAATGTTTACTCGAAATATTTTCGTTCGATCTCGATCATCAGTAAACACATACTTTGGAAGAAATCGTTTTTATAACAAATAAATATTATTATTTGAAAATGTATAGGGAAATATAAATGTGATAATTTATTTTTATATCATCATTCTAGTAAAATTCTAGTAAAAATTCTAAATAAATATTTTAATTATCACCCATTACAGTAAAACCGTACAAAATTTACATTCAAATAAAAGAAAACATCAAGTGTTTATTTTAATGTTACCATTGCTAACTTTATCTTGCTTTCAATGGTTATAACACATGTTGGCCCCATGACTGACGAGTTAATGGTTTAGGGGATGAATATGTTAAAACTGATGTGATGTAGAATCCTAAGTTTAGAAAATACATTAAAAAATCCATCAGATTTATAATAAATATAATTAGAATAAGTTACACGTATAAATATGTATACAAATAGTATTTTGACAATTGATTTTGTAAACAAAACCAAATTGAAAAATAAAAATAAAAACATGATGTACATTATATTTAAATTTATAAGAGAGAGTATAATAATTTTGATAAATTATTCGTTTTGAATGTCCTGCTTTGAAAACTTGTTTGGACTTAGTCGGTATTTTCAACCATATTGACCAATGATTGATAAATAACATTATATTAAAATCGGCTTAAATTCAACTAACACGTTCATTCATAGTTATAATTAGAGCTCGAATTCGTATGACTTGGCATATTTTTGGCAACCAGAATTATACCCTTACATGATATAAATTTGATTGAAAACTTATTTAGCATATTTGCATATTTTTGGATATTTGAAATTGTTGAGCATATAAATCCATATATCGATTGGTTCTAGATTAAGTAGCATATATTTTATAAATGATAAGTGTAATACTAAAAATTGTCCATATTATTAGAAATTATCAATAATTACCATTAATTGTGTCATTTTCAGTCTACAAAAAGTTATTGTCGGATCATCGAAGGTTGCTCATATTTGAAAATATCAGCTAAATTATTGTTGTTAAGAGTAATCATGGTACTAAAATTGCTTAACCTATATTATATTTAACTTTAATAGATCGAATTAATACTGTAATATTTTTTCATAATTATTATCTTTGTGTTTTACTCTCAAAAGAGTATATATAATTTTTGAATTAATATTAACTATTTTTTTTGCATTTATTTGTTTAAAAAATAGGTATATTTAATACATTTTATGGCTTATAATTGCATATTTTAAAATTTTATAATGCACATTTTTATGAAATTTTAGGAAATTAACATCCAAGCTCTAGTCATAATATTAAAATATTTATCAATGCTATATTTACAGTGTAAAAACATCGAACCAACCACATTCAACCCATCTCAGAACCAAATCAATAGAATAACGGACATAAGATACAGGCGAATTATGATCGTAAATTATGCACACATACGTTATTCCAAACAACCTACATTAATGGATAACTTTTTCTTTTTTTATTGTAACATACATCCGTACTATAACTATGATTGTGTAACTGATGTAAATTAAAGATAGTATTCATTTGTAGCGTTTGTATGCATTATATTAGTTTTAGTGAGCTTCATGTACACGCATGTATTTACGTGAAGGCACGGGAAAAAATAAGATTGTCATAATGTAGTTACGATCATAATTGCAATACTGTCCATAATAGTTATTGGTATCGTTTTACTCACCAGTAGTGACATTGACCACGGGTACTTCGCATTTACCGCCTGTGAATCCGATTGGACAGTTACATATCGCTATCGATCGGCCGACATGTCTGAAAGCACACACACATATATTATAAATATTTTAGAGAACCCTATTAATTTAACTTCTCGACTATTTATCCTGTAACATAGGGCCTGTCAACGGTCTACGTAGCTCGTTTATCACACTTATATATGAACTAATGCTATTTTCGGCCTAATTTGAATAAACAACTCGTGGGTTTTTTTTTATTTTGTTTATTATTTCAACTCTATATTATTTACCCCTGTCCACCCTCCGTGATCGCAGTCAGGTAATACAATTTATTTTATTAAACTGTACGATCGCGACTCAAAGAGCTTGGGGGGAGAGAGGTCTGCCGCTGATGCACAGGTTCTCTGCAAAATCATTAATATCCTAAGTGTCGTCATTAAAAAACATAAGCTAAAAAAAAGGATTCTCGCAACATCGAGTGGTCGTTTTGGTTTTTGAAGGAGATATCAAAAACGGGCCATTGAATATTTTCACCGTCAAATCGGCTTGTGGTGGTGCAGGGAGAGAAATAATACATTTTCCTCCATCAAAAATATAAAAAATAATAATAAATAAACTTTAAACGCGCGATGATTTATGTGACTTGTCAACAGCGTCGTAAATACTGAGCATTTAAAAAGCTTAAGTTTCGGATAATTCCCACAGCGTCCAAATTCTGCATCGTTACACGTGAAGAGGTCCGATGTCAGTCCATTACTATAAATCGCGTCTACCAAAAAAATTCCGAACCCATCAAATGTGATTTAAATCTATTAAGTGTCGACTCAAGTACCTACATTTAAAAACATTTAAAAATAAATGGCACTACGTACTCATGTGCGAAAAATATATTTTTTAATTGGTTGATTAAATTATTCACACGCCAACAAAGTAATTAATGTAGACTAATAGTTCAATGTGATTTAAATAACACTAGTAATATTGTTTTTAATGTTTTAATTTTATATTATGTAAATGATATTTGATAACCGATTAGGCTTAAATTAACTTTATACTAAAATAAATTATAACACAATGTAATAAAATTTACGAGTAAATCACACGTCTGTCTACAACCACATAGTACTGCATAATTGGACACGGTATATTTAGTGCATGAATAAGCCGTAATTGCCCATTGGCTACGTCTTGTGTCAAGTCCTTTCAAACAACATACCACCAGAGCCAATACATTAAAAACAACCCTCTCCTTTAATAAATTTACCTTAACCCCTAATATAAGGTATCTCAAAAATAACGCAGAATTTAAATCTGTTACAAATTAAATTTATTTCTTTTAAAAAAATCTAACAAATATTTCATTTTCTTCTGAAGAAGTTAAAGTTTAACAGTGAAAAACAATATCGGGCATATTACCATCGATATTAGCCCTATAAGTAATTATTCTTTTCATAAATTTTATCTTCACTTGATCACACATTGCACATAAAGTTCGTTGAGGACACGACGAATTTCTTGTTTAAGTTCCAAGACATTTTGAACTTTGTTCTGGTAAATTCGTGACTTAGTGTATCCCTATAAAAAAAAAAAAAATCACACGGCATCAAGACGCAAGATCGAAGTGGATAGCTTTGGTCTCCACGCAACGAGATTAATCTGTCCAGGAACTTCTCACGCAACAGAGTGATTGTTTTTCTTGAAGTGTGACAAAGTTGAAACCAAACATTTTTATGTTCATTTGGTCCAAATAAAATTACTGGGCTCAGTAGGTATTCTTGTATAGTTACAACAAGACTGCACAACTTGTTACACTTCATGAGAACAATCCCTCTGCTGCGTGAGAAGTTCCCGAACAGACTAATCTCGTTGCGTAGTCAAAGCTATCCACCACGTTCTTGCGTCTTGACGCCGTGTGATTTCTTCTTATAGGGATACATTAAGTCACGAGTTTACCAGAAGAAAGTTCGAAATGTCTTAGAACTTAAACAAGAAATTCGTCGTGTCCTCAACGAACTTGATGGCAATGTGTGATCGTGTGATGGTAAATTTTATGAAAATAATAATCACCCATAGGATTAGTAGGGAGGGTAATACATCCGATATTGTTTTTCACTGTTAAACCTTAATTTTTCCTGAAGAGAATGATATATTTTTTAGGTTTTTATAAAAGAAATAAATTTAATTTAAAGCAGATTTAAATCCTGCGTTCTTTTTAAAACACTTTATAGCATAAGCGCCACCGGATAGTAAATACATAATGTATAAATTCTTCAAATGGAATACATCTTGCTATTTATTATTGTTTTAAGGAAATATTTCTATACCTAGATTAAATAGATAAAATAAAATAAAATAAATAAATTCTGGAAATATGTCTTGAATATCATACTCCACTGTAAATATTTAAAACCCAAACATACAGGATTCTCGTATTTTTTTTTTTTTTTTTGTAATACTTCTTTTTTAGATATTTATTTCATTATTTTTTAAATAATTCTCAGAAGGTAACCGTTTGAAATTATATCGATAGCTATGTTCAAATATTTGAATAATTTGATAGCTGATATAATATAAAATTACAAGCTTATATTTTTTTTTAAAACAAAGAGAAAAATATATGGTCACCTACTTAATTAGGAATTTGAATTTTTCACTTTTTCGTATACATTTTTGACTATTATATTAATATACAGAAGTTAATTAAATAATAAATTTTAAAATAATACATAGAATATAGAAAATTATAATAGTTATATAAACGTTAAACATCTTTAAACATTATTACAATCTTTAGAACTGAACACATAATACTTCAGAATCTAAAGTGTTTTATGTTTAACTAATTAAACATATAATTTTTTTAAAATCTCCCGTTTATTTTTTAATTATTTTTGATTTACGATAATTATGTATAAGACTATTTATATCTGTTAGCTGACAGTAGGTGACAAAATTACAAAATAGGTGCGGCGAACGAATCTTACTTCAATCGTTTTAGTTTTAAAATATTTTTACTGAACATATAAATTAATTTGATATTTGTGTAAAATAATTCATTTTATATTGTTAAATATTTTATTTATACATATTAGCTACTAGTATTATAATGTTTATGTATAGATTCTCAAAATAAGATTGAGAAAAAATCAATAGCCAAGACAAGATATGAATACTATAGTATATTTAGTATACTCACATATGTCGGTGTGGATAATTATTATGTGATTATAATGTATTTAAAAGCTTGGTATAATAAAAATAAAAAAATGTCAAGATTTTTAAAAAAACTAGAATTTCGTAAGGTTCTGCTGTTTATTTTCTTCTACGGATGCAATTTTTAGTTAACTGGATGGTTAATAAAAAAACCTCATCTTAAGTATTGTCAAATATAATTGATTTCTTATTTAGAAAATATGTGAAGTAATTTACTAATTGTACTAAGAAAAAATACACTGTTACGGTAAAATCAATAGCATCACTGTTAAACAAAACAAAATATAAACTTACTGCAATTTAATTAATATAGATATTTTAATTTAAACAATTTTAGTTCCCAATATTTTATAACTATACAAGTTAACATTATTTGTACATAAATTGCTTAATCATGGCTTCGTTTTTACGTTATCTATAGCAGATGAAACGTGTTCATTGTGCCATAGTTATAACATGACAGCAATAAATGAAATGATTAAGAAAATTAATAAATAATTAAAATCTATAACGTGAAATAATTATACCTTAGATTCGTATTATTCTGAAACCATTGTATGAAATTTAAATTAATTTTCTATTGCCTATCTTATCATTAATATTTCGGTATTTATATCCAATATTCATTTACAGAACAATAATTTTTAGTTTTTTTTTAAATTGAATAAACCTATGATTAATAATCTTCGAGAAAGTTTATCTGTCCTAACAGACTTCATCTGTCAATTTTATTGAATTAATTCAATATTTATTTAATAATATTGAACTAAATTTAATTTATTTTTATATTTTTTTAACGAAAAAAACAGTTTTTTATTAAATGTTTTATAAACCATGCATTAATCAAATAATTATATAATTTAATAAGACAATTGAAAATCACATTTAAAAATAATGAACTAATTTAATTTAAAAATATTTAATATTATTTTTAATTTAATTTTATTTCAGAAGTAGTAGGTAAAAAAAAAAATAATAATACAACATTATTATTGGGAAAATGTGTAGTTTTTAATAATATCTTAATGAAAGTATTTGGAGATGTTACACGTTCATAAATCAAGAATAGAAAAAATCAAATTATTCCGGTCCACGTAATTTTTTTGTATTGCATATAATATAAGTGGTATGTAACATGATTTTATTTTACGTTTTTTATATATAGTTAGTGACACATAAAATTACCAATTTTAAACTATACCACTGTTTCAAATATTGAAAATTTTTTTTCGTGAAGCTGTGAAACGATTTTCATGTCGGCTATTGATCATGCGTAAAGGCACCTCTAAAACGAAGAAAATTGGAGGAAAACGAGCATTAATGCTTGCTCAGGTGAATATTTCCACCATCCATTGTCATCACTTCCAGGTTATTGCATAGAAAGAAAAAAAAACGATAGGCAAGCAAAAGATTATCGTAGAACCTAACGGCAGGAAAACAAGACGATGTTATAAATGAACGTTCATTTATATAAAGCCGTTCGTCCTGTTTGCCATTTCTCTCTCCCGTATACATATTATGATCACCATTATGGTGTATTATCAATCAGACTAGAAGATTTGAATTGTATTCCCTAATAAAGTTCGCTGGGCAAATATAAGTATTGGTAGTAGATCATACGTTATACTATTCATATGAGGCACTGTGCACGTATTTAATATAGTGTCACCAGATCGATAATAGAATAATACGGAACGTCTATAGCGATAGATGTTTAGGTGAATGTGTGAGAACCAAAGATGTTGTCCCTGATGTCTCTGTGTATGGATTTTAATTTTAGTAAATGTGACAAAGATGGAATGCACAGTTAAACAGGTGCTTGTTATACACACTAAAGGTACACAGTAAATGTAAAACTTTTTACCCTGACTAACAAGCATAATAAAGAATATCTGAAACTTTCCGAAAAAAAAACTTTTACGTTCTGAACCCAACGAAATAACTATTGAAAGATTTTACAATGGCAGAGTTTTTCTTTAAAAATACTGTGCATAAATATATTCTAAGGAAAAAGTGTGCAAATAGTGTAACACATGATTTTCAAACGATGGAAAATTGATAATACAATGAGTACTTGAAATTGAAACGTTCATAATGGCCGTTAAAAAAATATTTATAAGTCGAAAAAATAGAAACTACATAAATTAAAACTCCCTGAATGGCAAATTTTTATTTATTTCTATTTGATTATATACAATTGAAACAATTAAATTTAACAACATTTTATTTAAATAATATTTTGTCAAACGAGACGAATTTGCGGTACATCTTTGGATGATAAACACAAAATTGTCTAGAAATACATGTGTATAAATAGAACAATGTAATTAGGTAAATTTAATTATAATTATTTGAATATAGTTTTCAATTAGATTATATATTAGAAGATCTATGAATACGCTGTGTCATTTTTTTTTTTTTTTTAAGTTGCATTGTTCATGGTAAGCAGAACTATGAACGTAATCTAATTGGAATTCTGTTTTTCATTTGTTTAAATTATAATTTATGTTACACCAATGAGTTGATTCAACTGTAAAAATAATGTTCCATATGTGTTCACTAGTAAACAAACTATTACTAATATATTCATGAAAGAGCTTGATTATTTTTTTAACTCTTATGTAAACATGTATAGTAATTAAGTTTAAACTATTTAAAGGGAATTTATGAGACAGTGAACTAAGCATAGTTTCAAGATTTAACTACTCTTTGGATTATAATTTATTAATAAATATATATTATCACGTCATACGGAATAAATAAATATAAATTACTCGTAGCTAATACTAGTCTAGGGTTTGATGAATAATAATTTCATATATCTATATACAGAGGTCCCAGGATAAATCGACAAATAAAATAACTTTCAGTGCTCAAAGTAATAAACAAATGTTTATTCAAATTAAAATGTATTATTTTAAATATCAATCCGATTATTGTGAATGTACAATAACAAATTGAATAAAATAGCGTGCGGCATATTCTTATTTATTAATGGATTATTAACTACAAGGAATTGTAGTTACCGATTTTAATTTAACTGTCATTTAATATCTAATTATATTTATACTCATACCGTTAACATGTATTTACTTCAACAATTATAATCACTCATAGATAATAGGGGTATTTAAAAAAATATTAAAAAATAAAACAAAAGCAAAAATAAAAACATTTGTAAAAACTGTTTTATTAAACATTTGTATACATATTGGTACAATTTAATAAGATATACAATTATAAGCTGACAACTTGTGAACTTAACAATGTTATAATTATTGTTTAGAAATGTAAGCAAGATTAAATAAGTTACGACTATGTCAATTGGAAAGATCCCAAGTGTTTTGACCCACCTTTTCTCTTATATGTGCTCATTATTAAAATTTTCAATTATTTTTTTTATTAATTGCTTGATTCTAATTTTTTAAAGACCCCTCTCCTCTATCTTTATAGATTATATTTCTGACATTAATCAATTTGATTTTTTTACAAAATTGACCACATTCACTTAACCAACTAAAAATATAATAGCATTTACTGACGGGTTGCATTATGCAGGATACTTTTGTAAATCTTAATATATTTTAGTGATTAAATAAATACTACAAAATATTGTAGAAAAAAAAAAATTGTAATCCAAAAGATTTAAGTGATATTATATATACTAATTATATTAAAAATAAAAAATATATCTGTAAAAATTTATTTCGATTATAAATTAGCAAATTTAAATTTTAAGGTTATTTGGTTATATTGGTTATTCATACATTACGTACCTATGTTAATTACTTGTGGTTATAATGATAATTATAAATTTATAATTAATCATAGTAAGAAATAGCTACAAATTATAACAAACATCTTGGAATAAATTAAATTTTGATCAGCCATTATGTTATAAATGTTATAATATAGGTTATAATAATTATGTGATATACAATAATACTGTTAGATTTTTCAAAACTTTTAATAAATCATAGACAGTTAACGGATCTACCTTTATTAGATTTTTAAACACCAATATTTTTTTAAAAATCCTGTTTACAAATGGCTATTTTTGATGTTTTTTCAAATTGTAGAATTAAATTTTACATTTCCAAATTTGAGTTTTAAAAATCAAAAAAAAAAAAACCTTTTTTATGCAATTTTATTGTAGGACAGCACTTAAATATTTATTGAAAAAAAAAAAAAAATTAAAAACAATAAGCAGAAAAAAAGTTATTGCATTTGTCGAATCTTACTAGGACAACCTGTATTTAAATGAATTTCCTCATGTATGTAAGTTAATAATATGTGAACGTCTTGCTCTTTTTTTTTTTTTTCGTCTTCACAATTGTCTCTAGACAATGTTTGTATGAAAAAAAATTTTTAGAAAGTCTAATGAATAATTCAAACATTTTTTACAGTTAATATAATAATAATACATGACGTGTTCGGCGGTTTGTGTCTGATAGACTACGAAACTACTTCACCGATTTTTATGAAATTTTATTTAGAATTAGATTAACCAGAAGAAGGACATAGCTTACCATTTGTCGCGAAAAAAAGGAAAGGAAATTATCGGTACATCTGATAAGGCCCAAACGAGTATTTTTTACTATAAAAACCCAAAAAACGGAAAGGAACATTACCGTCACACACCTCAGTGTGTACTTAAAAAATTGTGAATGTGTCTATTTAACTGAAAATAAATTCCAAGAGCGACTATCTTCTCCTCTCATTGCGACATTCGACGTTTTTTTTAATCTTTGTAAAATAAATAAATTTTCAAGAAATTTTCTGTATGTTGAGGAACCTATGTATTACATTTGAAATATAATAGAAGCGCTGAATTTAAGAAAACAGACGGTGGTGGAGTTAGTTCATAAAAAATTTTTATTATTACCTCGGCAACAATAAACTGTACACCGAAACTTTTAAAAACGTACACACATTATCTACTTGTTTCTCATTTTATTTATTGAAAGAGGACTTCAATACAATTCGGTAAGATATACAGTACGAAGATCAGGACAAGAGATGACTTGGTGCCAGTATAATTTCATTGAATAAGCAGAAGAGAATTGTGGGATTATTGGAAAATTTCGTTGAAAATCGTAATCAATTTTTCAATTGTTTAAAAACATTCCACTATAATCAATAAATGACAATTATCAAATATCATACATTCAGGTCTTCGTTGTTCAAGAGGGAAATATTTTTTTGAAAGACATTGAAGATCCAATTCATCGGAACCAATATAAAGTCTGTAAAATTGTTCTCATGAGGATAACATCGTGGGTATTATTTGGATTTTCAGATGACATCATTTGGTCTAACAAATTAAACATGGAAATATTATACCGACATTTTAATTTTAATACCAATTTTACCATTTGGCTAATGTTTTTACAAATTTATTTTATAGGTGAATCAGGGAAGTGAAATTACGTTTTTCTGTTGCTCCTAATATCGAAAAATAAATATTGTACAATTTGATTCATAATAGGATTTAAAAAACAACGATTTTGTTTTTTTATTTGCCCATACAACGAAACTTTGTTTAACCATCTCTCTGTAAATTTTAATAAACAAGTGACCAAAATTAATACAAAAATATCAGTTTTGGTAAGCAAATAAGAAATTTTGATTTTGTTGAAGTTATAATTAAACATCGATAGTAGTTTTTGTAAGGTTTAAAATTGATTTTATTTTATCTTGACTTTTATTAAATAAAATATTCAAAATATTCGGGAAGAATGTAGATGACAGAAATCTTGAATACTTTTCGCTTTCGCAAAAAAAAAAAAAAAAAAAAGGTCTATTTAAATGTATTTCCTTTGTAACACCTATACAACATAAATCAAATGAAAGTTTTTTTTAATTAATAAATCAAAAGTGTCTACATCAATTGTAAACAAACTATTGAGGGTATTAAAGGTTTACAAAAAAATAAGAAAACATATAAAAAGAAAACCAATATAAAATGGAAAGAAAAAAATTGAAGGCAAAGAAAGTCGTTTTATTTAAACTTAAAACACTCTATTTTAAAATGGAAATTGGACTATAGTATTGACAAGAAACAACCAAAGAAGATACAGCATTAAGAAAAGGCTAAAACGTTTGTCACGCATATATTTTCATGGTGTCACTTTTTCACATGTACAATGCCAAAAAAAAAAAAAAAATTACACGCGGCCATGTACAAAGCATATTGTTAAACAAATTGACATATAACCTACAAAGTAAATGAAATATATCTGTAAAATCATATATTATGGAATTGTACCGGGTTTGACGTAAAATATGGGATGCCAAACGACGAACCTACGTTACAATAGAAACAAAATTGTAAAATGAATTCAATTCATTGTAATCCCCGTTATATGTCTAGCTTCAGTATTCAGCAGTCAATATACCTGTACCAAATCCATACATTTATCAATAGGCCGTTAATTTAATAAAGTCTTCAGTGTAAATCAATGGTGGTGATGACAAGTTTTAAAAATGAGTTAAAAATCAATTTGGCATAAATAAGAAGATATACATGGATTGTGGGAAAACAGTCAAATGACTAGAGAAGTGAGCTCTATAAATTTACCTGATAAACTTTAGAGATGAAAGTACATTTTACCGATTTTTTTTTTTTATCTGTTAAGTTTTTATAAACCGTTGTTAAAATCGAAAATTCATTTATTTTAAATGTTTCTATAAACGAAAAAATACTTATTTAGGTAGCCTTATAATGGTATAATTATTTTTACTTAAAAATATTTTGCAGATTAAATGAATTGTTCGTATATTTTAGCGGTGAACTCCGCGTTACCAAATATTATAATTTTCTGTCTTTAACCCTTCTTAGTACTCTAATTCGTCATTTAAAGTACACATCATTATATTTTATAAAATATTTAAATAAATATATAATATATGTATAAGAACAACTAAATTACTAAATTAAAATTAAATTTTAATTGAGCAGATTACGTACAAACACATTTAATATATATTATAGAATATCATAATTTGGGGGTTATATCACTGATTATATTCTTCCTCAGTAATTTTCTTGCTATTAATATTTTTAATTCTATTATATTTTCTTATTGGGAATGTAGCACAGATTGTATTTACCCTTCTTTGAATATAAAAAAAAAAAAGTAAATTTCTATAAATAACTAACTCAACGTATTTTCATTATTCATCGAACATAATATAATATAACTGAGTATTTTTTTCAAATAATATGAGTAGACACAACAGGTCTCTATTTCACGTGTAGTTAAATTCAAGGATTTATATGAAAATAAAATTAACGTAGGTAACAATCACGTAAAATCAATTTACGTGAATTTAACATAACGTGAGTCTGTGAATTTTATTATTAAATCTCTGGTTTATCATTACGTTTGAAATTTTATTATTATCGGTTCGTTCAACAAAATTCGCACTGTTCGTAAAATGTCCATGTTCTTGTTCTGTGCATACATTAATCCATCCATCTCATCATTTTGCGATAATACTGCTTATGAAACATATATTTTTAGAATAGTAGGTATAAATATTTTTATTTTTTAGTCATTGGTTTTTGTTTTAAGTATATGTGAAGTAAATATTCATAATTTACTAATTAATTACAGGTGAATTAAATTTACGAATTTTTAAATTCAAGTACACATAAACAAAAAAACACGTGACCACGTGATCTTAACTCATGTTAAAATTCGAGAACTCTAATAGATACTTATAGTTTATATAAGTTTTATATATTATTTTCTGCTTAAACAACTATAGCAAATACATTATACATATATTTACCGGCAAGTTCCACCATTTTCACACGAATCCGTATTGTTAGGATGGCAAATTGGTCCGTATCCACAGTTATCACCAGAAAACCCGGAAAAACAAGCACACTTGTACTCTCTGAAAATAAAAGTAAAAAGACATAATATTATTTAATAAGCAAATATTTATATTTATATATGATTCATTAACAAAATTTATTTAAAAAAATTAGCGGGAAAACAAAATGTAATCAAAAATGATATTTTTTAAACTGAAACCTGTATTTTTAGAGTTAAAAAAATATGTTATTCGTTCGTTATTTAAAATATAAAAATGGTATTTTTACAAAGTTTTTAAAAATAAAAATTTTTTATTTAAATTTTTTAATGTTTTACAGCTATAAAGTCATGTAGAATTAATACTAATAATTATATACGCACTAAATTATGATGTATAAAAGATGTATAATAGAATATACTGATATAATAAAGACTCTAATATATAATATAAAATACAATTTTAAAACAAACAAATACATAAATAATTATTAATTTGTGTTTTTTTTTTTTAGAATATTTTTAGTTAATAAACACGCTCACGGAATAGTGTGTGAAGATATGTGAAAGGGTAAACTTGACATTTATATTCCGAACACATAGATTATAGTAAACTGTAAACTTTTATTTTTCAATACATACATTAAAATTGTTATAATAATTCATTCCTTAAAAACAATGCGTACAATATTATAAGTTGCTATTAATAACGTACATTTTATAGGATAAACACACTGATATAGCAAAATGGTAATACATTTATCAAACAGCCGGCAATTAAATTTTAACATTTTTCAAAACTATACTAATAATTTATAAAACTTTCAGAAAAACAACAATAAGATGTGTACATTTGGTTTTCCTATGGGTCTTAAGATGGGATTGAAAAAATCTTAAATTAAATGTTGCTACTGTGTTCGGACGTGAATCGAATGTGACCGCAACGCCTTAATCTCTACTGCATGTTATAATTTTATGAAACATTGTATCGTCTGCAGTATGGCATCCATAATTAGATTTAAAATCAATATAATAAAATATTATATTATTAAAATACTCAGTATGATAAAAAATAGAAAAAAAATAACAACGTGTAGTTAACGGTAAAATACAATAAGCATTTATACATAGATATCGGTTCATCAGAAATTAATGGCTAATAAACAATATGAAAAATCGCCGTTCGTTTTGATATTATAATAATATATCTTGATTTCATATTTATCGTTTAACGATACTAAGCTAACAGGCGTATGTTATTATTATTGTTATTGTTTTATGAGAGGTGTGCGCCCGTGCGACTCGTACAATGTTTATTGCTCTGTTACGTGTAACTGTATACAGAATACAATATTAATAGCGGTGACCACTGTGTGTCAATCTCTCGCGTCGCGCGGACGGAATAAATAAATTGCCTCTCAGCTGTAAATGCACTGATCGCTTAAAAACGTCTATCATTCCGATACGATGTGATCCTATTGTGCATGTACACGGTCGCGTTGATTGAGTACATACACGAGACGGTCGTCGTCACGTCGTTTCCGTCCGTCCAATGTATACATTATTTGATAGAGACATTCGATGTGGCGGCAAGAAGAACGGAAAAGAAGAAAACCAAATTTCGACCGTCTGATACAAGATTGATTATTTAAGATACGGTCAGTTTGAACCGTTCAGAAAAGAATTGTAACCGTAAAAAACTAGCAAAAAACCCAGTTTAGAGAATAATGAATAAACGGGAAAAAAATCCAACCTTGACGACGTTCAGCTGTTTACCGACCTAATAATACAGTGTTTGTCGTGGATCACAGACATCGGCGGGTGGAATGAAAACGGAAATCTTGATCGCGAGTAAATAAGTCCCGTCTGGTGACTATACAACATTATATGCGAACATTGTTCCGTATATAGTCGAATATCATACATTTGTTTTACAATAATATTGCATACGACCAGTTAAATTAATATTGTTATTATGTCCGAAAGGAAGAGAGAGAAAGAGAGAAAGAGAATCAAACGGATGGAAAAGAAATGGCAGAATCCGCGGTTTCGACGTTAATAACGGCAAATACAATAAAACTTCGGATTGCTGTGCTCCTCCTACCGTATTGTTTCCGGTTGAACGAATGATCTAAATGCCTGAAAAAAAATCCAAAAAGCAATTAAACGGGGTGGTTTCTCTTTATACATTATATATCTATCCTGTGTACAACAGCGAGCCGGGCTCGCAAATACGAACAAAGAATATCGCAAAAACTTGACCTTTTTATATTTATTTATTTTTATTTTTGTCCCCTATAGATATTCTTATATTTATATATATATATATATATATATATACGTAATAAACGGTAGAAATGTTAAAATAAAGAGCAGGTCATGAGCGAAAAAAAGTCCAATGGGCTAGCTATTAGTTCGCGGATGAATGAAAAAAAAAAAGAAAAAATGCGTCACCGTTAGGATTTTTTTCCTAGATGTCGTAATATATGGATAATGCGTCTGCGTTTGTATTGTTCAAATAGGTTTCTGAACCGGACAGACATGTATACATAAAATTGTACCCGGGGGAGCATTGCGAAACGACCTTTGAACACGCGCTGACGAATAGGCACGGTTGGCGTGCACCAAACATAAGTTGTTTGGGCATGATCCAAGTACTTGAGGTGGTTGTTGTTGGATAAAAAGGCTATTGATGCATGCGCTTAAGCCCCCACGTATGAATTTGAGAAATTTTTGTTCGTGTGCATAACTAATACAGTGGTATTTTACACATTTAATACACCAGTGAACACCAAGAAAAACGTTAAAGAAAATTAAACATATATATATATATATATATATATATAATGTGCAGTGAAAAATATAGACATTTGTGCGCGTGCACTTTATAGACGTGCCATAAATAAATTAGCAACAGTAATAATATTCGATAGAATAACGACGTGTTAACATTATCGAAGTATTATCGAACATTATCGAATGAACGCGATATTTATCTAAAATTCAGTCATAATTTTGTACCGTAACAATATAATACACTTATGAAAATATCAAACTGCATTTTAAACCAGATATAAATTGATATATAAAGAACAACAGTTTCAATGCACGTTTATAATATAATATATTAAATATTTATTGTAAATAATTTAATGTAAATACTAAATACAAAACAATCAAACCATTACTCAGTTCTGGGTCCCAATCTCAATTGACAATTTAAACAAATAAAGAAATAAACAATGAAAACTGTTTAATCAATCATAATTAAACAAATAAACTGGGATACTTTATTAAACTATATTTTGTAAAAAAAAAAAAAAAATAGTAGGCCATATAATAAGAAAATAATATAATAATTTATATATTTAATGTAATTGTTGAGTTAAATAGTAAATAAAATCTTTTTAAAAAAAATAAATAAATCATTTACAAGAAGATATCATACTATTATAATAAGAGTACCGTGAGTAGAACGATACTGATAACGATATCTGTAAATTACTATAACTAAGATCCAAAAAATAACTTAAAATGTTAATTTTTATTCGAATATAATATTGTAATTACCTGTACATAATATAAAAATTATAGAAAAACATTATATAAATATATTTATATGTAATAAATTATTTAGTGTTGAAATAATTTACTATATCTCCATTCTATTGTTTAAATAAAGATAAAACAAAACAGTGATCACCTTAGACGTATGACGGATGATTGCATTTTCCAAAAAAAAAAAAAAAATCAATCAATAACAAATTACTATATAATATTTTAACCGCAAACAAATAGTTACATTTTTTTTTTTTTAATTAAATTGTATATAAGATTCATAATTGGCTCTTGGTGGGTTTATTCGAAGTCATTATACAAACACAATGTAATATAAAAAGGTCTTAATTTCACAGGAATAGTGGCCTGTTAACCATTATATATAATGAATCTACACATTCGTAATTACTATATTTTAATGAAAATACATTATCATTGTGTAATTAAAATTTAATAAAAACAGTTACTGTCATTAGAAGGTACGTCCCACGACCTATTAAAAACCTTAAATAGTGCCTAGGCTAAATATTGTTAAACAATCAAAAACAACGTTATAATGTTACTGAGGGATTTTTCATTGAAATTCACCGCTCGGACTTACAATTAAATTCCATGGTATTCCGAGTTATTTTCTATAAACTTAAATGAACCCGGAATGATAACCCAAACACATTACTTATGACTTAGACATTACTTTTACTTAAATCTTATTTAACTCATGCTTGTATAACTAAAATCAATGATACCACTTTGAGGATATTAAAATACCTACCAATAACATTCTATTAACCTTCGGTCTTCGAGGAAGTCACACATAGCCGATTTCATATTCAAAATTTTAATTTATGGTTTATTCAATAATATTAAAAGTATAGTCATAGTATATTGGTATATAACAATGATATTCTCTTTCTCCCTGTCAGTAGGATATCGTGAATCTCGTAATTACCCAGTTACATACTACTATTGTTATAATAATTATTATTATTGTTATAGGCCTAATTCATCAAATAGAATAACCAGATATACCATGTAAATGATTAAGATACATTTTACTATGTGTACGTAAAATACATTCCAACATTCATTAGCAAAGTATTACTTCAGTCTCAGAAGACGTAAATTTACCTACTTAAAAATAGTTATTACAAACGCCTTATACGAATTCCCTTAAATAGTTAACGGAAAACATGAGAGTTCCCCTACACAAAGGCCTCCATTATATTTAAAATTATTATAAACAACAAAAAGTACAATTTATACAGTTTTTCACGCGTGAGAATGTTTCATTGGCATACTATACAATTAAACTTAAGTCACAGCCAAACTATCTAACTCAAAATGTTTGCAGACATTCGTCATTGGTGTGTGTGTGTACAAATACAAAGATGGGTTACTGTTATCACTTTGAAAAATAAAATCTTTTTATACAAAAACAGTTTCTCCCAATCATAAAAAAAAAAAAAAAAATCACAACCACATAAATTTCAACTTGACCATTAATACTTCACAAATATTAGGTAATTCCTCTAGACATAATAATAAAGAAAACTTTAGGTAATAGGGATTCACATAACATACCGTCATGTTCTCTTTCTAAGAATTATTTCACAGAGCGTATTTTTTGCACTTTTAATTATTCTTGTTATTTATTCTCAATATCAAAATTGGTATCATTATATTGTACTTACTTACTATATTATACTTACAGATAATTATATAATAAAAAATAAAAGAGAAATTATAAATTTTATGAAATGCTTAGGTAAATCAAGATAGGTTTTATAACACATCAAATATAATATACTAATTGAAGGTAAAAATTATTACAAATATTAAATTGCTGTACAATTTAATTAGTATACCTAACTCAAATGAATAACAATGTAAGAATATAGTTGATTATACTGTAATGGAATTCAATAAAATTGCTTTACAGTTTTAATAATTTTAAAAAAATGTGTATTTGACATTATTGTAAAAGAAGTGTTAACCATGTTTGTTTTTGACACAATTTACTATACTTGTGAAAAAAAAAATATTTTTTTCAATATAAATATGACTTTCAAGTTTGTTAAGTAATATTTGCTCAGTTCATGGTAGATAAAATAACTTGAATTTGTATGTTTTAACTATACAATGTGAATTATTATCACTATGTTTCCGTGTTTTTTTAATAAAAGTATGCATATATTATAAATGTATAAACATATATATTATAAATGTTAATAAACTTTAAAATTGTACTGTAATTATCATATACATACACAAAGAATTTATTTTAATTATTTTTTTGAATAATTAACACTTTTTCATTGTTTGTAAAGATTTAATAGTTTATAAAAGTGTATAAATTCAGTCATACGTTTAATTCATTAGAAGTTCGTTATATTTTGAATGTATATAAAATATCGAAAACGTTTAAACTTTTAAATTATTTACAAAACTTTAATTTAAGTAATAAGTAGTAATAAGATATAGTTTTAATAATATTATCATTAATTATATTTTATGATGCAAATTATAAAAAATAAATAATTTATTCTTTCATTAATTAATTTGTAGATAATTTATAAATGTGAGATTGCATGAAAGTAAATTTAGTAAGAGTAAAAATAAATGATAATCATATTCAACATACAAATTATCTAATGTGTTTAAGTTAAAACATGATAAAAAAAGTTATTATCTATTTGATCAATAATATACGGTCAGTAAAAATGTAGAATAGATATAGGTATAATACGAATAAATAGTATGTATCAAATATAAAATTTTAATGGTTGAGTTAGAGGTTATTTGATTTATTTTTTTAATTTGAATATTAAATTTCCAAATCCTTGGTTATGACAAAATATTATTTTCCTTGCATGGTATAAAAAAGTTATGCATTTGAGTCGTTTATATAGAAATTACTTATATATTTAATATCAGAATATCAAAAACCAATCAAATCTGAATTTAAGAAAGAAAAAATAAATCGGGAATTTTCAGGTTATAAATTATGTAATTGTACTTTTCAGTGGTGGAACTAAATTCTTGGAGGCCGGTGTAAATAATTTTCGTGGAGAATCGCTAAGATAGAATTTAGAAAAAAAAAAAAACTAAGAATTTTGTTTATCTCACGTAACATCTTTATTCTTTAATTCATATATAATATAAGTATTTTCATGTACTTTGAATATATTGATAAGAAAATAAATATTGAAATTAAGTTGTGAATATATTTTTTTGGTTTTGGTTTTATGCAAAAGTATTGATCAATGCCGACATATTTAATTTTTTTGCACGTTCGTTTTCAATAGATATCATAGCTAAACCACTTAGACGTGTTTGAGACATAGTTTTTTCTGAGGTAGCTTATTATTGGCTTCAGCTTTAAAAACGATCTCTCAGCACTGGTTACAATTGATGGTAAAGTGAAAAATAAATAAAATGCCTTTACTAATTCCGGGAAGCTTGTTATAAGATTATTATTTTCAACGACTAACAATTTAGTTATATCAAAAACACTAGATGTTTCGAACTCAAAAGCAAATAATCTTTTAAAAAATTCGATTTGATTGGTTTACCAAATTAAATGTTATCAGGATACAAATTACAACAGATAATTTATTCATGTGCTAAAATTATTATTCTGCATTCGTACAGTTATAACTCCTTTTTTTTCTCGGATATTTAATTTAATACGAATAAATGCATAAATACCTACCTATCTTCATATTATACTAAGTTAAGATCTAATAACTAATTTATCATGTTAGATTACTATTCATCTGAACTTCCATAACTAATTATGCAATGATTTACTTAAAAAAATACATGGAAGACTAAAAACTAAAAATAAACTTTTATGAGGTTTTTAGTTTAATTTAAATTTTTTAAAATTTAATGTTCATAATTTTCTAAGTTAAATCGTTGGAGGCCCCTCTCATGCTGAGGCTTGTGTGAAATCACACCTTTATCTATATGTAGTTCCGCCATTAGTATTTAGAAATAATACAAAATATATTTTGGGAAGAAATAGTATAAGTTCAGAGAAAATTTTTTGGAATTTTTTTTTCAAAAAATATTTAATTAATTTATATGTAAGTCATATAATTTTCTATGGATTATCTAATGTTAAGTAAACACAGTTGAATTTTATTATTATTATTTATAATAAAAAATGTTAATATACTGATATGCTGTACGTATGCGTAAATATATGTTCAATATACATACTTGAGTTTAAGTATAATTTATTTACATATATATTGTGAAATAAAATTAGTTTTAAATATATATATAGATTTATTTCATGTTGCAGAAGGTTATAATATTATACAAAGTCGTACATACATAAATTAATGTATTTATAACTTTTTAATAGTCATAAATATTTTATATAGCTTATCAACTTAAAGTTTGCAAGTTTATGTTAAGTTTGTATAGTATGTAAACAAAACAGTAAAAATGATTGTTTCAATATTAAATTTTAACTAAAACCGTCTACAAAAAGTGCTGAGAGCATATTTTAAAGCTTTACTCTTTATAATACTGACTTTATCATTTATCACTTATCACTTATTTATCATTTATCACTTTTGTCATTGTCCTTTAAAAAATTAAAGACCAATAACGTAAATACGTTCAAAATACCAATAATTTTTATAAATTATAGTAAGAGTAACTTAATTACCATACTACATTATTTCTAATTTGGCTAAATGGTTACTATTTTTTTCTTCTTCTTCCTTTTTTAATTTTTTTTTTTGTGATCGAGTTTCACCTGAATCGCATTCTAAATTATTTTATTTTTAAACACAGAAAATTATATTAATATTATTCACGTTTTTGATGTATAAATAAAACTGTTATCGTTAGACCACACGTAAGCTAAATATAATTTTTAATGCATAATAAAAGTTGTCGGTGACTTAAGTTTTACTTTAACTTTTAATGCCAATAAACCATAAATACACAAATTAATTGGTTAATGCATAATTAGGAAAAAAATTTCTTTAAAAAAAGGAACCGATTGGAAATTATTGCTAAGTACTGGGAAAATTATTAATCGGAAATATTTTCATTTATAGAGGATGTGTTACGCACTGCAACGGAGATAATAGTAGTTCTGTTTCTTACATGTTCAGTAACAACGTAATAACAAGATTAATATTAATCCTACGATAAAAAAAAAAAAAAAAATAATAATAATACACTGTTTCACGGATATATTTATAATATATTTTTGAGTTAAATGTTTCTCAAATAACCACCTATGTTTTGTTTCCCAAATTAAATTAAATTAAATTAAATCTCAAACTTATTTGAGAAATTTATTCTCTAGTGTAACGAATAAGTTCAACAAGATTTCTTCATATATAAAATGAAGCCAATGAGATATTATTCTTTAAAATATAAATCTAAAAAAAAATGTCATAAAAATAAACAATATCTGGTTTCGAAATCAAGCGAAATAGTGATACGAATTACGACGATTCTGTGAACGATTTGAGACAATTTTGGAATGCGTACACAGTATGATGATATGTATTACACATAAGTATGGGGTGGGCTCGTAAGTCACGTTTTTAAATCATGATTTCTAATGATACGTGTAACTCTAGATTTCCAGTAATATTGGGAAACAAAAATAATGCATGGTCGCCAAATTCAACGATGGCACTGCCGAAACAAAGAGACAAAAGAAAAGCCTTGTTTAAATGAATGATTTACTAGGTCAAGTCTCAACAACGAGCCACAACCTGAGGTTGAATGTTATACGCAATCAACCGTGACAGTGTTTTGTCACGTAGAACTTTTCTATGGGGGCGAAAAAAGACCGTAGAAACACGCGCGCGCGCGCACAAAGTGACATTTACTTGTACGAGTTTTGTACTGTACACTGTACGGTGTATAGTTTTGTTGTTTGCGCCATCCTTTCAACCCCATTGTCATGTAAACCCGGATATCCCATCCCATCCGTTACCATATCCTCTAGCTTAGAGTTTTCACTTCCATTTCAAACAGGCGGTGTTGTTGTGTATGGAAGGGACACTAACGTGTCACGAAGTGCGAAAGCCTCGCCGCGCCGAACACATTTAATTATTTTCGAAATATGATAGGGAAGTCGGGGGTAAACCACGGCGGAAATAACGACGTAACACGGTAGGTGGTTCTCGCCCCGATTTTCTTTTTTGCATTTAAATCTTTTACAACTTAACATTGAAATTAGTCATGTTTTTTGTACACTTTTCGTTCTTTACACGAAAAAATAAAAGTGTGCACATGCTGTCGTTGAAGTTACCAGATTATTACACACAACAACTAACCAAAATTATGAGTGGTCATTTTTTGTTTAACACGTTAATGAAATGAGAAATTTGGACAGTACGTAAGTACACTTGAGTGCTGAACTCTATTATTTAATAGATACGGTCAATGATCACAAGCCGTATTAACATATTCGACTAAAAATTTGTAATTTTACCAATTATTGGATTACAAAAACATCGTCTGACTAATGCCTGTAAAACAATTTTGGCAGTGGATGATTTAAAAATATAAATAACCGACATAAAAAAGTATCGTCTATGAATCTAAATGATTTATTTTTATTTTTATTACAAATGTGTGTGTGTAAATAACTATAAGGTACATATGTGTTAGTAAGCAGTTACTGAACAATGTTATACTGTTGAAACCAAAATATAATATAGTTTGAATTTCTGAAATGTAAACAGTAAGTTAGGAGAATAATATTAACCTCATGTCTGATGAATTGTATGAAAGCATACAATAATCAAGGTATACAATTGAATCGCAAACATTTGACATAAGCCACATGGAGAATATGATTGTTATACGTTTTTAAATACATTTTGAACTTCAAACAAAACACTTAAATTAATTTGAATAATTGCCTATTTTTCATAATTATACGTTTTTGGTTGAAAACTTAGGGTAATGAAGAAATTTATTAATAATTAACTATTTAATTTCAGTTAAAAATAAACAAATACTTAGTTGATGTATAAAAATCAATAAGTAAATATTAAGTCTGGAATATTATTTTATATATTAAATACAATCGATTTTGAATCAAAAATTCATCATCAAGTATATACAAAGTCAATATAATCGTGACTCTGATTTTATTGAATTAGTATATTTTTAAACTTGATGAACTATGTATAATATATTGATACTGCCTATAGTAACTGTTATTATTAGGCTCTATAATCTTGCTTCATACGTCTAAGCCATAAGTCATGAGTATAATGTTGGATAATGTATTATAGTGTCAATTTTTTTTTAACAAGTGTGAATAGTTAAAAAAATATTGAAAATAGTACAGTCAAAATATAACAATAAGCTTTTATACGAATTTCAAATCTATGTTAGAATATTGAATAATAAAATTTTAACGGAAAATGTCGATGGTCATTAATATAACATTTAAAATATAAAATTTATAAATATTTTAATGGTAAAAATGAAAATAAATACATCGAGTTGCTTTAAATTATATTATGAGTGAATTTTTTACGGGTATCAGAATATACAAGAATAAGAATTTATCGTAATGTGAAGAAAAACGTATTTAAAATACTTAAAACCAGTATAAAAAAATAAAAAAAAAGACAATTTGTTATTCAATAAATGTAAAAATGTGTTACAAAGTATTACGACGTGCCGATGCTTATGGGTAAATTAAAAATAAATATTTATTCCAACAAAAAATAAGTAAAAGTTTATCAAACTTAATATAAGTATACTAGTTATCAAGTATTTTAGTTGATTAAAGATGTTCGGTTACAACTCGTTTGCGCAAATTTACCTTTTTTGCAACTCCTTTGCACACAAAAACACAACTCATTTGCGCACAATTTGCGAACAATAGAAACCTTTTTTCGAAGAAATTTTTCCACGTATAGAGTGTATATAACCTGTGTACCTACCTCCAAATTTTCGAATTGGTTATAACCTGGGCTGTGGACCAACAATTTTTTTTTCATTATTATACTCTACAACATTTTCCTTCACCCTTTATAAGGCTTAGGACTTTATGTCTATATTCATATTGTGGTTTTTATATAATTGCGGGTTTAAAAATGTTGTTTGAGTTATTTAATTTAGCATTCCTTAGCAAGCCACCGTTATTTATAATTTGTTCAATTAAAAATAATTTTATTTACAATTACAATAAGTTGTTTACAATTAAGTCCTAAAAATAATTTTGAGTACATACTTATTATATATTGGTACGCGCTTGCATTAAATATGTTAAAATATCAACTTTTTTAGATTTATAATCAGTGTATATTTTTTTCATATAATTCTGTTTTTTTTTTAATATTTCTTAATATTATTTTCTTAATTGTATTTTCTTTATTTTTTTTTTAATGAATTAGTTTTTAAATTAATATCGACTTGAATTTCCATAAGTATTTGAATGATTTGGTGAATATGAGGGTGGGGGTATAAAATTGACTATTGAAGTGTATGTGAAAGTTTTCAGCTCCGTTCGTTGTTCTTGGGCTATTGTCTGGTTCACTAGCCCATAATTCTAGTTCAAAATCAAAATCAACAGCAGTATAATTTTTTTATATATAATCTGGAAAATCCATACTTCTGTTACATGGAGTTATTGAAATTATTTCAGTAAATGCGTCCGAAACGTTATTAGGGTCCAAATATGGTAAACCGAAAAAATATTTAAGCCACCTTCCTACTTCAGAATCATTTGAGTATTCTTTAAATAAACTTTTATTTTTCTCCAAACGTCTGAACCAACTTTGTTCTAAATGGAATTTACAGCAAACTATTTTACACTGCGGAAAACTCTTAAGAACAGCATTGTGTGCAGCTTTTTAAAAATCTGCTTGAAATATTTTTACACTTAAGTTTTTTCCTAATAACTACATTGACAAGTTCATTATGGTTTTCCACATGGACACATATGTTGATGCATGTTTATTTTTTAAAAAACAGTATACTACTGATAAATAATAATAATTTGTATAAGCATGAATTGTATACAATTGTATGAAATTTTTTGGCGCATAAGTAAAAGTTCCATCACCAAACACGTGTTCATTATTAGAAAGCATTTCCAAGTTATTTTTACAAGTAAATAAAATAACAGAATTATCATTGCTCGAAAAATAAAATTGATTACATTTATACAATAACGCTTGTTTTATTTCTAAAAGTTGCTTTAAAGACTCGTCATAGTTTGATGGTAGTGTGGGAAAATGTTTTTTCCTACATCATATATTGAACAACGTATCAGCTTAAAATCACCATGTTCCATGTTCTCAGCAACGTTACTATTTTTTAACTATTGGTGTATTAATTTGTTTGGACGAGTATGTAGATCATTTTCTACCTTTCTTTTCAATGAGCCCCTTACAATTTCTCTAGATATAATTTGATCTCAATATACCTCATGGTTATGCACCGAACTTTTAGATTGTTCAACAATTTGGTCACTGTTATTGCTTAAAATTACACTAGCATTGCAAAGTTTATTAGTACACCGAAAATTGAAATTTCCATTTTTAATTTCCTATACTCTCGAAATTTAAAATTATTCAACACTATACAACGTTTTACTCTCCGTGTTAAATCATATTTTCGCCAATACCGGAGACTAAACAAAAATTAACAGATTTGTTATAACTTATAAGAAAAAAATTAACAAAAATAGTTTTAGATTAGAAATAAAGTAATAAAGATTAAAGCTTATCCCACACGACTTATTTAATTAGTGAGCACAGAAATCACGATTATAAGATCCCTATTACAGATAGATGACAATTGATGGGAAACCATGATTGAAAATAATCATTAAAATTTAAGACACCCTGTATACCCAAAACCGTACCTATAAGCAGGTTTCCATTGTTCACAATTTTTTGCGCAAACGGGTTGTCATAAATTTAATAAAAATATTAATATGTGAGCAAACGAGTCCTAACCAGATGTTCCGGAGAACGACTGGAAATGGTTAAATGTATTGAATAATTCTACGTACTATGATTTATTTTTAAAACACTTTAAGCAATAAACAAGTTAAAAATATACATTTATTTTATTCGTATCTAATATATATATATATATATATATATATATATATATATCATTCGTAATCAGATATCTAGAGCGATGTATCTATCAAATACGCCATTTACCAATAATACGCGGAGAGCAAGTAAAAGTTTCAAATTTCCCTTTCAAATATGCATAATTTCTTAACAGCTCACATTACTCGTATTACAGAAATATTATAGAATGGCATGATTCGATAAAAATAAATCGTCAGATTCATTGTTCAACAACACAATACTACTGTATTAAATATTTAAATCTCATAAAATAATTAAAAAACAATTCAACATTAACCGTTTTACAAATTTCTTTTATTGAACAATTATATACTATATAATATTAAATTCTATTATATTTATTTTATAATTTCTTGAATAATAAGGATTGAAAATGTGAAATTAATTTTGCAATGGTGTGCTCAAATCATAAAATATAAATTATAGTAATCATAACAATCAAATATAAACTATCAACTGAGAATGACTTAATGATTAGATATGCGACACTATACTCGTATTTATAACGCATATCAATTTTATAAGTTTTTAATTTGAATGAACCAAAATTACTTTGTGTGATAACAATTTATGAGAATATTGTAGGTAATATAATTCGAATAACATTACAAAATGGTCAACAATGTAATTATTAAAATTGTTCTGTTGTTTGCAATAAAATATCTGGTTATACATTTTTTATTTTCAAATTAAGGGAAGAAGAAATTGGAGGAATAAAAACTAATGGTATGCTAGTACAAATGTTGCGTTTTGCAGACGACATAACATTGATAACAGAAAGTGAAGAAAAATTAGACAATATGTTAACAAAAATGAACGATAGATCTAAAGAGTAAAAAATCAAAAATAAATATGAGTAAAACAAAAATATTAATATGCAGCAAGCAGGAATTGTTTTTGAACATAACAATTGAAAATGTGAAGCTGGAAACTGTTCAATGTTTTATATATTTAGGAACAAAATAACACACGACGGAAGAAGCAAAATGAACATAAAGAGCAGAATAGTACAAGCAAAACAGGAATTTTATAAAAAGCAGCAATTATTTACGGCAAACACTGTTAGCTTAAATACCAGGAAAACTCTTATAAAGAGTTTTGTATGAAGTATAGCCCTGTACAGGCAGAATCATGGACGATACTCAAAGCGGAAAGATAAAAGATCGAAGCATTTGAAACATGGTGCTGGAGAAGAGCACTGAAATTTCCCTGGACAGAGAAAGTTAAAAATGAAGAAGTATACCTAAGAATGATCGAATAAAAAACAATATAGAAAATAATCAGAGAAGGGAGAAAAAAATGGATAGGATATATTATGAGAAACAATAAATGGATAACGACGATAATAGAAGGAAAGATAGAAGGAAAAGCTAGAAGAGGTAGACAAAGAACACCATTTATGAAACAGATCATAGAGGACATAGGGAAAACCAATTATAAGGAACTAAAAGTAGCTGTAATGGATAGGGACAAGTGGAAAGCCATCGAAATTATTTAACCAATCTAAGGATTGTAAAAAAAAATACATTTTTTTATATTAATCCTGTTATTTTTCAATAGAAAAAAAAGTGTATTTTTTTAGTAACTATGTATTTAAGAAAAGAATCCAGTTGGTAAAAGACCACTGTGGAGACCTTGATTGAGGTGGGAAGATATGATAAAAAAGACATGGAAGTTCTGAATGGAAGTCCTGATTGGAAAGTAAGAGCATTGGATAGGGAAGGTTGGAAAATTGGATGTGTGACGGGATGGTCTTAATGGGCGACAAACCCCAAAGAAGGAGATGTATTCAAAAACTAAGGTTTTTTAGTTTCGGTTCCAGTTTAAGCTATTAAATTAATTATTATAAGGGTTAAAAATCCGGTTTTCTAAAAATTAAAATAAGGGTTTTAAAATCAATTAATATCGGTTCTGAATGTGTAATTCGGTGTTAAATGTAAATGTATTTGTTTGGGATCTTACATTGTTTGGGATCAGCACTGGTTGTGGATGCGTATATTTTTACATTTTTACCTACTGACAGATATATTTAACGATATTTAACGAGAAAAAAGTACATTTTCATTCACTACACTCTAGAACATTTAAACATCATAACAATTTGAATTATTATTCATTATACTTAATACTTAATAGACAATTTACTTTTTATAATATAATAATATATTTTCAAAAAATAAATATAGAAAAATAATAATAAAATACATGTGTTCTATTCTATTTTTTGTTTGATTGTTTAATTGATGCGTTAGTTTCTAGGACAGATCTATACATTTTTTTTTAAAAAAAATGTATGAAGAAGTTTATTGTACAGATTATATATTTTTATCTTATTCAGTCTGTTTTTACGTACGAGTTCTGTAGTGAGTATTGGCATAAATTATTATATATATATATATATATATATATATATATATATATTTACCAGTATGCCAAATTTAAAAAAAAATGATACATTTATAGAGTCTCAATTTTATTAATTTTGTATACAATTAATAATGATTTTTTATTGGATATTGGCCTTACAATACATATACTTCAGGCTATGCTTTAAATTATTTATTTCTATGTATAAGCTATTTATTTATGGATATATTTAATTATTAAAAATTAAAATTTACAATACAAGAGAATAAAAAAATGTAAAATAATTACTTTTATTTTTCTGAACCTTCCTACAAGATATTATTACCAACCAAAATTAACTATTTTATAATTAAAGTTAAGTTTACACGTTTTAATTTTTTTTAAATAAAGGTTGTGGTTAAGGTTACGGTTCTTGAATTTTTAAGATTAACCGGTTCCAGAACTGGCTTATCTCGGTTCAGGTTTTGGTCCCAGTATGTATCTTATAAGCACTAAATTCACATATGCTAATTATGTTCTATTATCTTGGAAGCAAATCAATTGAAATTATATTTTATTCAAGCTGTCAAGGCTGCTGGTGAGCATAAGCTCAAGACAGAGTTATTCTGGAAATGTAAAAGCTTAAGCCGAACAATTTGATCTCGGCAAAAAGAAAAACGTCTGTGTGGAATGTACATCAGTTATTAACTTTAATTTTCGTTCAAAAACCTAATTAATTTTCATATATTTTTATCTTTTACCATAATTTATTAACAAAAAATATAACAATAATGATACTAGGTGATTGGAAATATAAGGAAAATATATATAAAAATGGTAGGATTTTCTGAGTGCAAATTATGTTTAAGACTGTTCGGTTATTTTATATATTTATTGATTTTATTTATTTTTACAATATAAAATACAAATATACATATATAAATATATATATATATATATATATATAATCGATTATTTTTCATGTTTTATAAATAATTGATCTAATCGAAAATGTGAAAAGATTGATTATTAATCGACTTTGATTAAAATCAAAAACTATCGAAAGTTAATTATAATAGAGATTAATAAACATTATATAAAAAAATATTATACGAATATAACATAAATATAAAAAGGTTTTTGTAGTGGTTATGGACTCACGGCATTAATATTGAAGTATTTACATTTTTAGCTTAAAATTCCTCTTTTACCACTATTAAAATAATATGAACATTTATGAGTTTTGTATCACCATGAATATATCGAATTTTATTGTTTTCTGTTTCCTTTTACATGAAAAATATAAGAACTTAGTATTCGTATCCCTAATTACTCGTGTATCTATATATATACCTATTAAGTTTAACTATCAATTAATTAGCTTAGTTGTTACTATTGATTCTCAGATTAGAATTCTTAATAGATTGTAAAATGTTATCAATTAAAATTGATTATAATTTATGTATATAAAATAACCATTTATAACCAATTATATGAAAGTAAAATAATCACGTAGCCTTAGTGACGTTTAAAGGATTGTAGCTTAACTTATGAAGAGTTGGACCTTGATTACACGTAAAATTTAATGTCAGCCATCTCGTGATCTTCATGTAATACAAAACCTCATTTGTACCCAGTGCTTGACTTGGGGAGATTAAATGGGAGGGACTGAGGACCCAACTACTACATTATATAGTATACTACTAACAGCTATTCTGGTGTACCATTACTATTTTTTTTAAAAATAATGATGCACGGGACAGTATGTAACGAGTGTGTGTGATCGTAACAAGTACTTAATTTAAATATAAATTTAACAAAATTACAAAATATATAGTCAAGTAAGTATTAGTTATTGATACAACGATACATGATAAATGATAATAACCCAAAAAAAAAAATCAATTTTGACAATTTTTGTTGACATACCCAATCACGTAGATACCTATTGCCATTACATAGAATACCTGTGGGTTATTTTTTTTAGTATAATTAAAATTTGGACTGATTTTAACCTTTTAAGATAAAAAAAACTCATTTGTATCGTGGTTATGGCGCTTAGACGTCATGGTGAAAATGTTATGGGTGGATAGGTAAGTGTGTAGTCGGATTTAGATGTGTAAAGATTTTGCAAGAATACACATATAGCAAATTTTCAAATTTAAACATATTACCTATCATTACGAAACACGAATATAGCAGAATACGCGGTAGTCGATAAGAATAAAACACGACAATAAAATCAACATTCTATATTTTTAGTTAATTATAAAATAAATGTGGAAAAAAGCTTCTTAAAATCTGCTAATTGTAAATTTGAGTTAGTAAAATATAAGTAGGTACTTTAATCTTCAATAGTTTTTTATTTTCTTTAATTTATGTTTATAGAAGTATTTTAAGGATGTGAGATAGATAAGCAAGTAGGTCAGACATAACAAATTCAAAGAATCTAGTGGGCCAAATATATTGAATAGTCGATTGTTATCGGAAGTCGCGGGCCACAAAAAAATAGTTGTAGTTCACATGTTAGACATGCCTGAAATAGGTTGATAGGTACTGGAATATATGTTGTGCATCATGGTTTATAGATATTCACTATATTTATTCATTGAGGTAATAGTTTAAGCTTTGAAAGCGAGTATAATAAATTATGGAATATACGTTGTCTTGTGGTAACATATTTAAGGATGTCATAAGAGATTGAACCAGTAGCGTTTATAGAACCTTTTATATACTTAAAACATATATTCACATTTATGTATAATATTTTCTTAGTAAAATATATATAATAAAAAGCAAACAGTTGATAGAAATAAAATGTCATGGGGAATGAATGCCTAATTCAGCCTCCCCTCATGAAAGAACGACATTGGAGTGAACACGATTATGTTCAGTTTTTAATTAGATAGGGACAAAATATATATGTGTGTCATAAGAGTTCCTCTACTACTTTTTTTTTCCAAGTCAAGCACTGTGTATGCCTAATCACTGGTAGTACCAGTTCCAAATATTTTACCACTTAGGAAACAAATTACCAAAAAAACGTTTGTTACGGAAATAAAATAGTTTTATGTAAATGCATTTATTAATTTGATGTTGTAAGAAAATATAAACAAGACCGCCCGAGCCAAAAAACGATGTTACGGAGTAATTAATAATCTTTGGCAGCGATGATGCGATACATGTGCCTCGAGTACTAACAATGATAATTGTTTGGGACGCGGATCAACAGGTACGTCTTGGGCAGGAATGGTCCAGATGGTGGGTGGAAGGGTAGTGGCGAAGGAAATAGTACTCACGTGAGGTCGGCGTTGCCCAGGCAGTTGCCGGAGTATGAGCACAGAAGCAAACTGCACACGTCCTCGCGCTCGTTGCCGATCGGCCGCATCTCGTAGGTGATGTTGAACCCGTACACGTCCATCAGGTCGTCGTGGACGCGTATGTGGTTACCCTCCAACCGGTTCAACCGGAACCGGATGACCAGATACGGGAGCGTGGTGAGCATGGACTGTCCGTACTGGGATATGTGCGACTTGTTGAACACCTCACGCACCGTCACGAACCCGAAGTCGGGCGGGTACTGAGAGTACTCGGTGATGGTCAGCCCGTCGGTGACAAACAGCTGTGTGAAGTACACCTCGACCATGGTGTCCCCGCCGCCACCGTCGCCGTTCACCTGGATTACCCATTCGCATTCGATGGGCACCGGGAACGGGCCCGGGAACAGCGGCGTGGTGATGACGCCCTTGGGCTCCACCAGCGGCCGGCCGCCGAGCGTGCCGCACCGGTGCACCTCTCGGCTACCGTCGCCGTCGCCGCCGTAGCCAGTATCGTACTCGTAACCGGCCACCGACGCCAGGGCGAGCGATACGACAGCGATCGCGACACACAGCGCCGTGGCGACGGCGTATTGCCGTGGCCATCGAAACCGAACACTACCGCTCGGCCGCTCTTCGCCGACGGTGGTCGCCGTCGTCACTGTATTGCCGTCGGACGGCATCATCAGGCCCACCGTGGTTCCGTCGTCGCCGTCTCGGTGACCAACGTGTGACGCGGATGACCATATGGCGCGCGGACCGTCGGCCACGCGCCTCTGTTCACCGCCGTCCAGCCGCAGTCGCTCGCCGACCACCGACACGACTCGCACGACAGTTGCTCCCGCCGCTGCCGCCACCACCGCAGTCCGTCCGCAACGGTGTCGGTCGTCGTCGGTGCAGCCGCACTTGCGGCCATTTCCCGTGTCCTGTACAAACAATCGCGCGTGCACGTCAGTTATGTTTAAGTGATTCATTTCATCTTTATATGTCCAGCAAAATGCTTGGGAAAAAATCAATAAAAAAACTTAGTCGAATTTTCAGGGCGGAAAATCTCATCCGCTCAAACGGTTTATGCGTTTCCTGAGTTACCCGTAAGTGATGATCGGTCATTATTGATTTACAAAGAAAACCCGAAAATTCAACGAGTGAACCTCTGGCATTAAAAGAACGTTCTCCCCGGAACTAAATAAAAACGTTTGGAGCCAGAAGGCACACGAAATATTTCTGCTTACTAAAAGGACTATTGAAAGCCAGTATTTTTCTCCCATCAATTTAGAGTGATGGGAAAAAAAAATGTTTCAATTCGTTTGCTGTTGGTCTTTGTTTTCCAGGAACTTTATTAATATATATATGTATATTTTTTATAAAAAGTATTGAAAAGAACGTTAAAATAATATATATATATATTCGATATTGTATTAAACAAACAATACGAGTAATTTATGCATTCCGATACATTGGCGTGGCTTGGAGACAGGAGAGTCATGGACAGTGTTGAGGCTTATTTAAATAAATTTATCGAGATATTTATAACTAGATAAAAATAAAAATTATTTATTTTATATTTATTTTTATTATCTACGATATTCCACAGTGAAAATGTATAGTTATAACTAAAGATTGAAAAGACACCTACCTATACGTTTTTACAAATGTTGATGAACATTTATACCCAAATGAGTATTTAACTAAATGTAGCTATTATTTAGTGCTGATATATTTATATACATAATATAATGGATGGATTCACCAAGAATGACTATATACAATAATAATAATAATAGCTTTTTAGGTAATACATAACAATTTACAATCATTGTCGTCCTCATCTATTGTTTTTAGGTAAAAACTATTGGTATCTTCTTGAAAATATATCTTTTTATAATGTACATTCGGGTCTGATGAATTAAATAACACTGCTCCACGTGGAGCAGTTTTCTTTTCATTAATTTTATATTAATAAATTGCAAAATATCGTGACGTGCAAACGGTCAAACGGAAATGCCTATTGCCATCCACCACCAATAAACGTTGGTCACTCCATCATGAAACTGTAGTACTTACTAAATTAATTACAATAAAAAAAACATGAAACGTTTTTTCAAAGTTTAAAAATGTATGATATTATTATGTAATTTTTGTTACCGGTATTATTTAAGATTTCAAATTTAAAGTATTCATTTGCAATAAAAATAATTGACAATACAAATTTGTATTTTTTCTTTTTTTTTGTAAACAGATGAATTTATCTAGGTAGATGATTTTTTTATCAAAGTTAATTAATTATATATTTTACAACTATTTTTCTAGATAAGATAAAAGATAACTAAATTATTATCTAGATGTTTCATCTAAATACGTTCAAAAATGTAAAATAATAACCAAAGTATATGAGGATGTAGAAAATCAAGACAAGTGGAGGTTTAGGACAAGGATGACTGACCCTCAAATAGATGAGAGAAAGGTAAAGAAGAAGAAGAAGAATAAAATCTATGTTAAATAGGAACTCATATCAAATAATCTCTCCTGTTAAAATAAATTATCTCTATGTTAAACGACCGATTTTTCTCAATGTATTCCTTCTTTTATTTTTTTCATATTTTGTTGCATTTTTATTGACTTTTGTATGATGAATTTTTAATTCGAAACCAGTCATATATTACAATGACACTCTAGACAAGCTATTTATTTATATATTAATTTACAGTGAATATACTCGTGTATTAATGATTTACTAACTTTTATTTTACTATTTTATAATTTATCAATATACAATTAACGAAAAGTGAATTGTTTCAATGGATCAAAGGATTTATTTTCAAGAATATTTTAATAGTTTTTACTAAGAAACAGTAAAGAAACTGTAGCTTACAATTACAATGATTGTCAATTGTTATTCATTACTCAAAAGATTTTACTTTTCGTTATTATATATGGTAGTTCTTGGTAAAGTCCACAGATTTATAATATATATATATCTGTGCTAAGTTATATCTACGTTTTATCAACACTTATTAAAGTAAATGTGTTCATTGAAATTAAGGAAAACTTGTGGGTACTTTTTCAATCACATTAATACTACACATTTCCATTATTAAAAATTATTGTCAAAGCTACCTAGACGATACGTGAAAAAATCCTCGAATCCCCGAAGTACTCAATATATTAATTTAATATTAAACATAAAAAAATATCCAGAAGATAATAAAAATGTTCATCTAAAATGGATAAATATATAAAGTTTATATTGGATGATTAATATTTTTATTTAGACTACTCTCAATACTGATTATAATTGTATATTCAAAATGTAATTATAGAAAGGATAATGTTTTTTGAACATGTATTGACAACAATTGTCGCCTAAATAGTAGACTAAGTCTCAGTCAACAGTAATAATTAATATACTCGTATAAATCAATAAACAAATATTTTATGTATAGAAATAAATAAATAAAAGCCTAGTCTGGAGTATTTAGTCAGAATTGGTGTACTAATGGACTTAAGGCTTATCCAATAAAACTATTACGACATTAACTGGCAGTACATCACACACCGTATGTGACTGAATTTTGTATTTGTGTTGTTGAATTTGTATCAAGATATACTAGAAAAATGTTTCAAAAACGTACTCAATATGGATACCCTGGTATTATTGTATAAGTGAATGAATTTTTGCAGTCGGAATCGAGAAACAATAATAAATTATATTTTTATTTTTTTTTAATTATTATTTTTGATATTAAATATTTTTTGGATTTTGATATAATATATCAAAATAATAATAAAATAATAAAATAAAATAGTCATATTATGATGATTTTATTTATTTAATTGCGGTAGACTGCAGACTATTCTCGTAAATTCAAAGATTTGAAGCTACTCAATGATTTGGAGCCTATTTGAGGTGATGATACGTCTCGTTTTTTGTATCTTTGTTGCGTTGTTCCCTGGGGAATCTTCGGGGCACAAATAACCAGTATTCAGAAAGTAGTAGAAAATAGCGATAGTCAATTTTAATTTGTTGATGAATTATTTTTTCTATTATATTTAAGTAGTATGTATGCATGTGTATGATGTATATAATGTGTATATACTCTGTATAGTTGATTGTGAAGAGTGACGATTGTGAATTGGGCTGTGGTGATATATCGAGATAGATTACTATACTAATTAATTATAAAAATATCTATTGTTACGGATGCATTAACTTAATGTATTATAAAATATAAATACCGCAATATCAGTGATAATACAAAACTACAAAATTACCATATTATTTTACACAGTTCTTTATTTCTGTATTATAAGTAATATTTAAGCATTTTATTTAAGTAGTCACTATCTCTTTAAAAAAAAAAAAATAAATAGTTACTTATTAATAAGTGTAATTAATTAATTACATTTTTTTCCCCTAAAACCATAATAATATTTAATTTTGTTAATCATTGTTAAATAAAAAACATTTGTTTATAATCAAAATGATGAAGATTGGTTTTTGTGCTGTTTTGATTAGAAAACAATTTTTACACATATTACTTGTCAATGTAATATTATTATAATCTTTGTATTTCTGTAATTCTTAGAGTATTTTTTTTTATACATTAATATATATTTTTTGATAGTTAAAAACTTAATATAATAACCATATATAATTTTTTTATTCATAAAAATAAAGCATTTTATTAAAACTAGATAAACATTCAAATTAAAAGTATTTTAATTTTGTTAAACAACTCTACATTAAATAGCCTGCAAAAAAGTTTAAAATTCATCAAGTAATATAATTTTCAATATGATGAATTGCTGGGAGTAATGTTGAGTATATCAAAATCAATATGATGTAAAAAAATTTGCAGTTATTATATTTAAAGATTCAAGTGACAAAACTTTGGAAAATGGGGCACACTAACTCTTAATTTAAAATAAACAAGAAGTTGAAAATTCGGACAGGTCATTTTTTGATTTACAGAGAAAATATTAAAAGTCCAAACGGGACTTTTTATAAAAAATGAAAGTTTTTTAGGATAGTACAATTTTGGAGCCAGAAGGTACGAAACACTTTCACTAATTTATTTTACGAAGTTAGTACATCGAAAAAATAAATGAATAAAAGTCCATTCATCATTACACTTTCTTCCATTTTCAGAAACCAAGAAAAGCTATTCTGAAGCCATCATAGCGTACAGAATGTTCGTTTACTAATAAAATATCTTTATATTAATTTACAAAACGTTCAATAACACTTATTACTTCAAACAACCGCTTCTTCAACCGCAATTTCTTCTAGTACTCATTAATCCTGATAATACAATTTTTTTCTGCGAGCTTTACTAAATCTCAACCTAATATATCATTAATGATATTCAATCTACATGGAGGAATAAACTAAAAAAAAAAAAATTCTATACATCTAATTTAATCCGTGTCCATTTACTTTGTAAAAATGTTTTAGATGAATTTTTGCGCAAATACCTTTTATTCCACGAATCCAAAAAGTCATCATTTATTATTTCTCTGAATGTTACCACTTCGATCTATCTGATTCTTTTATATTTTTATTCGTCCAACCGTACAACGTCAGTTACCGAAAGACATTAAAAAATAATTGGTTTTGAGATCGGCTAACGTAAACCTTTACGTCGCATGTCGCCCCACCATTAATGTATGGATGCATTCATCAATTAATATTGCTGTCATTTTATAAAATTGCTATTATTATCACTTTTATAAACCTTTGTACAACATAACGTTAAAATATTTTTTAGTTTGCGTCGCATCGTGTATAAAATGATTTGTAACGATTATGATTGATGGTTAGAAAGAAAAATTACATTCCTTAAATACGATAAAGTTAATCTTATGGTTAATGAATAATTTATTAATATGGTAAAACAAATTTGTTCTATTCTCAACGAACCTGAGATTATTGGATACAGATTTAATAGTAAACGAGACTACGAGACTTACAATTAAAAAAAATAACACATCTCGAACAGTTCTTGCCGAAAGAAAAAATGTTTTCATAAATTAAAACAATTTAAGAATGTGCCTGTACACAATAACACTATTATTCTAAGTATAGATGTATCATAAATAACATGAAATTGCTGAATCTATCCTTACATTGATTTTATATATATCCTTATACAGGTTGTTGAAAATTGTTATGAATATGCATGTTCAGACACATAGTATCTGTTCACGTGACAAGAGCGCAGTGCAAAATATCCGCGAACTTTGGTTTTAGCCTTCAGCCGTCTTGCGTTTGACATCGAGCGAATACCGTCCGTTTAGGTACCTGTCATCCATATTTTCATCGTGGCAACAAGTAGCAGTCGTGAACGCGTGAGCTCCCGTGACCGTTATTTGCGTCGCGCCGTTCTTGCTGTGACTCCGACCGAATACGGCCAAATACGATGTTGCGTGCCGTCAATCCAACAGTTCAGACGAAGGATGCGTGTTGGGATATTCCCAAATAATTACTCGATCTAAGTTAAACTGTTATTAATTGAAACATTTCTAAGCACAAAGTATTAATTTAATTTGACGAATAGACTAACGTGAAGGTGCGAGTTAAGATCGGGCTGTAACACGTCTAAATATTGATCTCTACGGGACTACCTTATGTACTCCGTTCCTTTGTAAGAGATCATGATCCTTACAAAAGGTTAACAAGCTTGACCCGGACGCCTATTTACGTTCTGTACATGAATCTAGCACTCGGTGCTAAATCAACGTATAGTCCGGAGTAGTAATTTCTATTCCGTTTTATACACGAGTTCGGCACTTCAGCGTAATACATGTTATAAAATATTTAATATGTACTTTTTATATAATATCATAAATAATATTCCGTTCAATATTTATTAATTCAATTTAAATTTGGTATTTAACCATTAATAATTGTTACAACTTGTCACACATTTTTATAAATCAGCTCAAATATATAATAATTAATTGTTATAATTTGTCACACACTTGTTAAACATTTAGGTTTTTAGGTAGGTATATAACATGTATTACGCTGAAGTGTCGAACTCGTGTATAAAAACGGAACAGAAATTATTACTCCGGATTATACGTTGATTTAGCACCGAGTGCTAGATTCATGTACAGAACGTAAATACGCGACCCGGACGTTGCTTGATTTTCTTAATTGCCGAATATTGTATTCATAGTTTTTTAATTTACGCTCTAGTTATTACTATGCGCCCAACTATGGATTATTTATTACATTGCTGGTTAGCCTTGTGGAACCACTTTTCACGTATGTTATATTTTACCGTGTGCTTTGAATTCACGCATTGTTATTTAGAAAGCGCTCATAGTTCTTTAGCCATTACAACCGTACTACTGGTGCCTATTATAAGAGTTATTCTAATATTGTTCGTATGATATGTGGTCCCCCATACAATGACACTTGTAAGGACCTACATCTATGGACGTCCGTAACAACGATGACCTTTTCCTTATGTACATAGCGTTTGTTTATGTCACCGCTTTTTCGGGTCGGGTACTCCTTTTGATTTGAGTATGTCGAACGTTCGTATACGTTGTGTGAAGTTTATTTAATCGCCTCGTACGTACGATTCCGACCACGCGTCCGTCGACCATCTTGTCACCTGTTCGTCGGTGTACAGCATAATCGTTTACCCGTTTGTTCGTACCACGTTGATTATCGACTATGGCTTAACGTAGTTCTAATCCGTGTTATTCTATATGTTACGGTGAATGACAAAAAGTAATAATTTACCGGTAAATATCGTTTAAGATCCATTTTCAGTTTACATGATTAGATTTTTACGTCAATTGCCGGAAATATACGATAAAAAATTATACAAATGTCATTGTTGTATTTATATCATATATTATTAACTACTTATTTTCACATAAAAAAGAACAATGACGTTTTGAATTGCAAAGTTTGCCTGAAGAACGACAAGCACATTTATTATTTTTAAATTAAGTTTTGCAGTGACATCGTTGGTACCCATGAATGTCCGAAATACTGCTCAAACCAGCTGAACTCAAACTGCTTCTTGAAGTGTAAGCCTTTTTCTTTGATGGATTTAGGTATATCATGAAGTAATGATTATCAGATATCTTGCGCAAAAACATATTTATAGATATTAGAAATGAATTCAATGTAAAACTGTGCAACAGAAAAACATTTAAGTTGTGTTATAGTCGAATTTTATTATTATATACAACATTTACTAATTTATTTAGTGAATATCGAAAATCTCCATTTTGTAAATATATTTGCGATAATTAGCGGTTAATTACATAATTTTCATGTTTTACATCATTTACCGTAACATATACATTGTTTCGTACACATTATTATCATGAGTCATTGTTGTTAACTATTTTAATTACACTCTGTATAACTAACCAACGCGAGTCGTCAGGCTAACCACTCCCAATAGAAGCCGTCCAGCGTAACACACGTTATTTTAATAATATAAAAAACAATCAAAAATAATATCCTAATATATTTGATTCGTCGCTTTATGTACTTATTTTATAATTAGTTATAAAATAAATACTATTTATAGCAGTATAATATACGTACACGAAGATAATAGGTATGAAACAAAAATTATTAAGAGTATACTAGTAATATTTACAAGTTTCGTTTAAGATTTCATAAAGTAAGCTTTTATTTAAGCAGTAGAAGTAAAGATCGGTGTAAAGATTATTTTTAAGAAAGGTAAAGTTTCACAAAAACCTTTTAATTACAATCATCATTTTTCTCTCGATGCTGTGTTTATTATATTTATACAATTAGGTATATGTTAGATAACTTGGTGGGTATTTATTAAACTTATCTAACAGGTAGTAAAGAAATCAAACATATGAGCTTATAAATTCTATATGAACGTTAAAACACATCAACAGCACACAAAATCAAAAGTATCTACAATCAGAATTGATTAATTGATTAATGATAACAAAATTATTTACAGTATTTATAGATCATATAGAATATATTAACTTTATATTGTACCATTCATTTAATTTAATTGTATTAATAATAATTAACTGTTTCTTCTTAATTAAATTGTGTTGATATTAAGTACAATAACTGTTTTGAGCCCTAAAAGACGGATATCTCAAATAATAAATAAATAATTAAAAAAATTAAATATGTGAATTATAGAACATTAATCTACAAACGAAAAATACCTCAACCAAACCATATTATTAATGTAAATAATATCCCCGTTGTTAATTCTCAAGTGTTATATAGTATATTCTGTATGAAAAAAAAAAAAACCATTTGTCAATTTTCATTATTATATAATCATCATATATCATCAGTTGCAGCTGTGCAGTTACACAGAGTGCTCGTATTTTACGTGTTTAATCTAAATATACTTTTTTTCTCCACTATCATTATAATGACAATGTCAAATTGTAATAATTGTTTTAAATGAGATTTACTCTTTACTGAACTTGATACTCCAATCATATGTGATGGTTGTAATTTATTAGTAAATAATAAATGTTCTGATCTTACGGATAATGAGCTTAAATGTTTATCATTGAAAAATTAATATTTAAAGTATTTTTGTAATCCATGTAATAATAGTTTACGTAACATCCCAGTTTTGAAAAAAATAATAAATCGATTATTAGCAGAAGGGAATGCATTTAAAATGGAGAAAATTTTTTTTAAAAAAATATAGAGATTATCGTGACATGTCTTGTGAAGAAAAACGTGACGGAGTAGTCTAAGTAATTATTAATAAAAAAAATGTGTAATATATATTTTGGCATGTGTTATAATCAGTACCTACATTTCCTTATATTATTTTATAGAGTATTTACCCGTTTATAAATATGAAATAAATATTAAAACAACACATAATACAATGGTAACAATTAAACTAATTAGAATAATAAATAATTGTAGCATTACACGCTCCGTTGCATTTTTTTCAACAAATTTAAATAATACACTTAATTTAGTTATCTGGTATAAATATGATTATATTATACATATACATGTACACATAATATTAAATATTTTTGGATTGGTTTATTCAACTTGGCTTCAAATTCACAAATAATAAATATTCATTAAAGTATTGGATTAAAGCATTTATAAGTATATTTTATGTTCTTGAAACTTATTCTTATTTTAAATCATTACTCTGTGTTGAGTTTAATTAGTATATACTTTTGTGATAAGTTGCATGAAAAGGAATGCTAGAATGCTTTGAGAAAGGACATGGCTTAACTCTTTTTCCGCACCTAAAGAAGAGGAAACTGTTCATGGATGAATTTCGTACACCCTCTACTTTTACTTCCAGCAATTAAATTGCAATATGGAAAAATAGTAGTCTCAATACCAAGACCTGTGAATAAAGGATATCCGGGTAGGCATCCTCAGAGAGATAGATTTCTAATGTCAGAGTCCCCGGAACTTCGCACATTTCAGTTCAATAATTAATTGACCCTGGTCGAATTGGTCAGATTTATACTATTTTTAATATAATTTAGCCGTGGACTAAAATGTTTCCATCAAAACACTATTGTGAGTGGAATAATGATTTACAAAAAATATTATAATAAATTATCAAGTTGGTCGTTATAAATTTGATAAGAAAGTATAACGTTGTGTTATTAAAAATATTGATAACACATACATACATGACACAAGTTATAAATATTTAAAAATTTGATTATTAATTCGAATGCAATTAATAATACCACTGTAATTAATGGTTATTGTTACTATAACTGGCCTACTGCCCAGTGCTGCTTGCGAATTCGAAAATATCACAAAATATTCATGTTTTAGGTATTTTATTTAATCTTATTTTTGGTATACATTTAGATGTTATACAAAACGTTAATAACGGTTATATTAATATAACATTAATTTATCTAATATTTATTCTGCACATTATATAATTTCTTAGAAAATTAATTCGTATTAAAGGTAACGCGTAATTTAAATACCTACATCACAATATGTTATATTACAGATTAATACACTCATTCACAGACACTCAAATAGTAAATAATTAAGTCAAACTTATTAGTAATTATTATTAGTTATTAGAAGTCAAAATGTAACCGGAAGGCTATAACAATTGAAAACTTAAAGTTCTAAATCATGTTTATTTCCTAATTATCTTGTTTATAGTTACCGTGCATTTGTAACTTTTGTGATAAATATTGTCTAAATTTTACTAAAAATTAATTTAATTCTTTGTGAAAATTTAAAAATATGCATTATGTAATAATATTGTAAACCGTTAAATAAAATCATTTTAGTTTAAATTATATGATGTTTTCGATAAAAACTTGAGATTTTCTTGCTTAAAAAAAGTTTTATTCTGAGTATGATTTTGAGGTATAATGAAAATAATATTGAAGTCAGAACAAAGGAAATATAATCATAATATAAAAGAAAATTTATTTTTAATTTATAATTAAAAATGTAAGTAGTATATTAAATATTTTGTATTTTTTCGAAGAAGGAACTGATATTTTTTGAAATTTCTGTCGACGAAATTATAAATTTATATTGATTATTAAATTTGTTGTTTCCTAAAAATAATAAAACTCAAAATCGATTAAAAACGAAACTTGGCAGTATTTAGTTACAATTCATAAAATAAGTAAAATTTATTCTTTTTGCCTTTTGGTTCAATGAAATAACGTTGTAGTTGACCGCATTGAAAATTCAAACCAAAAAAACCAAAAATTAAATGTCAATAATAAAATAAAATGATAATCTCCTTCTATAATATATACGAAAAAATTTAAGTTTATCAATGCTCAAATACAATAGTACTTGGAGAAAGTTTATGTACGCTAAATCACTAAATACTCGGATGGTCATTTGTCACCCATTCGAGAACTATATAGAGACCGCAGATGAGTGAATTAATCTCAGCAGGCTGGCTGGCCAGTTAAATGATCAACCACCTGTATAAACTGCTACCAGAAGCTTTGAATTAAAAAAAAAACTTAATAATTCTAACTGATGAATTTGAAGTAAAAAAAAAAAAATAGGCAATATGTTGCAAAATAAGTTTTTATCGTATATACAAAAATCTATAGCAGATGCAAGTTATTCAAGTGTTGAGTAGCATACATATCAACAAATTATAAATCAGTGACCATCTCCACTGGTATAATTGGTGGTAATGCGTTATCGGATTTTCTAGTAACCCGGATTACTTTGTAGCCGTCGAAAAAACTGAATTTCATTTTTTTGTTGTTATACAATTTGAAAAAATATTCCTACGTATTTAGATTAAAAAAATTTAAGTTTTATATAAAAACCAGCGTATGAACAATACACGATGGACCCCTTGATAAAATTACTGGTGGCATCTACGGGCGTATAATTATTTTATTATAAATCATTTACGATTGATTACACGGAATGCATACAATATGTGCGTGTGCGTGCGTATAAATATACATGTATGTAAGCATAGACGTAGGAAAAGTTCAACTTCCGACGAATCGTGTGGTATGTAAATTAACGGCACGTCACGCGCGTGGTTTGAACCAAACGCACGGTCTAGTACACGGCATTGCCCTCACAGGGGTGCATTGTAACGGCCCCGGACGATAACGTGAAATACATTATTCCACGGTCTTTCATGAACACCGGAGCTATTGAATTGGCTTCCTAACTCAGGTAATCGTCATTTTTACCTATTGAGTTGGCTCCTTGCACATTTATTGCGGGCGGAGTCTGTTGATGGTGACGGGATCAGAGGGGTGTAAAGATTTTTCGTGTTTGCACTCTGTACCAGGGGGTGGGGTCGTTATATCCGGCAAAGTCCGCGAGAAACCCATCCGCACGTTTCAAGCCAAGCAATTTGTTTTTTTCACACAAATCGGACACGCGTTACCTGCACGCGAAATACAATTGAAATCCAATTGACCGATACGCTGCAATATATGCTGCAAAAGCGAAACCGTCTCGTATTATATATACTCTCTATATAGTTACGATATATATACTTATACTATATACTTCTATTTCGCTATTACATGTCATTGTGTGCGGCATGTATATAGTCTGTCCCACGAGAACTATGAAAATGCGATATCTCTTTTGTTAACAATAAGACACATCGTCAAGTTCCTACTGTTGTTCTTTTTTCTTTTTTTTTTTTTTTTTAAATTATATAATAATAAAGATTCTAAAGCTTTGTAAAACATAATAATAAAATATCTTTACCTGTCACTGGTGCTCTTGTAAGTACTAATAAATCCCTGTGGGACAAAACGGATTTATATAAGATAGCAATTATAATTATGACTAGATAGTAGATGTTTTAAAATAATATTATGTATTATGCTGTTGATCAAGAAGAGTACCTACTAAAGGTGCTTTAAGAAATTACGTATTTGAAAACTGTTAAAAGTCGCTAAACATTTATGATTTTATGTATTTTATTATTGGATAAACTTATGATATCAGATTTGAAACTCCATTGTACAATTATATGAATTCTATGTTTTATCAATGTGCAATTAAGTGAAAATTCTAATAGAATACAATGAAACAATGAATATAACAGCTAACAATCATAAAAACGTGAAAATTTATAAAAAAAATTTAAATTAATTTGGTGCGTTACATTTTTAAATCCAATATAATATTTAAAGGGATACCCTATGATAATATATTATTTTTCTAATAAACGATAAAAAAGTTTATTCAAAATTTATAAACAAATAATCATAATTTTTATAAAATGTATATTTATATATAAAAATAAAGAAATAAAAGAAGTGTGTACTTAATGTTAAAAATATTCGTACTACATATAATGATTTCATTTTCTATTGAGTATATAACTACGCTGATAGAACATATTGTATTTGTCTAAAGTTTTACGTGGTCAGCACGTGGACATCGAGAACATAAAATTTAACCTGTCTAATATTTGAAAAGTTTCCAACGAAAAGTCAATTCGTACAAATCACCCTGATATTGAACATGACAAAAATCTATTCCTGTGTTTTTGTTCCGTACACACAATTCGAAAACATCACACACAATAAGCATTAATAAACACTTTATAACACACTGTGTGGGAATTGAACATTGATCTACAACTAATGAATAACGAAGACAAAAAAAAGTTTTTAGTTTTACGGGAAAAAATCAATTTAAAATTTCACTTGATTCAAATATTTTAAAAAAATTGCAGCATTGTGGTGTTGTTTTTCTTATTAAAAATAAACTAAAGCTTTTAAATCGGTCAAATATTATCAATAATTTTCCTACAGGATATTAAAAATTATACCTTATACTCATTAACTAATACATATTGATTCTCGAAGCAAAAAACCTCGTAGAGACTGTACATGGTAAAATGTATGCTTGTGAGAATTTATTTCATTTTTTCAGCTGTATACGATATGAGATAAACTCCAGCTTGAAATCATATTTTAAGTGTAATAATTCATCATATTATTCTCAAATTGAATAATTCACAGTGTAAAAATGCAAACTCTGTCTGGCAATAAACAAAGTAAAACGAAACGAATGACGAATAAATTCCCTGTTCAGTATTAGTTTTGCTTAAAAAATATAAGATTCAGAGCGGGATAAGAAAAACTGTTGGTTTTATATAATAATGTGCTTTTTTTTGCCAATAATATCCAGAAAAATAATAGTGTTTTATATCACATAAAAATATCAGCGAGAGAATCGTTTCGCTTCGCTAATTTAAAGGAAATTTTAATAACGTCTAGCATAAGGAAATACATCGATTGGTAGACCCATTTATTGTTATATCGTTGTACTTTAATATAATCGACAGTTTTAGTGTTAAAACGATCGTTTTAACAATAAGACGTTTTAAAATATTTTATTTTAATATGTATTACTCGTATGCTTATGAAATGTAAAAATGACACGAGATACACCTACCGACTTTATGTAAAATTAAAATATAAAATATATAATATACAGTCTACATTTTTATGGATTCATTACACTCACCGATTCTTATAATAATCTTGTATAACACGAATGGAAAATATACTTATACTCTATTATACTCATAAATATGGGTCTCAAGATAATTCAACAAATGGAATAACTTATTTCTTAAATTTAGTTTTACTCGAGCAAACAATAATAATTGTATTAAATATTAATAATTTTTTAATTTTATATTATTTTTTAATATTTTATTAAATCATAAAATTTATCTTTTTTGTATGGTATTTGTTTAACATTATAATATGTTAACTATGATGATTGTTTCTTTTCAGGTAACTTTTCGAGGTATAACTGAAAAGTTCTCAGTGAGTTTATACCACTCTCATATAACACCCTGATTATAACAGAATACTCCAGTATACTATAAACAGTAAGAGTACCATAAAAAATATAAAAAAAAAAAAGAACAAAAGGAAAAAATAAAACAACAAATTGTATATAAATTGTTTTAATATACAATTTAATAAGAAAAACAAATATAGATTAACAATTTGTGATCTTGACATTGTTATACATAGTAATTGTTTAGAAAAGTAAGCAAGATTAAAATTAAATTGTTCAAAACAGTAGTATTTTTATAGTTTTATTTTTCGTATTTTATAAAAAAAGAAGTTACAACTATGTATGTCAGTTGGAAGGATCACTTCCTAAAACTTAGAAATAAAATTACGCCCGTAAAAACTTTTAATTTATTTCGATTATGAATTAGCAAATTTAAAGTGTTAAGGTTATCTATTTATACTGATTATTCATACATTACCTATCAATTTAAATTACTTGATATTATAATTATCCAGAGTTAGAAATATTTGAATGAAATAATTAATCAACACTATGTGTTCAAAGTGTTAATAATTTTTCACAATTTATCTGTATTTATTACATTTGATTTTTAAATATTTAGTATTATTATTTAATATTTATATGCATTTATATAAATGATAAAATTATTGATATTTCTTATGATTATTGTCTTTCAAAATTTGAACACTTATATGTATGTAATATTTCAAAGAAATTTGGTTGTCATTATTTTTTAATATATATATTTATAAAATTAAAATACTATTCACTCAAAGATTAGTTAAAATTTTACTAGGTATTTTTTTACCGAGAAAATATTTATTTTTTGTGGTATAATAAGTATATTTTAACTATTAACAATTGATGTAATGTGAATTAATGTAGTATTATTAAGTAAATGAATATTATTAAATGTGTGACAATTGAGTGAATTTTGAACCTACTTTTTTATATCAAAAAGTTATTTAATCAAATTCTAAATAGCGAAATATCTCCTATGTGATGCCGGATGATAATAATCATATAAATAATACTTATTTTAATAATAATGATACTGATCATACTAAATTTTTTTAATATAACGGCTTATTACAAATAACAGAAAACGTTATGCCATAATATTATTTAATTGTTATCATAAAAGTGGAAAAAAATAGTAAAATATTACAGAAAAATCTCACATCATTGGGATCAAAATACTAAAATGGTCATAATTATATTTATATTAAATGGGTATTTTATCCTATATATAGGTAAATATTGAAATAATTTCTGAGACCTTATGTATTTGTATTCGGAACAGAAAAAATAATTATTATAAGTTTGGCCCATGAATCAGTTTCACTACATACTAGGTCAATAACAAAATGAATGCCAATCTGAATATGTCCCAACATAAATATAAAGAACGAAAATCGAGTACTTGTGTAAATAGCTTGGTCATATTATTATAACAATTAAATTATGAGAAACCATTTCGTAAATTATATAAAAATACATGCATAAATACTTTTAAGTGTAAAATATTTATAATTTGCTTTTAGTTCTATTATTATTTATTTATTTCTTCGAAAATATTAAGGATCCCAATGAACAAATTCATTATACATGATTGTATGATTAAAATAATAATTTGTTTATGCATTTTAATAAAATAGTACCTAAAATGAGATGTAAGCTCTTTGCTATTTGATAAAATATTCAATAAAATTCTTATTTAGTTAAAACTAACTTACAAGGCATACTTTACAATGAATTATTGGCGTACACAGGGACATTTGTAACGTATTAAATATAAAATAATTTTTATGAAGGAGAAAAATTATTGAATTTTGTTATTCTATATACGTATATATATATACGGGTAAAGTGTACCTAAACGAATTTTTTTTCAAACATGTTCACCCTTTGACTGCCTATATCGACATGAGCGTGAATGTTTCATTCGTATGCAACTGTCACCTGAAAACATTAAGGACCGGTGCTCATCGTCCAATTTGAAATTACCAAAAAACGATACGTAGCATATACTAAGCTATAGTGTAAAACCAACGACCCACAAATACCGACGGGCATTTGAGAAGAAAAATATCGTTTGTAAAAATGTGTCACCGGCGGATGTAAAAAGAAAAAAATAAACAGCCAAGAGCTGTAAATCATATTTTTCTACGGTCGGTTCTATCCGGTTGCCGTGTTTCATGTCTCTATTACAATAACTGTTCAAAGGGATGAATCGACCAGTGTTCGCCAAAAGTGGTTTCCACTCGAATGAAATAGAATATATTTTTATTTTTTCTAAGCTTTAACTCCAAACGATTAGAATTATGGTAACACTTATAGATATGATTTCATTGGAATCACGGTGGTGTGTATTTGATGATTCGACAGAGAAATATTTTCACGGTATGTTGGTCAAAACATCGCTTTCTAAGATGTACACTTATATATATATATATATATATATATATATATATAATTATTTTTCTCATGGTTTTTTCCTTATTTGTATCTATGTATTCAAAATTCTATCAACCGTGGCACAAATAAGATGTAAAAAGGTCGACGGATAATATTTATTTAGATAGTAACTCATATTTTGACGACTAAAATTTTTTCAGTGTGAAATATGCACTCTTATAAGCAAAATTGAAATACAAACGGCATAATTAATAATAAATTATTAAATCATCAAATATCGCTCATTTTATATACTGCGAAAACTATAATATATATAGAGTAAGATTTTTATATTAAGTTTTAGTATACGCATGTAGATTTATGCTATATAGTCCTGAATAGTACTTAGTATCATTGAAAAGAAAAGCACATTATATCAAGTTATAATCCAGTACTTACATGTTCTAAATAATGAGTATCTTTGAAAATAATTTTTTGAGACGCAGAAAACAATTGAGTTTAATTATTTTAGTGTAATTACAGTAATACAGTTATTATATAATTTATGATTACTAGTATAAACCAACGTGTGTGATGGAAAGCTAAATTTAAAGGATTAATCAACCATCATTTATAGCAATATTATTAAAAAAATATACGACATGAGAATAATTTATAGCTATGCGCAGTTCAGGAAATTCTTACCAAAAATTGAAGGAATCAAATATCTGGACAATTTTCGTTATTAAAATATTTGTTCACTTAAGACAAGTTCGTTAACAAGCAAAACAATACGTTCATCTTAATGTTATGGTTAGCGAAGTATAATATAAATAATGTATATAATAAACAAACTACTTAGGTTTTATTTTTAATGAGAACCACTAACCCAAATAAAAATAGAAAAGGAAAGGACAGTCGAAAATTAAGTAATAGTATAACAAATTAATATATTTACGTTCAAGCAATGTTATAAGATTAAAATCATTCTAAGAAAACTTATTTTTGCTAAGAACATTTAAATTGTTACAGTGTAAAAAATTTAAATAATACTGTACATGATTTTAATGTTGCAATACTTCCAACAGTATTTTTAAGGAGCTGTGAACAAAATAGTTCTGTAGAAAATTCAAAAAAATGATGATATTGTAACTGCAATAATGTATAAACTTTTCTTATTAATCTCGATTAACAACTAGGTTCTTTCATTATTACTATAACTGTTTAAAGACTTTTTCAGGAGAAATAATTTTTGTAGAAAACTATTTTCTCAGAAAACAATTGATTGTTTAAAACTCTATGTCTTCCACTGCGGTCATCAAAACCTTACACTTACCGTTCATAACCGCACATTTTACATTGTTCAATACCGCACACATTTATTCTATTGTTAAAAAGAGAAATCTGAAAGGTCGATAGTTCAAAACCGCACACATTTGATTAACAGTTCTTTCTTCCTGCATAATTTGCATGTACGATTTACGTTGCCGTTTCGTATGATTCCCACTCATAATTTTTTTTTTATCCTGTGACCTATTTGGGGTGGTGTTGCATAGCAAATCGGGCGATATTTTTGTTTTTAACTGTCCGAACGAGCGCAGCCAGCGAGTGACCCCGCCCGGTCTCGAGGTGCACTCCTGTTATTTTAGATAAATGTATACATTATTGATATATATATATATCAATGTGTGTGGTATTGAACAGTTTAATTTGAGATTTAGATATAAAAGTGAGCGGTTTTGAACGACGACCTGTTTTTGAAAGTGAGTGATTATAAACGACGCCCATCTTCCAAAGCGTAATATTTTTAGATAAAAATAATTTAATTTAAGAACAATATTTTGTACGAGGACTACTTAAAATATATCAAATCATAACTTCAATTAATAAAAATTGATTCATTCAATAATAAAACAATAAAAACAAAATGAAAATTAGTAAATAGTTAATGTTCATAAAAAAATATATTGGTAAATAGTTAATTTAAATAAATAGAATTTCGATTTTATTCACTTTGTTATATAGCCGATGACGAATTTTTAATTCAAAACCAGTCATACATTACAAGTATAATAATACTCCAGATTAAGCATTATATATATACTATATTTTAAATGTTTACTAAATAAAATACAATTTATAATGTGTAAATTTTTGCAAAATAAGCAAATTTTCGGATACAATATAACAATTATAACAACCATGAATTATAATTAAAATAAAAATTATTGAAAGTAGCCAAATTGCGTATTTAATTTTATTTATTTTTTTTTTTAATTACACTTTTATACGTTAAGTTATTATGTTACGTACCAAAGAATCCAATGGACTTTAGAAAACTATATAATTTAATAATGATTATTTTTTTAAATAAAACCATATTAATAAATAATGACTAAGTAGAAATAATTCACAATGGAAAATATCTATAGGTAGTAGAAGTTTAATGGATAGTAAAAAAAAATAATATAAAATTAATTTAATTGACTACTAAGCCTTTTTAATTTACCGAAGAGATGATTGAATAAAAATTATAAATGGCTCTCTTCTGTACCATTTATAAAAAAAAAGCCTTAACATCTTACTAGGAAATTCCTCGTTATAATATAATATGGATTTCTATAGTGACACCCAATAATAATTTTCTATAACATTATTGTATTAATCTTCAAGTTAAAGTTATTTTTATTGGTTTGATACTTAATTAATATTTAAATTTTAAAAATATATTAATTTTATGTACAAGAAAAAAAAATTAAAACTATATACATTGTACATTCTATTCATAATATAATAATATTAACACTTCATAAAAAATAAAAATAGTTTTGAGGTAAAAAAAAAAATGTTTAACAGCTTTTTTTATATAACAAAATTATTACCTATACTTAAAATGTTTAATTATTATATACGTCTTATAATAATTTATTTTGAATTAAATCTTAATCTAAAGTAGGTACATTTAAAATGAACTTCGACACATTTATTATCATTTGATTATTTATTCATAGTATGGCTTTTAACACAAATCAACCTAACTATCAAACTCTAACTAAAACAATACATGACATAATAAAAATATATGAATATAATATATAACTTTAAATAGAACTATAATTAGTCAAAAATCGCAATTATTAAAGGTGAGTCGTTCTTACGATGAGGGTAAACAAATGTCGAAGTTCGTATCATTTGATAATAATAAAAAAATTCAAATGTGGTTGATTATCTCAATTATTGAGTAATTTGTCCATTATATTTTTTTTTATATAAATAATGTATGTATGTGCATACATGTGTAATTATTCATTAATCATCAAATTTACCTATCATAAAATATAATGTATAGATAATTTAAAATAAATAATAAATAAAAAAATATTAACCATATAATCAGGACTTATAGTTCCCAATTATTATGGAGTATTAGATAATTTGATTGACATTTAATAAAAAGAAGATTTTAATTGTATATAATTGATTCCAAGTACGTATTGTATATGTTAAGAGTATATATAAACAAGTAATTTAAAAGTAAAAATATGTTATGCAACACATGGCAATACTATTCAATGAATATCAAGCTCCATTTAGTTTTCAGACATTATTTGTAATTTAGAATTTTAATTTCATCGATAATGAAAAAAAATTTAAAATTTATAAAAGTGAATATCTGTAAAAATTAATTTTTTGTTAAACAATTAAAATGACTGAAGAAATATATTGGAAAAACCAAATATTACAACACAGATTTTGTTCTTTACTTTAAAATAAAAAAAAGCTTCAACTATAAATTCAGACTAAATAGTTTTGTCTAGCGCATTATAATGTTGCTGCCAAAAAAATCGTAAATAAATGATTATTTTATTTTTACATCCACGGACACGACAATGGTAGTGCTTCACGCATTCGCATGTAAGCGCTTGGTACTGTACCGTCGTCAATCTATATATCGAAACGTTACACCCGCGATACAATTCGAATATCATTCGGGCTCGGATATAAAGTCTTTTTAAAGTAAAATGTGGAATTTCACATGCTACATATACTCTGAAATCAACAAAAAATCAATACTTTTTTTTAATATCCTACTGTCTATAATCCTGTATCAGGAACATAATTAGCGTCGACCAAATTATCAATTAAAAGTATTGTGGCTAAACTAAAATTGTCAAAATTTTCAAAACGTCTCAAAAAAATGTAAGAAAACATCAATAATTCAATATTTATATAAAAAAATTCAAAAAATAAACATTTTCAAAATATATAAGTATCTTGTGAAAATTTCATATTTTCAACTATTATTTTTTAATACTAAAGAAAAAAATAAGTTGATTCTTTAAATTTTTTATAACAATTCATAAAATTAATAAATACTATATTTATTCATTCAAAAATATAAATGTCTCTGATATAGTTTAAAGAATAATGTTTTACTTTGTTAATTTTTAAAATATATAAAAGTCATTTCACAGGGTTTATTTTTCTATCGGAAAAATTATAATCACAAAATATATTGCCCTTTAAATTCCACCTCGATTAGATTATTTTAAAATTTTAATAAATAAAAAATATGTTGTCTCCATAATGATATAAAATTTAGAATATAATAAATATAGAATATTATTACCTTTATTAACACATGGTTCATCGCAATTAGTAAATTCTTATGAAACATTCTATGTATAAAAAATACGTTATATATTCTAAAAGTTACTAAGATGCAGACAAGACTGAACTATGAAAATACCTACCGAAGATATTAAATGTCTCAACAGAATTAAATTTTAACTCGAATCGTTATAATAACAGTAAGGTTTTAGAAGATAATACTTAGAAATTCAGGTCGATTAAGATACTTAATGTAAACCCCAAAATATACATCGTCAATTTTAATGTTGGGTCTATAAGTCTCTTTAATAATTTAAAAACTCATTGAAAGAAAAGTAATTATTTTAAGTTTATAGTAGACCGAATAATTGGTTATACATTTTTAAGATAGGCAAGATATTATTGAATATTATTCATCAAACAATTAGAATAATTTACTACATTTACTAAACTATATTAAATATAATATACACAAATTGACTTATAAGTTCGGTATATATCGATATCAAATCAAAATATCAAATACGTCACATGAAACTTTTTCATACTATTAAGAAGTGAAAATAACACTGTAAGTTGATACAATTTAAAAAACTGCTTTTCTGTAAAATCATTGATAAAAGGAAAATGAAAAATAAAAAAGGTGATTCTTTTTTTTTATGTACCAATCAGTTTTATTTTAATATGATAAAGTACTTTTGATTTTATTACTCTCTCGCGAAATATATAAAAATATTATTTGAAATGCAAAATTGTATATGCTTATAAATTAAAGAATTGAGTTTTTTTTTTATAATTGTAGTTCTGAGAGAAACATTGTGTAAGCGAATGTATCTGAAAGGTTATTTTTGAAGAAAAAATACCACACGTGCATAAATAACGGCTACGAATAAATCAACAAGTTTACAGCATAAAAGAAGTCCGCGGTATACAAAAATACAGTCAGCCTTATCTGACTTATCAAGTAAAAAAATGTACATGAAAATGCCCTCGGGAAATTGTCTGTAGTTCGTGACAATTGAACTTACTTTTATCCACTAGTTTACAATAAATCTGTCACGCCTAATTAAAATAAATAAAATATATAGATATAATATTTTAAATATGAACTTTTCAATACATCAATAAAAATTGAAATATGATTTGCAACGGGTAGAAAACTCTAATATATTACTGTAATAAGTTAAAAGACAGATCTCTACAGTCCACACGAGTCATAAATATATAGGACTCCTGCTTTCAATAAAAAAAATAAAAAAATTGATGTAAATATTTAACAAAATTATAATGTTCAAAATAAATAAATGACAGGAAAAATGTAAACAATTATCTCTCGAGTGAGACTTCGGTAAATTCAGGTAGAATTTTGTGTAATTGGTTTGATATGTTTTTTTCACTTTTTGTGTTTCGTACTGACCAAATTTAATTAAAATATGTTTGTTGTAAGTTGAGTACTAAAGTTTAACGTAATGGAGATTCCTTCTTGACCATTACGTATCAATAAGTTATGTTATAATGATTTAAATAAATAACTATTAAAATCCTCCCTTATTTTCGAGGTACTTGTCCTCAACCGGAACTCTTTAGAAGTGCTACACATCATACGATCCAAGCGAATATATTCTGTCAAAACAAATTTTATGTTTACGAAGAAGTCCACTGTCAAACTATGGTAGATTCAACATCACAAAACAGAAGAGCTGATATCATTGTCATTGATGAGAAAAAGAACCAGGGAATCATCTTAACTCAACAATTATATGAGAAGCAAATATCTTATCCCAGGATGAAGATGTCAATGTAGAAAAACAAGCGACTTACGTTTCATGTATGCTAGATCTAAGAAATCGATAACATATTGACAACTGGGAGGTAAAGAATTAGGATTTGACGCAAGAGGATTAGCAGCGTCTTTCCATCTAAATTTTATTAAACTCATCTTTTAAAATAAAATTGGTTGAGATGTGCCTAAAAGTGCTTAAGAACACTTTGAGAACAATCCAATATTATCTGAATTATAAATATTTCTTCGTATATTATTAATAATCCTATATTTTATAGTTATCCCGTTTAAACTACTTAGAATAGTATAATTAATACATCATTCTATTTTATCTGCATTCCTAAAATGTTTAATTTGTATTATCATCTTGAAAATACATATGTATACAGTGCACTGAATAGTAAACTGCGGTTATTGGCAAATCACATGGTGAGCAGTCCACTTCATGCCTTATCTAATAAAATTGTTTATATATACAATGTAATGGAAAATATTCAAATCAAACAACCTGATTATTGAAAAGCATAATACATAATTATCCTTATATCTATTGGCTATAAGTACTATACATAATGTGTTATTTTCGTTGTATACACTAAAATTATCTTAATGTATCTGGGGATAAGTAACATTAATACAATTCCAGTATTGGAAAGTTTACAGAAATTCGAAGTACAAATAGTTCATAAATTTGCATTGAAACAGAAATGGTAAACTTGCAAGTGCCATGATCCATTATCCTAATCCAAATTTTGATAGAAAGATCCAACGAAACATACTCGGTTTCAGGTTGTTATCTTATTACAAAGATATATGATATATATATACACACACAAAGCAGTGAAAGTTATGTCTAGGGTATTCTTGGAACATCTCTTCCTCTATTGGCGCATATTTTTATTTTGTACGTTTAACATATTTTCTATACAACCGAAGATAATGTAAAATTTAATCTTTATGATTATGGTATTTGTAGTTATATATAGCTTAAAAATATTAAATTCCATCTATAGTTGTTGTTTTTATATTATTATATTTTTATGATATTTATGTTTGTACAAAGTAATAACGTAAACTTTAAGTGTTGAAATATATTTTTTTTTTTGTAACTTGATATATATATATATGTAATATGATGTCTATAATATATATTTCTCCAAGTCGAAATAAAGTGAAAAGAAGAATACTTAAAATTACTCCATTTCTCATCTTCTCTCCTCACGATTGCGACTTAAATTTAACCATCGCTGACGTAAAATTTCGCTAACGTTTGAAACCATTGCCACTTTTTACAACCGGTCATAACGCTCGATCAATAATCAATATTTAACAATCAATAATTGCTATTCGATTAATGATTTCGTTAATACGGGTTCGAATAAACTTTGCTAGATATTATTATTTATATGCATGCACTTGTGAGCCGTGCACGATGTGTGTGAGCTAAAGTGTTATTTACATACGGCTATTTGTACGGATAACTCGATTGATCTCTTGAATTTAGAATAATACGCCAAAGTCGGTATACATGTATTTGTACGCATGTGTGCCCGTAAGGCCGTCAGGAATGCGCTGGACAATACGTGATTACACAGAAATATATTCATGTACAAAATTCTAATATAAAACCGTGTGCAGCCATAACCACAGACGAGACAAAGGGTTACGTGAACACCAACCGAATGTCCTTTTTTACTATTTCTGTCCTTTAAGACGGGACGAGGACATATATTTAAAAGAGTACATCATGCAGTACAAGTGCTTATTACGATCACATTTAAGTATAGCTATTTTACAATTACATTATGAACAAATGTTATTCTGAAATTTGATTTGTAGGTATTTTAAGCTATATGATAGCAGTAGAACCTTTTTTAAATAAAATATGATAAATATAATGAATTACTTCAATTCATTTATGTAAGTTAACTATCATTTTTAAGCAATTACTAACAGTGAATGCATCATTATTCGGCAGATTTAGTATTTTATATTATTTATATAATTTACTCATAAGGTAAAATTCCAATAGAAGTCCCTTATAAAAATTTCAAACTCGTAATTACATATAGAATATGGGTGTACCCGTATATGTGTGTCTGTAAAATAAATAATCAGTTGATTTTTTATAAATATAACTCATAAACTTTATTCTAAAATGTGTATTCAAATTGTTATGCATAATATGTGTACCTATTACTTTGTTCCATCATTATAACTTTTTTCGTATTGAAAATTGCTTTACTTTACCTTCGTAATCAAAAAATAACGATTTGGAAAGTTATGTTTTTACCTTCAAACTGAATACAAATACAAACTACGACACGTGTATAGCATTTAAATAGGTCTGTTATAATAGTTCTCACTTTCCTCGATATAATAATATGTGCAGTACCTATGGGATAGTCGATACTCAAATTAATTTTATCCCTGTCGAAAATCTTTGTAAAGTTTGTAAGCACGAAACAGCTTGTTATACATTTTAAATGATAAACATTGTACATTTATTCGACTTATTGTAGTATGAGTTCCATATATTTTGGTAATTAAAAATAAATATGGTTAATGTTTTTAACTTAAAATTAATTGGACTAATCTCTATATTGTTTAGATTTGCCTAATTAAATTTTCAAACTCATATATTATCACTATAAATGTTATTACATTGTATGCATATTATAAATAAAATAATTAATCATACTTAATACACTTAATACACTTAAATTAGGTTCAATAAGATTTGTAATTATCATTTTGTGTTGTGTAAATAGTTTTAAGTAATTATTATTATTACAAACAATAAATATATATAATTATTTAATAGCAAATATGTTTTTGTAAACTTTTTAATTGAAATATCACAATAATATTATATTATTATTTGTCAAACTTATTTTTTAATTTGAGTTGTGTCGATTCCATAAATAAACTTTAATAATCCAAGAACTAAAGTTATTATTATTATTATTTTAATATGGGTATACAGTTTAAAATTAATTTATAATATTATGAGTAAAAAACTTGATGAACGATAATAAGCTTATCCTGGGTTAGTTCTGGGTTAGATACCGTTTATATATAATAAAAATAAACTTCAAACATATTCATAATACTTACATACATCAAAAATAGAAGCAGAATATTTAATTTGTTTTTATTTATTATTATTCATCAAAATAATATGAATTCTTCACATGTAATAAATTCATAATTTAAGCAATTATTAAAATGTCCAGTACTTTAAAATTCTATACACTTGAAAAAGTTAAATTTAAGCTAAGAAGCAATTTATTATTAATTTTGTCAAATTACAACAAAATGCAATGCATTATAAAATAATACTTATGTCACATCCTTTATGGTTATTGTTACTATTATTACTATTATTATTTAAGACAGTAGGTAATCATTAAAATGTTTATTTTAAACATAAAATCACAATAAATCACAAAACAATAAATCCAATTAATTAGAACAATAATATATGATGGTCATTCTAAAGTGTTCATGTTGTTCAAAACGCTACAATTTTAAATGGTTGTTGCATTTTTTGTTAAAATGTATATTTTCTTTTAGTAAGAATAAAAGTAAAATAAACTTTTATTTATTATAAAATTAATAATTCGTACATCATTATTCGAACATTATAGTTTGAAAATTAAAACTGTAATAATTTATAAAAAATGTATAAAAATAAAAAATGAATGCTGGAGTTATGAGTTATGACAAATAAAAATATTTTATGAACAGCTTTGGATTTTTAATGTATAGGTATTTTCATATATATTATATAGACAATTTTTTTTAATATAAATTGTTGTAATAAGTAACGGTATTGTATAAAATGTATAATAATTATGTTCGTAGTACATTTTTTGCAGAAATGATTTATCTTAAGTAGTGTCACTGCTCCCTTCTCTCAAGTCCACGTGTCTTTGTTTTTTTTTTCTCTATCAACTTATTATCCATTAACACTATATAAAATATAGTATATACTATATAAAACAACTATATTTTTGGCGGTTCTTAGAGTTGATACTTGCAAGATTCAATTAAAATAGACCGTATACTATATTATGTTAATTTGAATCACCAGTGCTTGATATGTCCGTAACATATTCAATAACACGCAATTTTTTGTATACATTTTTTTATTTTTTTGGTCATCCACATTTATAATTACAAATTACGTTACTTTTTTATAGTATGAATAGAGTAATTTAACTTTAAATTATTACAAACAGGTTAGAATATAACGAATGTTAATAAAAAAATAAATAATTTACAACAAATCAAAAAAAAAAAAAGAAAAAAATTATAATAGAATCAAAAAATCAAAACAAGATAATACTACTCATACACATTTTAAAATGTAATAGAGTTGTGACTTTACCGTCGATAGTGACAGTCATTAATTTTGTTCAAATTTGTACCATCTGGTCAAACTTGAAAAAATCTTCACCAAATACTTCAATAGTATTGTCTATATCACTCACATTGGGTCCCGTAGAGTTAAAGTTGCTTTTGAGTCCTAACTCAATGCCAATGCATGCCTTGTATCACCAAAGTTTGTTTCGCCATGGATCAAATAAATCAATTACATCAATCAATCCATAAATTCCCAAATCCCTGATTTATAGGGTAGAAGTCATACGATTCAACAGTGTATTTCGGAAGTGGACTTTGGGGAAGGCCTTGAATGTCAGTTCGAAACCAATGGATTCCTGCGTATAAATACCAAATGTCATGACAATATATGTCTGGTTGAAATTAAAATCCTATTTCCCAAGTTTCCAGAATCTTTGAAAATCTACAGAGCCATTCACGTTATATTTCCCAGAATTCGCTCTTCTTGATTTCTCTGCAGCTTTCAAAAAGTATAGATACTCAGGGTCAATGACTGACTTCCTTTTTTATCAAAAAATAAGTGCGTCGACTCGGCACTTCTTCAAAAACGTTAAACACCATTCGTGACAAACAATCTGTTCAACCCTTAATTCCTCATACTCTGTATAAGATCTATGGACTGCCTCAAAAAAATTCAAAAGATGTGTTTCATGAACTTCTTTTCCACAAAACGAAAACTAGTTCCCTTGTTTTTGCAATAAGGTAACACCATCCCCTTATGCCCCTTATTTTCAAGAATTAAATCTTCAATCTCTGGCGGTTTGTCCTTAGACCAATCCTAGTTCTCATCCTTCCACTCCCATTTTTACAAAATCAGAGTTAACAATGGCTCTGTTTTCTCGTCCATCTCCTGCTACTGATTTGAATCTTATTTCTATTATTATGATTAAACATATCTCAAACAAGAGAATCGATATCCTACTTACCATCATCAGCTCCTTGTGACTATGTGGCATAGTCCCTGAATCATGGTTCCACTTTCACGTCATTCCCATTCCAAAACCCGAACTACTCCTACTGCATACCATTCTAGGTTAACCACTGATATCAAGGGTGTTGATTGACTGGGAAAAAATTATAATTACTAAGGTAATATCATGCTTAAAAATTTTGAATATTAGTCGAAGTTATCGAGTTATCAAATTTCATCGTTCATCGGATCAGTATTATTCATACAGTATTCAATATACTATTGTAAAAACCACGGCCCCCTAGTCAGCCAGGAAAGCCAAAATAGTGGTAGGGGCCGAAAATCCCGGGTTGACCAACCGACGTCTACTGAAAACCTAGTTGGTACCACGGGAGGGGGAGCCCCACCGCACTACGGACCAGCCTAGCCGCTCCAGACCCGATACCCCCAAGGTTGAGGTGCCTACTTCGGCTGAAATGTGGTGTCTGTTGCACAGCGCGAGATAGTAACAAAACCACAACACCCAGTGAAGGCTGCGGGTCCCAATAGGTTTCTCGTGTCCGCGGCATGAAAGGGTACGGGCCTCGGCTCGATGATGGTGGTCCATGCGATGACTCGGGCCCTATGGTCATACCTTAGGGTTCGTTTCAACCGCGCCTCTTGAGTAACGCCACGCGTTAATAGAAGGTGCGTGGGCGATAAGGCCTTGGCCACAAACCGGTTGCTTCTTATACATTATAATAGTTTACGATACCAAATTTTTTATATTGATAGTGATGGTATAGTTCAGTGGTCTTCAACCGGTGGGTCGCGACCCAATTTTGGGTCGCGTAAGCTTTAAAATTGGGTCGCGATAAGTTTTCTGTTTAAAATTTAAAAAAACCATATTTATATATATTATATAATTTATGTCATATAATACTGCATAAAAATGTTTTCGAATAGAACCGAAACTGTACTATTTTATACTATTTTAAATTTGTAGAAGATTAGAATGAACCCTTTTTCTCAAACACTCATACTAAATTAGAAAAAAATCCTCAAACCAATATGCATATATACCACTAATCATTAACTATTGAACACATAGTGGATGAGTGAACACAATTTACCTCAATACGCACCGACCTGAACATGCCATCCAACATAGTAAAAGTATTTAGCGAAAAACAAACTCTGAAAATTGTCACATTATTAAGTATCACAAATTTTATATTAATAAATTTTAATTTACATCTAACTTCACCTATATAATATTTTATATGTAATATTGTAATTTTAAATCTAACACCTAACACATCAAATATGTAACATCTAATAGCTAATAATATTTGCTGTTGAATCCTCAATCTTCAAATAAAAGAAAAAAATAATAAATAATCAAATGAAGTGATAGGTTGACTTAATTTATAAATCGCATTTACATTTCATATATTTATAAACTGCATTGTATTAAATTGAGCTGAGGTGGAGGTATTTCATGTGAAAACAGTCCGGGACAAATATCGCACTCATTTCTTTTGTATATCAAAACATATACATTTTTCGGTATCATTACATGTATTTTTTTTTTTTTTTTTTTTTATTAAAAATTAAATATTTCCTAAATATCTAAAAAATATCAATTTTGATTTATTTTGTTATAAAAGCACTTCTAATATGGCATACATTAAATAATTTTAACTTTTTTATTTGGCTTTCATGGCTATCGAAATTTACATGGGTCACGAAAAATGTTTGGTAAGAAAAGTGGGTCGCAGGTCGAAAAAGGTTGAAGACCACTGGTATAGCTCATAATAATATAACACGTATACAACTAAAAGAGCAAAAAAGAACATTTTTTTGAAATTAGGATTTTAATTGTTATAATAGTAATTTAAAATTATATTATTAAAAAAACCGATATGTTGTATCACTTTTATTTTAAACAGAATTTTTGTATCGTGGTATATGAAAAAAAATAAACCAGTACAATAAAAAATGTTGAAATATGTTGTGTTGTACGAAACGTTTTAGTGTATTTTTAGTACGTTTAATATAGGATCAAGTATACTTATTGTTGGAAATAATAAACTATTGGCCTAACTATCATCGGTGAAAAAAGTTTTTTTTTAACGTAACTAACATTTTCAAATGATCAATTACAACTGCAAATCACTATTTTATTCTGCAGAAGAACATGTTTAGGTCTATGAGAGTAAAAACCACACTACGAAAATAAATCAGCCGCTGAACCTCGCAAGATGGATTCACTGTGAATCACTTGAACACTATATACGTCAGTCACAGCTGTATGATAACGCGTGTAAATAGTACATTATACACACACACAGAGTGGATCTTACAAAACTATAATTTCCAATTGGGTAAACAATTTACGAGTATGTTTAGAATTTTTTCTCAGTTTCAGTGTTTTTAAACATATATGTATACACATAACGCTCATATATGCACCTATTTATTTATCGGGCCAAAGGTATGCATATAATATATAGCCACGCACGTGTGTATACGGCGAACAGTACTATATGTTATTCATCGCAAAATATTAGCTAATAAATTGCTATAATTGAAGAAAATATGGAATAAATATATGACACTTAAGTGTACATATTTACGAATCGTACACATATAAAAAAAAAAACCTAAAGTAAGAATAGCAATGCACTTGCACAAATGATGATCACTGTCCGTTCACGTTTTCAGTTTTACAATGAAAATTAACACACGAAATTTGCAAAATCACAAAATTCTTACTCGCTCTAAATAGAACAGTGCAGACATATCCGTTGACCGCAAAGATTTTTGATTTTACGCCAAACAAAACGTGTTAATACAAAACACTTTTAGTTTTCCCAAACATTTCTACATTGACTTTAAATGTTGCCTACATTAAAAGTCGGTTTTTTTCCATTGTACAAAACGGCATTTTGTTAGAAAAACACGAACAAAAAACACTTCAATTTTTTTAGAAATTTTCTAATTATAGTTAATAAACTGAGAATAAAATGAGATAACATGATATGTATGAAATGCCACTAAGAAAAAAACGTTTTCTAAGATAAATTCATAAAAATAACCGGCGAAAAATATGTATATTATAACAATTAAAAAAAAAAAAATTATTATTATTATTATTATTATTCTATTAAAAAAACTTGTTAAGTTTTTTTAATTGATCAAGTAATTATATTATGCAAATTTTAATAAAGTAGGCATCAATGTTTGAATATGAAGCAAAACAGAAGTGCTAAACTAAAATAAATTTGGGGTCGAAACTAATTCCTGAGTACCCATTTCACCACCACCTATTTCTTCATATATAATATTATTGTGCTCTATATTAACATCCGTGTTATTTCTAACTTTAACAATTTGATAGAAAAAGTTACCTATAGATAACATTAAATATAACACAATCTCATAATTTATTCTTAACATAAGTTAACAAAGATATCGATTATGCTTATTTTACACATAGCTCTTCAGATTTTTATTTTAATAAAACTGGAATATTTTTCCAAATGTAAAATAGGTAACAAAAATGATAAAAAAATACTTACTTTTTTCAGGTTTCTTCAAGGTTATCAATTCGTACTTCAGCAATATATAATACAACAAAAAAAAGAATCTGGAAAACAATACAAAATATTTAGAGTTTCTTAATAAAGAACATATTTATATATTTTACATTTATATATGTAATACATTATAGTTATGTATACGTAAACCTAAGCATACCTACTTGACGTATAATGAGTATACCATTTACCAGCGATCTATGCATGAAAAATGAAAAAATAATGTGACTTTTAAAAGTAGATTTATACATAAAAGATAAAGTGAAGAGAGTTAGATGACATTTATTTTTCAATTTTATAAAGTATGATCAACGTATTCATATTTTTATTATAAATCATAAGTTGTTAATTTAATATAGTATACTCAGTTATACCCCAAGATGCCACAAACAATTGTTTTTTATTATTATTTCAACACTTAATCTTTTATTTTAAAGTTATTAGAATATGCCATGTCTGTTACAGAAAAATAATACATAGTTCATATTTTAATTTAATAAAGATATATTAACAAATAGTTTTAAATATTATAACTATAATTTTACTGAATTTATAAACTCATACGATATTCGAAAACAAGGAAAACGATAAAAAAAATACAGAGACACTATACCGCACAGTTAGATAAAAACTGTAACAACTTTTTTTACAACTGAAATTGCAACGATTTATTTGGTAGTGATCATGAATTTGTTATTCAACAAAAAGTATTTACAGCGGTATCTCTTTGAAAGTTATCAAGATGGATTTAAAACGGTTTTTTTGGTTCATACAACTTCGTTTGTAGAACCGAACCATATAATTAACTAAAAAATATCCACTTTTTGAGTCATTACAATTTTGATCTGGGTGTCTGATATGAAGCTTATACAATGTATTTATACTTTAAATTTATAATATGTATATTAAATTAATAAAACTATAGGCAAAATATCTATTGTAAATAATTAATTGTATTTAAATTGCCTATAGTAATTAGTATAATTAATTGCTGTAATAGTATTATAACTATTATATATTGTTTATAATATTTAATTTACACATTATTAAAAGTATTTAATTGTGGTAACAATCTGCAAATTATGTTTCAAACAATAATTTAAATTTAAAAATTCTGTTTAATATTTCATTGAATATGCTAAGAACATGCTAAGTATTATTACTGCGTTGGTATGAACAAACGTTGGTCATCATAGAAAAACTATCATAAACAATAATTTATTATTTCAATTATTATATATTTGACTAACGATCTCAATTAAATAATTGTTCAAATACGCATATTTACTTGGAAAATTAATTGTTATTGTATGGAATAAAAGCTAGTATCAATAAAAACTATTATACATTTTAAGTTAGAAGATACTGTTCATAGTCTTGTAAAATTGTTGTGTATCTTTAAATATGCCCGTTATAATATTTTTATTATAGGCTTTAAGAAAATATTTTCACATAATTAATATTGAGAATAATTTTAAAATTTAACAGTTGCAGTGAAAACACATGAACTTATTTACTATTATAGTACCTTATAGTTTTCAAAAGATATCTGAAATTCATATTATTACATACTTTCTCATTGAAAAATTATAAATGTATTAAAGTTTGATTTATTTCGATAAAAAAATATATTTCCTATTTTCTAATACTATGAAAGTAACAACACCGTATAAAATATTTTTATTTGAATTTTAATCGATTTTAATTAGATAATACTAATGGTCAATATGTATACTTAGGGGTATAAAGGGGTCAAATATTGAAGAAATAGTTCATTATTCATAAACCTTTATAATTCAAATATGGGTAGTAGAGCCGTAAAGAAAATTTAAGTTATTTTTAATAAATTACTCCATTCATCTTAACATATAAACTTGCAAATAAATAATAATTGATGCAATATTTGATATTTTTATTCTAGTTCATGTATATGTAAATAAGTGGGTGTTTATATATTTTTTGTGTTATATATAATTTATAACAAATATGAATTGTCTTAAAAAAATGGTTGTTATTATTAAACGCGTAAAACGCAAAAAAAAAAAAAAAAGAAAGAAAAATGTTTAATTAAACTGTAACTTAAGTATTTTTGAGTATTTTTACATTTATATAAAATTATATTAAAAACTTCGAAATATTATAATTTACTGAGAAAATGAGACGTGTTAACAGCACACTACATACCAATCATAAATAATAAAGAGGAATTATGTAATTTAATAAATATGTAATAATCGTTAATACAATTTATGTTGTAGTAACTCGATTTAATATTTATTCTCCACAATGCATAAATTTACAAGTTCATTGATATTAAAAATTGTGTAAATCGCGTACACTTAATTTTCCGTTCTTTGTATTTGGATCTAAAATTATGATGATTATTATTTAAGATATCGCAAGTAATTTTAAAAACAGGAATCTTATAAAATATATTTTGTCTAAAGAGAACTCTTGTACTTCTTTCAAATCAACGAGATTCGTCAAACATAATTTCAATTTACACATAACACTTAAATTTTTCATATGAGAATTAATTTTTGATCAAAAAAAAAATAATTTATTATCAAATGATAATTTTAATTTGTGATGGTCTAAGAATTATTATTCAAAAGTAAACGTGAGTAGATACTATATTGACTCAGTTAAAACAAGTAGTTATGTATTGACGCGGACTCGTGCGACAACCGTTAGCAAAACGCCGACCGTGGTTTTACATTTCTCATCAACCCTCAGACAGGGGACACGAACGGTCGCGACGACGTCCACCCGGCACCACCATTGAACCGGTCTGTTTTTGCCGACACCGTATACATTTCGCATACTTACACCGTCGATTCCATTCTTTATTTTGTTATTGAAAATTCGAGGTTAATTATGTAAATATTAAATATATATATATATATATATATATAGTTTGTCACTGTTGATATATATATATATATATATAATTCCGGATTATTATTATTATTATAATAATTTTTTTACGATTTTGTGCGTCACCCATACTCGCTGACACGAGTATGCACCACCATCACTCCTTGTACCACATCAGTATTAATGAAAAATATACAAAACTAATGATCCTGTCTATAAGAAGTACAGATTAGTCAAATCTGAAAATAAGAAATTTGAATTTTGTAAAGGTGGATAGTTTCAAATATTTGGGTTTTGATATAAACATCAGTAACAGCATAAGGAAATCAATGAAAGAATATTAAACACAAATAAATTTTATTGCAGCATAAAAATTTACAAGAAACTGTTATCAAGAAAATCTAAAATTATCTTATGAACATACCTTGGTTCAATAATATCGTAAACATATTTTTTTTTTGTTTTAAGGAGATAATTCATTACTATTTCAATATATACATAATTGGATTTTTTCTTTTTTTTTAATATATTACCTATATTGAACATCGTATACTTGAGATAATAGTAAAATGTATAAAAAATCGGTAGTATATATTTTGCGAGTTTATCTTAAACGAGATTTTGAAAATTAAAATTTAATTTTTCATTAATTTTCTTTTTGCTCAAGACTACCCAATATTTGTGTGCATAACATGTATCAATATATATAAATATAAACATAAATAAAACTGAAACTGAAAAAATCCAAAACATTATCTTCGGACAAAAATCGATTTCAGTTCTCGCTTAGGTTCCTAAGAAAATCAAAAATCGGTTTCGATAAGATTTCGGTTGCAATATTTTCAAAAGTTTCCGGTTAAAATACCGGTATTTTTAATTTTGGATGCAAAACCTAGTTCAGCTATATTAGGTAATTTTGAAATTGAATGCTTATTATCATTATTGTCTGTAATTATTAGGCTTAAGGACTTCTAGCATTTGCATACTTTTTTTAATTATTGTTAAATATAGCGGAGTGCGAAATAAATTCGTTTCTCGATGCCATGATATCAGATCTAAAATTTGAATGTACATATTTTTGCATATTTGATAGATTTTGCAGGAGAGTGCATATTTTAAAATTTTTATGCTTACTTTGCATATTTTGACAATTTTTTTAAATTTAAAATTTAATAACTATAGATACTATAACTATATATACATGTTTCAAACGATCGAAAAAAAAATGTACTTAATAATTAGTACTTAATATTTCCAGTAATATGCTATCTGCAAACTATCTCACATATCTCGTTATAATTTTTGTGTAAGTATAAATAATAAATCCCCCCAGGGCCTAAAAAAAAAAAGAAAATTGTTATATTATTGATGAAGTGTAATATATTCGTAGTTTCATAATTACGCTTTGAACTTAAGATATACAACTATACAAATATTATGATAATTAAATAATTATATTGATAGGTGTTTGAAAAGTTTTGTTAACTATGCTATTTTTATATTCCAATAGCTATTCATTTACTGTAATGTAAGAGTAAACTGTAAATTGGTAAAAAAGTTGTATAAAATAATAACTGTTTATAGCAGTTATTTATCTTATTTATCTGTACAACGAAAAAAAAAAGATAATGATTATTTTTGTTAACCCCTCCCCCCAGAGCAAGATCGAATGTACGCCACTGATATTATAAACCAGTATCGATCGTATCTGGATATCGACCAAATGTATATAAAGATAATAGTTGATATAGAATAATAGATTATTTATTTAGTGTTTAGTTCAGTCGATTATTATCCGTCGTTATTTTTGCGTCTCACAAACACGCAACGTCGAATCATACATAAAACGTCATACGTATTTTGTAACATTGTGTAATGCCGGTAGTACAACACTCTACGAGTAGCCGACTATAATGTTTTGTTTCGGAGTTTAAAGATACATTTACATCCGATGGACACGTTTTATTTTGTGTACTACTATGTGGTATTTTTTTTTTTTTTTTTTTTTTAATGCATATAAACATAAATGCATATTATAATGATTTTAGAACCATATTTGTGTATTTTTTAGAGCTATAAGTCCCTAAACCTAGTAATTATATTTCTATACAAAAATTCAAGATCGCTCTTTTTGACTGGTGGTTCTTGTTTCAAATTAATGTATCAGGTTCTAAATCTTTCAAGTAAATACTTTAAAACCTTTCGAATCTCCAACAACTAGATATGGCACATGCAACGGGCACTACAGAGTTCAATAAAAGATCATGAAACTAATCGATAAAATTATAAATATATTCTCAAATAAAATACAACAAAATAAACAGTACCTAAAATCTGTTTTTTTTTTTAATGTAATATATTACCACCATGTAGGTATAATTAACAAAATTAACTAATTCTTTTTGTTCTATAAATAATTACTTTTTATACAATAAAATTTTCGGTTAATGCCTGTTCATGTGATTATACTAATTCACACATTCACGTGATTAAGCTTTCGTTGATTTACGTGTATTAACCATACGTGATTTATTTTGTTTCATACACGTGATCACGGTATACGTGAACACGTATACTCATATTCACATATTCACGTACAAAAACAAGATCCCTAATTCAGTATTAACGTGAATATAAATCGTTTTATAAATCATTCTATAATACAATTATATATTGTATTAACATTATATTTAAAAATTAATCAAATAATAATGTTTTGAAATTAATCGAATACATTTTTATTCGAATAATTGTAAAAAAAAGCATCTGAATCATTTATTATTTGAATAATTATCTAGATATCATTTTGCACTACCCTAGTTAAAATAAGATTACAATAATGACAACATTTAGTGACAATTTCTCCATCGAATATTTCGATCTAATAAAAACGTAATAACTTTTTCGGTCCACTGAAGTGATAAGAAATTCAGCTCATGTGCCCAAACCCATAAATACTGATATACACTTACATTTATATATGGAAACATCTTCACCCTGAAGATTGATTGTCACTGCCTACTCATTGTCTATTACCTATACATTAGCTGATCTATTATTTGAAAGTTTCTCAGTAATCAAAACTAGCTATTAAGAAACGTCGCTGAACTATATTTAATTTGTAGACTGATTTCACCTATCGTGTTTTTCAAATTATTTATAATTATTTCAATTCGAACGCTTGTTTTGCACAATAAGACGATTATATTTGATTAAAATCAAATACTATCAAGTGAAATAGGTGAACCGCAGCCATCATGTGAACTTTATATTCCTACAAACAATTTTACTGGAATTAATTAGAATTCGGGCCGATCAGGATAGGATGGGTGTGTGAACGTACAATGGTCCAATGAACCCGGCCTAACGGTTTCGCTTTCCAGGTAAAGAACGACAGTCTCGATAGAAGGAACCGTCATCACAACCCCTTCTAATAATCAATTAAGTTAATTAGGTCAGTTAAAAAATAATTATCCATACACAAATAACTCAGTTGTTTGAATCTCTTACTAAAGAAAAAAAACTAATTGGGTCACAATTAAGTGGAAGATATGTTTGTGATGTTGGCAATGTTTTCATGTATCTTTAAATGGTTGCATCGCTTGGTAGTTATAATACATATATAAGGTTTCATTTATTACGTGACTTCCGGTTAAACCTACCCGCTAATTTCCTGTAAAATCTTTACTTATTCGTTGAAAAATAATCAGGGTTATTTTTCTTATGAATATTAAATTACGTATGTTGTTGTAAAACTAAATTACTTATCAAAATACTAATTACAATAAATTTATACATTTTGTTGTTAAAGTTGGCTTTAGTAAGAATTTGCTAATATTTTTGGCATATAATTTTATTACTTTATTATTAAGATATAATTTATAACAGAACAAGCATTACTTTAAATTAAGCCATATCTTGCCTTTTTTGTATTGTGTATTGTTTTGCGCGATAACAATTTTAGCATAAATGTGTAAGACTTTTGAACATTAATATTATTTCTTATTTATATAATTAAAACCTATGAGAAATAATACGTTTTACTTATACTCGAGTATAATTGAAAATTCATAAAATTACAATCGAAAACGTTTAAAATATATTTATAAAGTAAACATTGAAAATCAAGTTTTTTTGTGAAAACATAATCGAAAATATTTTAACTTGCACAATAAAATTTAGGTACTAACACTTCTGATATTAATTAGTTATTATCAGGGCTTCAAATCATAATGATTTTTTGTGGTTAATGGTTTTAGTTTATCTACTATTTTATTCGGTTTTAAAAACTGATTAATATTGATCTTATATTTTATAGTTTTTTAAAACCGGTTGATTTTGTTCTTTTAAAAAAATATATTTTTTTATAACAATTTTATACCTCAGACAATTCATTATCATAATTATAAAATAATTAAATAATTAATTAGAGAATATAACTATCGTGAGATATTCTTAAAATAAGTTCATAATTTATATACTTATAATATATTTTTTTTCAGCTTCAGAGACCGTATATTATTATACAATAAATAAATGATATACATTTTAAAGTTTTTATTACGATATTGAATATACTTACACATATAATGAACATCATAACTGCAATATTTATTATCGAGTAAGACAAAAAAGAAAAACCATATTAATTCAAAATGTTGAACAAATTTACAAATATTTGATACAATTTAAGATAACACCATCGTCCACTAAAAGCGGTATTGTAACAATAAACAATGTGATTTCTGGTTGTCATTAATCGTGTTCACGTTTTATCTATAGTAGTGTGGGGTTACGACTAGTAGTCCCATTTACTAACTGTTCAATTTTTATCTTGCGAATTATTTTATACCTATTTATCTAATAATTTTTACCTGTCTTTTGTCAAACAAAACAGGCTGACCAATTTAATAAAGTGTGTAAAAACTAAAATTAAATATCAATTATTTTTCGTAGTTAAAAATGTATTTATTTCCGTTCGAGAACGAAAATTTTTTTCTGGTTAACTATTTGGTTTTCGTTCTATAAAATTAGTAATTGTGGTATCATTTTTGTTTTCGTTCATACACATTTTCCAATAAAACCGGTTAATAAAAAAAAACGGTTTTAACCGGTTTGGAGACCTGGTTATTATACATTACGAGAACAAAATGTTAATAGTTTTACCAAATTGAGTAAATACGTCGTGATTATAACTGATAAATAAAACAATAATTTTTGATAAACAGAATGACACATTTTATCAAATATAGTATAGGTACTCGTAAGTGTACGGGCATAAATTAAAATGTTGGTAATAAAAAAAAATTTAATTTATTTTCATGATGCAGAGTTCAATATGATGTTTTGTATTGGTACATTGAATTAAGTTTCGTTTATTTTTGAGATTTTAATAATTTGATTAGGTACTTTTTGCTATTCATCCGATAATATTGCGTATACATCTAGTTGTATGTAAAATACAAATATCCTCTCTTTACATTTAATTATAATAGCATCTATATTTTAATTTATTAGTTCAACTTCGATTATATTAATAATAAATTGATAATAGTTATAGCAAATTAGCTTAATTACTGACTTAAGGTTTCAATTAATTTCATTAATTAGTTAGGTAAAGTTATTCTTTTACAAAAAAAAAAAAAAAAAAATCATATGTTTTAATATAAATATATTTTTTTGAACCTTCTTTACTCATACCTATTTACTATTCATATATCCTTAACATCATAATCAATTATATCCTATGTAAGTTTATTGAGCTTCCCATTTAAGCAATAAAATAGCTTTTCATTATGTTTTTTGTAATACATTTATGCTCTGTTATTCGTAAGTACAAAATATAATGTCTATGTTCAGTATGAATTCATATGTACGCCTCCACTCGTCTCTCCGGAAAAGCATTTTCGAAAAAGTGTAGCATGTTTGCATTTCCATTCCTATTCTCTCGTACGTATTATCGGGAAATGTAAGAAAAATACTATTCAAACACGTAAGTAGACAAAATTATTATTATTATTTTATTTTATTGAAGCGCTCATGTCCCTTGTCGATTTGTTTGATTTTCCACCACATAGTAGTTGTTTTTAAAAATGTTCAATATTAAACCTCATTACGAAATTTTACACGAATCATTTGGCGAAAAATGTTTACATTATAATATAATATATTAAAAATATTTGTTTTAAATTTCGATCGCTCCCAAACATTTTTAAAATTCTCATTGTAGCCCTCCAAAAATATTAATTGATAACCCCTGTGTTAAACTTTAAAATAATACATTTCAAACTGCATATGTTGAACAAATATCTGAAATAATAATATTAATCATTAATTTATGATATTAACACGTAGAGAGTATTTATAAACGGAATAATTTTTATTTTTTGATTATAACAAATACAAATAATATTATTTTAAATAAACAAATGTTGATTCTTAAAAAAGTTCAAATTATATTCATATAAATCTAAATGAACTATTATGGTTATTGTGTTAAAATATTTTTAAATATAAATTATAAAAGGCTGTTAGTTAATTTGACATGACACTAATTTTTTAGATGTACGAACATGCATCACTTAATTTCATCTTTTTCATCTTATTTAATCATTAAGTTTGATATACAATAAATGCTCAACTTAGTTCAATTTAACATTATTATAATAGTAAATATATTTCGATTGAAATTTCCTTTTTAATATATAAAATAACACAAAACCACGCCCAATACAGTATTTCAATAGACGTCTTTCATTCAGTGAACTTACATTTTATTATATACTCAAGGAATACTCCAATAGTTTTTCTTGTTTTTGATATATAAATAATGTCTTTTCGACAATACTTATAATTATTGGAAAATTGTTTATTTTAAAAAAATTTCATGATTGTAATTTAACATTAAGTGCACTTATGGAATATAAATAATTTATTATATTATATTTTCAGTAGTAAATAAAATACAAAAATACACGAAACCATCCACGCTGTATTAATGGAAGTATGATTTTTTATTCCAGGAATTTCAAAAACGAATTCCCAGACTTTTTCCAGAACTGTAAATACAGCAGATAGAATTTTATTTTATTTTTATTTTTTAATCACAATACATGATAGTAAGCCAACTTAATATTGGAATAAGTATAGTAGAACTCAATAAAATAAAAGTAAAACACATATTTGAATACCACTCCTCACATTTTAGGAGGCCTTATCACCAGGGCTGGACAGGGTCAGAAATTTTTACCAGGAAAATAAAAAAAATGACTCACTTAGATATATTATAGATAAAAAACAACCCTAAAAAAACGTATATTTTCATATAAAATGATTGTATACTATATTGAGAATTTAAACACTTGGTATTATTATTAAAAATTAAAAGACCATTTATTTAATTTTAGACGGTTTCTAATACAATCGCATTAGAAAATGTGTCTATGATTGTGGACACAATGAGCCTTAACCGGTACACCTTAAAAAAACTTCCCAACCAGTATAAGTCACCCCATTCAAACAAGAAGCCCACCGGTAAACTCCCAGTATCCTGCCTGCCCAGTCCGGCTCTGTTAACCACGTTGTTTGCAATCTTTCACAACTCCTACTTGCGCAACTGAAGATTCATATTAGGGTTCATTTTTAAACGAGTTAGAGAAAAGTCATTGAATATAATACATTTTTTCTATTTCATAAATATTAAGTAACACAGAGCTGAAGAAAAACAAAAACAAAAAAGTATTCAAATAATATATTTCGGCGTAACACAAACTCGGCGCAAAAATATACGCGTCGATGCACATAACACGCATTTGTGTGCAATCGGAATAAAATTATAATATAAATAAACCTATTGGACAATGTGATCACATTTTTGCTGTTAAATTAAACAAAAGCGATAGGATATTCTTCGGGATGACATTTACAATGCAATCAGCCGTAAAGCCCTGTTGGCCCCGATAAACACTTTGATAAGATCGAGTATAAGAGTATGTCACTAGGCCAGATTATCGAATGCTGTTCACGTAACGTAAATTCTCAACTACAGGAAATACGTTCGGCTGCGCAATAAGTAAGCTCCTATCAACACTTGTACCGTCAGCTGTAGAACTACATGTTTTGAACAAACACGAAATTAATTCACAATGGCAGATAAAGTTATACACAGAATTGGTTTGATTTAATGTTTTTATGGTCAACGGTTCAGAAGCAGTTAAGGATGAACATTATAAAAATTACATAGGCCAAACCGAACTTAACTTAATAAATACTAATAAATTGTAATAATCTGAAGAATGAAACAACGAGGAGGGATAGTGAGTTTTTAATTGAAAAGCGGATTTTCCAATTATAATTATTATTCTATGTTTAGTGAGATGAAAATCAATTCCTGAAATTTATTCATCGCAAAATAATTATTTTATACTAAATTATTAACATATTGAACGATAGAAGTTATATAATGATTTCATATTTCACAATTATTATTATTTTTACACAACTATGTAATAATAAAAAAATGTATGCAAAATAAAGCACTGATCATGTATCTCCTAAATTGTTCATCGTTAATATTTTATTATACAGTACGTCAATAGCATATAATATGTTGAGCTCGGAATTTTATAGAACGTCAATAAAGATCAAAAAACGTTTATTGATAAAAATAATAATATTTTATATATTACCAATATGTATGATACTGGTCATTTATATAAGATACCGGGTATTTGTAAAAATCTTTAAGATCAAAAAACGTTAAAGATTTTTACAAATACTCGGTATTTTATATAAACGATCAGTATCATACATATTGGTAATATATAAAATATTATTATTTTTATTATTCTTACATATATTAGTCGAATTTTGTAAACAATTAAGTTTTTATTCAAATAAATACTTGAATACATTTACACTAATTTCAGTATTTCAAAAACTAAATAATGTTTATTTTTATATATTTTTCAACAGTTGAATTATTAAAAACAATATTTATTTTGTTTCATATAATATTTTTTGTATACATCCAAAATAATACCATAATACTTTGTAACTAAGTACATATGAAGGTCAAATTTTGATTGGTAATTCTGGTAACAGTTATTCTATTATGCTTTATTATTTAAACAATAAAATTTACGGGACATAAAAATTGATTACGGAACATTACAATCCACCTATTTATCTTCATTTAAATGACATTTGAATAATTAATAATTATAATTTCCGATTATTCCATAACTCTTCTGTACTAAATAAAATTATATTATGGCTATATTAAGTAGAGAATAACAACATATTTACATAGTTGAAATAATTGACGCTTGTTCGTTAATGGTTTAAATATTTAATTAATACTAAATAATTCACCACCGTAGATCTTCTTATAACATCCGCGGCAAATAAATGTTATCGAATGCAATTAAAACGGACGTTAATTTTGCCTCAAATAATTCGGTGGTCTTATCAACATCATGACCTGTATTATTCCAATCGGATTAAAATTTTTTCTAGATATTATATGCTTGAAACTTACAAAGTTTTATATTATGTTCATTAAGACAGTGTGCATTTTATTTCTCATTTTTTATGTTCCTCGTAAACATTAAATACGTGCTTTTAACTGATTTTAATAAATAAAAAGATGTAGTTTAGGATTATGGACGAAGAGTTGCCTTAAAAATATAAGAACTAAAACTTAAAAAATATTTATAAAATATTTAAGTATATTGTATATACGAAAAAATACATTAAAATAAATAAAAATTTAATAATATTCATCTGAGCTTAGTAATTTATTTATTAAAAAACACTTTATTAAAAAATAATTATCAAAGTGAAGTACATTATAATAATAATTTAAAATTTAAAAATAATTACTCATTGTTATGTCTCACGTTAGTTGTATTGTTTTTGATTAGCAAAATATATGTCATTTTCAGTAGGTATATATAATGTAGACGATTTATAAAAAGAAACGTTAACATTATCAAAACCGATAAGTAGGTATTGAATAATAACAGTTTACAATAAATGATAAATTACAATAGCAATTTCGGTTTCCACCTCAACGGTTTACTTGAGATAGTATACAATTTATTGGGTAATATTTTACTTAAAAAAATACTGCATTTTTCGGAACAAAAGAAAACCTCTTGATGTCTACCATTGGTGTCGTCTATAATCGCGTGTATAATATAAGGCGTATGTAGATTAAAACGCACTTACATTTAATATACTCATATAAATCAGAATTATAATACAAATATTAAATACACTGAATAATTCTAATTTACAGTTTTATTCAAAATTGACAAAAATAATCGATTCGCATATTGATAAATATACATTTAAATATTACTAAACTTAAAAATCACAAACGTTTCAATATCACAAAATCACAAAATACAAAGAAAAAATCATTAAATTTAACATATTATTTCAATAGATCCATCTATATATTATGTTCACCAATGTTTTAAAAATACAATTATGAGTATTGATACATACAGACAACTTTTGACTTCGTCGTTGATTTCCTTCGAAGAATTGATTTATGTTAATTTAGAAGATAAATCAAATGACTAATACTTTTTTGAACTATTGTGAACCACATAATTTAGAATCATATTATCATATGTATGTCAAAATCTAAAAAAGACTAAACGTTAACGTTGAATATTATTATTTGTCAGGAAGTAACTTTTTATTTTTTAAAAAAAATGTCACTCATTAATTTTTTGAATATCCATAATATTGATAATAATAAATATATTACATAGTCAATTTTAAGGTATTTCCATACGCGCAATGATTTTGCGCTCGTAAACAAAAGATTCAGTATTTTTTTGCACGCGTGTATGAACGAAATATACAATAGTCGGTGGGGCCGATCGGAGATGCATAAAGTCAGTCATATCAATTGGATTATATGCTGAATTTTAGAATGCGGTTGCTCCGGTGATGTGCATTCCAAGATTGTTAGGGTTTCAGAGTATATATAAAATTCTTTAGTAACAGTTTTTGTTATCGAACTCCCCCGAAATGACTTGATTCATTATTATGAAATTGTCTGTGTATATTTGATAGGTTTAAGAATAGCTCCTTAACTATTTTTCAAACCCCAAGGTGTTAAGGGTAGCTCATCCCAAACGTATAAATTGTATACCTGTAATAAAGGCGGATTTATTGTAATATCCATGGAAACTTCAAATTGTACATATCACACATTTTTATTGTAATCTTATATATAAAATTCTCCGGTCACAAAAAAAAAAATTATTCTATTTGAACAATGCCAGCAAGAAGCAAAAGGATCAATTTTGCAACTATAAATATAAGAAATAGAAGAAAGAAAAGAACAGACGAACAGATCAAATCCGATAAGACGAATGTGCGTGAGAGTATGACGTAAATCTCAGTCACAAGAGGCACGAGTTGAATGCAATGAACAACGACGATCAGAGCAAAGTCAAGCGCAACGGTTCATAGTGAACACACGTAGAGCAAATGACCGACTACGCCACCAAGTGTATTATTATATCTGATTCGTTTATTCGTCTGGAATTCAACTATGAACCAGATATAGAATATTACACTCATTCGAAAGTAACGATCGCTACTATGGACACTGAATTTCCATACCCTTAAATTTAAAAATGAGCCAGTCGGGATGTATTACGCATCAGGAAAAGTGCAACTACTGGTAATTGAAACACCACGTGAACCATTGAAAGTATTACTTATGGATACGGATCTAAATTCAAACCTAATCCTGAAGTCCATTCTCACATTTAATACACAGTTTTAAATTACATTGTTCGGATCAACAGAAATAGTCGAGAATCACCTCATGTATACACTTTAATTTGGTTAATCGACCAATAGACAATAGAAGAATTGAGTTTGAAGAAAATTCAACGGTTATTTTCAATTTGTTCCAAATTTCGACTGGTACAGTTTTGTTCTCTCGAGCTATTCAACATATGCAACAGATTCTATAACATCACCAAGTTGTTATGACACATGTTACGAAAAATACTCGATCATGAAATGCCACTGGATGACTTGTACTTAAAATCGCACAAATATCATCAAAACAGTACTGTTGGGAATTGTAGTGTACTGTAGTAGCGTAGTAGCGTTGGTTATGATAATTAATAATGCTATTTTAGCCGTTAATATTATATTCTTGCGCATAGACACGTCGTCGTTTTAGCAAGATTAACGCGACAAGTGTAGCGTTCAAAACATATTTTCAGAAGCCAATTACATTACTTATTTACGACTAGTATCAATAAACTTATGGTATCCCATTCGTTAATAATATTTTACTATCTGACCAATCAATGGCATATGACCTTTAATTACTATCCTAGTTGTTTTTTATAATATCCATTAACATACAAACATATAAGTCATTGTCGAATGCATATTCCACAAGGAAGAAGACCTGTATTGCTTTACTACCTGTAAAGGTATTTTAAAAAATAATCTAGTTATGTCCAAATAAATTATGTTAAAAAGAAATAAAATAATTTTCCATTCCTGACTTGAAAGAAATTAGTTTCTTTCTTCGTTCCTAAATAAAGAATATTTTTCATTCCTTGATAGTTTTAAAGTTTAAATAATATAATTTATAGTTTAACGTTTTATCAAACCTCTTCCGATATTACACCGATAAGGCAGTTTATAGTATGGTACATAGGTTTAATGTATATTACTTTGGAATATATAAATAAATTAATTGGAAAAAAAAAAATTATAATAATTTATTACAAATAATATTTTAAAATTTAATAAAACACCATGTTTTCGTTTGCCGGTCGACGCAGAATATTGAATTAATCGCTCTATAATAATCATCAATAGCTAAATCAATTAAGTAGCTATAAATTTAAAGAAAAGTTATAAATCAATGTTTTCATTATTCTAAAAACTATTGTAATCTTCTATATTTAAGAATAAATTAATAAAATAAATCATTCATGTGCTAATAAAAAAAATTAAAGAAATTTAAATATGTTATTAAAGGAACAATGTTCTATTCTCGATAAATTTCTGAAAATTAAACAAAATCAAAGGAACGGGTTCCTTTTAACGCGTTTCTTTTAAATACAGTTAAAATCTCTTTAGCATAGATAACGGTGTCGCTATGATCATGAAATGAAGATTTCATTTTTCAAAAACCCAACGATGTAATATTATAATAAAATACATGAATATAGAAACGAAGAAAAAAATCGGCTTCTGCTAAAAAATATATATATATATATATAGTTAGTCGAGTATACTTTTTTAATAGAATTGCAACAAAATAAATTGTCTACTTTAAAATTAAACTTTATAGAATGCATATTTAAATACAAGTACTATATTTACCTTGATAAATTACTCATGAGATTGGGTGTAAATGTAATATATTAAAATTAACAAAATATAAATAAATATAAATATAAAATCTATAAACACTAAAAATCATGATATATATGCACTAAACATTTTAAATTATGGAATTTCTTTAAAAACTTTAAAAAATTACTTTTAGTAAATTTAGTGATTCTGTAGAGTAACAATAAGATTATTTTTCTGATATCACTATTACTCACTATTTTTATTTAGTCTTTTGATAATTTATTAAATAAAAATGATGCATTTTATCTATATATTTAAAAAGCACCAAAAAATGTTACCAGTATAAAAACGAATATACAAACGCTAATATTATTATTATAGCTCGTTATAATGGCCTTAAGTAAACATAAATATTGAGAACAGTTTATTTTGACTTAATTTCGAATAGAACATAGTCAACGTATAACATAGCCTGACTATTATATACAATATGTATAATAATATTTATCCATTGTTAGAAAATAATTTTGGAATACGTATAAAATCATAAAAAAAATGATATTAAAAAAATATTTTACACATTCTTTAATTTCTAGTTTAAAATAGCTTCTATTGAATGGTTTAGGTAATTTTAGTCAAATCCTTAGTTAAATCCCTCATTTACTATTAAATCGAAGAGAAAACTATTTTAAACGTTTCATCTGAATAGTTAGAAAAGAGAATCGTAATTTATGTTTTAAAACAGTTTACAAACGTTTATTGTCACGAAAAAAATAAGTTACAGTTTTAATATTCGATTATATATTAACTATACATAATACTATTGTAAAACTGTATACTAAACGATAAATCATTATAATATATTTTTTTTCAATAACTTTACACACCAGTCAAAAAAAAAAAAAAATAAAAATATTGTGGCTAATGAATAGAAATGTAGATATAGTTATGTAATCTGTGAAACAGTAAACCACTCATTTAAAATGTTGTGATTTGTTTTATCAGTTGTTTGCACAATATGCAAAATAGAAAAGGTTTGTATTCCGAGAAAAAAATATACTTTATTCTCTAGTTGGCTAAATAGATATGTCAACAATACACTTAAACCGAACATGAACGTGTTAAATTTTTCACGAAAGATCGTAGTCATCGATTTTATGCACGTAATAATATCGCTCAGTCAGTTTCATATTTTCTGAATAATATATAATCTCGTTTGTATCGTTCAAGGCAAATTTTTGTGCGCAATATATTATTATAACTTTTTATTTAAATCTTGTATATTTTTTATATCTTTTGAATTTACCATAGGATGGCGATGTAATTAAAAGTCAAATTTCAAAGTTAAAATATAAATTTATGTTATTATTATTATCATTTTAGACATATATTACCGACTATGGATATTAGAGGCCTCACATATACTCACAAAATAACAATAAATTACGTTAGGTATGACTGTGTAGTTTATGCATATGTAAAATGGGTACATAATACGAATATATATATATATAAATGATAAAAATTTGCTTATTAGTATATTGTCGAAATTATTAACAAATGACGTCGTATACAGTTTAAATAACTTATCTTCGTAACATGTATGTATCGCTAATCCTTTCAGCTGACCACATATCATTGTAATCATGTCGCGATGATAACCAATTTATCAATGATTAAATAGACATACGTAAATACGAAATATGGTAGTACTCGTATAAATGGAAAATTAAATGAATTATGTATAATGTATAATTTAAAAATATAAAATAAAAATTACATAATAATCTTGAAAAAAAATTACCCACTTTATGTTAAAATTAAACGGTGTTCTCATAATTCTCATAGTTTATACACATTAATACGAAAAACAATGTTGACTATAAATCTTATTAAGTTACATTCGAACACAGTTACCAAGTACTTCGATGGAAAATGTGCTGCGTATTTTCAAGTTACTCCATCGTTGGGGAAAAATGAATCAATTTAAATGGTGATTGTGTAGAAAAATAGTAAAATATATCTTATTTATTGTGTAAAAGTTTAAAGTAATAAATTAATTTTTCATTATTCAGTATATTTTTGTAACTTATTTATCGGACAACCTACGTATTTCAAAACAATACAACTTAAATACAGTACAATGATTTCGGATTAAAAAAAAATCATTACCATAAATAACTATACATTTGAAATCATAGCACATGTACAAATTATGACTATCATAATATGAACTTTACTTATCACAATAATATACATATATATACCTATAATACCTAACCTGATCACACAATTTTAAGACAAAAACTTGTTATGAATGTTTTATAATTTATACTCTTTACCTCTTTACTTAAGTTAATTTCAGTATAGGTAATAAAATAATAAACGAGAATTGGCAGATATTAATTACAATTGATTAAGAAATTATTTTATTAAGTTAAGCTTATTTTTATATCAACATATTCTTTGGAAAAATAAATTATGTATTTGTTATTTGTTTGACATAATAATTTATATTATAGTCTTGAATACAATTTTTTAATATAAATGTACTTTTTATATTCGAAAAAAAAAGTAAAATATGTCATGCTTAAGATTTACCATTTCAAGTAAGAATGACACCGACTTATGATTGCTACTCAGATACGACATAATTTTTTGCTCATATGCATTTCTTAACACATTAAACGCCAACGTCAACGCGTCGTTGACATGACTAAACGGGCGCCCGTGGCCAATGTCAATACGTCGTTGATACAAATAGCCGGGCGCCCATAGCCGCACAGTGGTCGGAAATTCAATTTTAGCTGGACAAAATGGAAAAATAGTAGGATAAAAATAAGATATATTTCACTTGATATTATATCTACTATACTATATAGATTAACATTTATTAGCCTTTGGGATGCAAAGCGGCGATAAGCACTTTAAAAACACGATAAGAGTAGAAATATATAGATAAAATGTATGATATACGGTTGATTGAAAGAATATAAATTTATTTCTTCACCGGCTGTGTTTAAAGTATATTTACGTTTTAGCAAGAGTCAAACCAGTAAATATTATTTAAAAATGGACTTAAATTTAAATGGTAAGTAAAATTTAAATTCATATGTTATATTCTGTTATTAAATACATACTGTATATATATTGCATTACTATTTAAAACTTTCATTAGTAATTTTTTTAAATTGGAAAGAAATTATATATAAACGATCTAAAATGATCATACAAATAAATATAGGTCTTATACCACAACTTCTTACCTTTTCAATGAAATAATTTTAATTTGCGTCGAGTTGCTTCCGTAATTAATATAATGGATTTCCCTAAACATTTTTGTGATTCAACAGTTATTATTATTATATTTCAGTTAGAAATAAATATATTCAAATCGTGTACAATAATTTGTTCTTATGCTTAAGAAGAAAAGGGCCCCTAGATCCAAGAATTGTGGAGTCTAACCGACATTTACTTCAATATATTAAAAATATATATAAATATAATAATTGGGAAGAGACATATGAAAATTTAATTTTACAAAAAATTTCCAGTTTCATAGCTGTTTTAAGTAAATTTTGGATAAAAAGCTTACAGAATGTGCACAGATTTAGTGAATACAACATTGATTGGTTAAAAAAAATATTTGTTATGCCACCAATAATACCATTGATACCACCACCACCAACTTCACTGCCATCAACATCAAATGTCGGCAGACCTCAAAAAGTGTTTTCCGATTGTTCTGATAGAAGTAAAAGACGTAAAGTTCTACAACTTACTAAATCTTATACTTAACCGGAAATTTTATTTGCCGCTAAAACTAAATTATATAAATCTGGAAAACGAGCAGTTCGTAGTATAGTAAATGAATCGTTATCCTCTCCAACTCGAGCCTCAAAAATTAAAAAAACATACATGTCTTCACTATCAATTAACAATGCTATCATGCCATATTCTTCTGGCGAGGCCTTAGTATTTCTCATAGATAATAAATTAACGAAACAACAATATACCAATATTCATAAATCAGCTATAGAACGTAAAGCAAATATTTACCCGAGTTACGATAATGTTATAACGGCCAAAAAAAAAAAATGCTATCCACCAAATATTCAAGTTACAGAATATTCTTTTAAAATTAAATTGCAGCACCTTATTGATCACACTATCCAGAGAATATTTTTAATTTCGGATATACCAACCATAGATTTAACGATGAGCAATTTTGAAATATTATATAAATGGAGATGTGATGGAAGCCGTAGTCAATCTCGAAATAAGCAAATTTTTCATGCATCTAATGACTTAGATGACTCCGATATCTTTATGTTTTCACTGGTTCCTTTACAGCTGAGATGTACAAAAATAGACAATCCTAGTAATGTAGTTTTATGGAAAAATCCCCGTCCATCGTCAACCCGTTATTGCCGTCCGATAAAATTCGATTTTAAAAAGGAAACTATTGAGTCGACATTAGAAGAAGTAAATGCTGTCCAAGAAGAAATTAAATTGTTGATTGATTCAAACTCAAATTTTTAAAAATGACATTGAATTTCAAGTACAGAGCATATTAATGTTCACTATGATAGACGGAAAAGTAAGTTTCATAAACTTTTATTACAATTAATTACTAAATAAATTATCTTATATTTTAGTTCAGTCTAAAATTATAGACACATTATTGCAACCGACGAAAACTATCAAACGAGTTTTTTTAGGTTTGCAATTCAATAGCTGGTTCATCAAGCCAAAAATGCTATATCTGCAAGTGTTCTACAAAAGATATGAATGATATTACCCGAACAAAAAATTTAAATGTCCAACCTGAGTATTACGAATTTGGATTGTCAACACTTCATGCGTATATACGACTGTTCAAATGTCTTTTACACATTTCATACAGATTGGAGTTCAAAAAATGGTAGGTTAGTATAATGACTAACGAATATAATGAGCAATGGCTATTTAGTATAAATGAAAAATATGCGTGTTATGACTTCCAAATATGTTATTTGTGAATAGGTTCGGTCAGCTGAAGATAAAATTATTCATGCAAAAAGAAAAAAATATATACAATACCGATTTAGAATAGAAACGGGTCTTCTTGTAGATGTAGTTTTGCAAGGTATATTACTAGTAATATATAATCAATGGTATTATTTATTATAAGTTCATTCAATTTCAGATTATAATTTTTAATATTAAATTTTATTTTTTCATAATATAGGCAAAAGAACGATTAATGACGGTAATACTTCTCGTAGATTTTTCAAAAACGCCGAAATGAGTGCTGGTATAACAAATATAGATTTACAACTCATACAACGATTTGGAATAATTTTAAAGACAATGGCAAGTGGTTATGACATTAATTTAGAGAAGTTTGAAGCCTATACTTTGCAGACTGCGAAACTTTTTGTATTATTGTACCCATGGTATTACATGCCTGCTTCGGTTTATAAAATTTTAATTCATGGTACGGACGTAATACGTTTTGCTTTATTACCTATAGGTCAGTTTTCATAATATTCGAAATTTTAAGGATGATTACATAACATAAAAAAACAAAGTAACAAAAAAAATGTTTATTTTATAGGCCAGTTGTCGGAAGAGGCGCAAGAGGCCCGAAATAAAGATTTCAGAAATATAAAAAAAAATAATACACGCAAAACAGAGTCTCACTAAATGAGGATTTAGCTCATATGCTACTTGTGTGTTAGGACCCCTACATTTCTAGCTTAAAAAAAATTCAAAAATCAATGTGAAACCGCTGGATAAAGATATGAGAGCTCTAATAATAATCGACTTTGACGAAAATAATAACTCCGACAATAACAGTGACGATGACAGTGATTCCGAATAAAATAATGTATTATTATAGTCAGAAAAAATACATTATTTATTATAATTTTAATAATTAAAAGTTAAAATCCTTTCATTTTAGTACATTTTCAACACATATCTAGCTTAATAATTATTTAAATATACATTTAATAACATAAAGAAAACATAATGTAAATAAAATAATTTTGTCCGTCTAAAATTGCATTTCTGACCACTGTGAGCCGGTGTCAATACGTCATTGACATGCAGTAACCTGTCCGTTCTTGTGACTTTGTGGAGCCGGTTATAGCCGTATACATTTGAAATTTTCGTCGGTCGTTCATTAGCCTATAGTTCATTACGTGGAACAGTTGGTTTTCATTTTTCGTGATTTTTATATTTTATCTGTTATATGAAAACAAGTGAATAAAAGGTAAGTTTTATTTTTATTTTACCTACGTTCATACATTATTTTCATATTTTGATTATTGTATTATAATATACCTACTAATACATTAATATTCTTTATACAGTAGATATATATAATCATAATATTATATATCAATTTATATTTTTTTTTAAAAAAAAATAATTTTTCACAATTTTCGGATTTTTTTTACAATCATAAATTATAATTATATATTATCGATAAATACTTATGACCTTCTTTAGTCGTAAAATTGCGTAAAATATAAAATATTATCAAACTTAAATAATTTTTTTTAAGAAAAATGGGCAACCCAATGACTGACGAAGAATTATTGCTTATGTTGGAAAATTCAGATGATGATTTCGGCTTAAGTTCTGGTACTGATTTAGGGGAAGGAGATTCTGGTGATGATGATGCCGATCCAGAATGGAAACTTCCAATAGTACAACGCGAAGAGGATAATCAGATAATATCAGATGTACCTATTATTTCCACATCAGGTTATACATGGAGTAATAAACAACCTTTAGTGACACGTATCCCTTTTTCAAAATCCAAAGAATTTAAGGTTTTTCCACAAGGAAATGAGCCAATTGATTATTTTAATCTATTATTCGATGATAGACTTTTTGAGTTGATAGTTAACGAAACTAATAAATATGCACTTCAAGTTTTTTTATCTGGATCTGGAGGTTCATCATCTCGAATCACGGCGTGGAAACATACAAATATACAAGAAATGAAAGTGTTTATTGGTTTACTGTTTCATACAGGGTCTATACGAGTAAATCGGTTGGAAGATTATTGGAAGACAAGTGAGTTATTCAGTAAAAATTTTTTTCGGCAACATATGAACAGAAATCATTTTATGTTAATTGTAAGAAATTTACATTTTACTGACAATGAAAATCACGACAATAATCGCCTGAATAAAATTGAACCATTAGTAAAATATTTCGATAGTAAAATGTCAGATATTTATGAAGCTTCTGAAAATTTGGCACTCGACGAGTCAATGGTTTTATTTCGGGGTAGATTAGTTTTTCGGCAATACATTAAAAATAAACGCCAGAAGTATGGTATCAAACTTTACATGCTCACAGAATCTAGTGGGTTGGTTCATAGAATTATGATATATTCTGGGCAAGGGCAAGACACGTCGAATGACTTTACTCATACAGAGTATGTTGTTGTAAAAATAATGGAAGGCCTGACTGATTGTGGCAGATCATTGTACATGGACAACTATTACAATAGTGTGAAATTAGCTCATATACTTCTAGCTAAAGGAACATATTGTATAGGAACTTTGTGTGCGAATAGAAAAGGGAATCCTAAAGAAATAACTTCAAAAAATTAAAAGTAGGAGAAAATGTTGGAAAGTTTACTAGGTAAGGTGTACGTGTAATGAAATGGCAAGACAGACGAGAAGTTTTAGCAATAAGCTCTGAGCACACAAATAATTTAGTTGAATTTAGTTGAAGTAACTAACAGAAAAGGTGAACAAAAATTGAAGCCGATGGCAATTTCTCTGTACAATAAATATATGTCAAGAATTGATAGACAAGACTAGATGTTATCATACTATCCATGCGAGAGAAAAACAATAAGGTGGTACAAAAAGATTGGTATTCATTATTTTCAAATATTTTTGCTGAATTCCTACTACTTATACGTAGAAAACGTAAAAAAATGTAATCTGTATGATTTTAGACTTTCTGTAATTACGGCATTAGTAAAAAGTCAAATAAACATAAATGTTCCTCCTGTACTTCCTCCAAAAATAACAAACTCACACTTTCCTACGAAAGTTGCAAAAAACGAAAAAAAAAAAATTGTTATAGAAAAAGATGCAAGGTGTACCATTCAAAAGACATACGAAAAACAACAATATTCTACTGTTCCAGTTGTAAAGGTCAACCTGGTTTATGTCTTGAAAACTGCTTTGAAATTTATCACGCATAATCTAGTAAGTTTTTATTTATTTTATAAAACATAATAAGTTTCATTATTATTTTACGTATTCATTTTTATTTTTATACTCAGTAAAAAATTTGTTTTGTTTTATTTTTAAAATATATTTAAAGTTTTGTTCTTATTTTATATTTATGTATAGTGTTATTACTATACAAAGTGTATAATTTCAAAATAAAGGATGTTTTGTTTTATTTTTTAAATATTTTTAAAGTTATGTTTTTATTTTATATTTATTTTATATTTAAAGTTATGTATTTATTTTATATTTATTTACTGTGTTATAATTATACAAATTATATAATTTTGAGGTAAAAATTATTTTTTTTGTTTTAAATATTTTGAAAGCATAATAATAACTTATGATTATAATTTATGTATTATTAGTAGTTATTTGAAAAAAAAAATTAGAAACTCCTTACTCTTATAAATAACTAAGAACGAGCGCCCATGGCCGGTGTCGACGCGGTGTAGACACGCGCGAATTATACCATTTATACGCGCGGCTACAGGCGCCCGCATGTCAATCGACGGCGGCAACCGGCGCGCGCACGTTGAATCGATGTTGGCGTTTAACGTGTTAAATAAAACTTGTGGAACTATTCCAAGCACTTAGCTTTACTACGAATAGCACCCGCTGGGACACACATAGAATTTTTGATAATCTTAGTTTCAAACATTATATTGTTTTGAATGTACTTTGTAAACTTGTTTCATGGTGTACACTACACATAAACTTTATACGAAACGTCAAGCATTAAAAATGTTTAAGGTGTAAATTTATAACTATAATGATCATTGATACATTGTATATGTAGGTTGAAAACCTTTAAATTAGAATATTATCAGTGTTTACCATATAAATTATAAGAAAGGAAAAAAAAATACACATGTGCAACTTTGAGCTTTATAATCAAGCATCTGTGTTATTATTTATTATAGGACTGCGCGTGTATAACTATCTAAAATTATACATAATTATTTAATGGATATGCCCTGATATCCCTAATAGCCTCTTAAACAATTTGTTTTGTTATTTCTAATTAAAATAGAATATCATTAAATTAAATGGAGTATATCTACTAAAATATGAATAGAACTGTGGACATAACGTTGCTAACAAATAAATGTAGAACAATACTACTCTGGATAGTACCTAATATGAATTAACTTAATGTTCAATAGTTGGTATTTTGGATTCCTATAGTTATTAATTAGTGCTTAATGAAATACATATCATATTTTCATATAGTTTCATAATGTAAAAGGATAAAATTTAACAACCGTCAATCCATCTTACATTCTTAATACTTAAATATAAAATATTTAATCATCAAACAGATAAATGATAAATCACATTTTATATTCTTGAAAAATGTATATCCATACTACTGTAGGTACCAAAAGTATTAAAAAAAAAATATTAAATTGTATAATTTTAATACTTCATTAAAAAAAGAAAAAATTAATAAATAAAAATGTCCTTCGTAACAAAAATAATAATAAATATTTTATAGTAGAACAAATATCAATATCAAAAAAACAGTTACCCAAATTTTTGGTAGGTAAAAAAACCCTTGAGTATTTACCCGATACATACCAATATACTGACATACCCACCGGGTATGGTACATTACTAATTATTATATATTCATTATATTACCAATACATATTCAATAGAATAACTTTACTAAAACATTATTTTTTTATATAGGTTTTTTCTAGTCACAAACAATGCGGAAATCCTAAAGATTATGTATTTATTTAACATTATAGTTAAAATTTAAAACCCACATAGAAAGAATCGCGGCCCTCCACAATGTCACAAAAGCTGCAAACGAACTGCGTCCCGTAGCAATAATTCCTTCCGAATTGCGTCCTGAGTATTTTTGGGGGATATACTAGTTGCGTCCCGGTTATTTTTTTTGGGTCATACTAGTTGCGTACCGATTTTTTTTCTGAGCGCATACCAATCGCGTCTTATATATTTTAAAAACCAAACAATATTTCTCTTCTTATTCCATTTGTATATAGACTTAGGACTGTCTGTAATAATAATTACTACTACAAGTTTGTTAAAAGTATTGTTTTTACTTTTTGTCTTTTTGTATTATTATTGTATTATTGCATTTGTAATCGTAAACGTATAAAATATTATGATTATTGCCTATTGGTAAAAATCTATTATTTTTGTATGTATTTTGTAATATTAACTGCAGTAAAAATGTAAAAGATAACTTTTTTATGAATTCAAATTTATTAATTTGTATAGATTCAAAATCTGCCATTGCCTGATTTAAACATTTTTTATTATTAATTATCGAGGTTGTATGGTTGTAAATGCTTCATTATTTTATTTAAATGCAATTTTGTAACCTCTACATCTAGTATCGATAAATTTAAAAAATGTTTGCATAAGTAATAGGGACACGGTTCAGCAGTAATCAAGAAAAACCTAAAACCCAATTAGTATTACAATTTTTTATACCTTTTTATACGGGACACAATTCGTAAGCAGCGGCCACAATTGCCAGTTATACGGCCACACATAAAATTATTGTGGTCACGTTTCGCGCTGTGTCAAATTTTGGAAAATCATCATACCAATGAGCGTACCAAAAATCATTATATTTCTGCTAAATGCACCTCTAGCTCATGGGACTACACAACCAATTACAGAAGATATGCGTCATTCAAAAACATTTTCAAAAGAACCTCATCAAAGTTTCCATCAGTCAAGGTTACTGACTACCATAATCAATCGAAAATCAAAACTCATGTGGAAGCTACAATGAATGAAAACACATCCATATGGAATATATCTTTGTTATTTCTTCCAATTCATCTCTAACCGGAATACCGTAATCAGTCCATTGATTACATTACTTTCCTCTGTTCTAAAAAAATTCGTAGTCAAAAATATTAACTGAAATTTTTCTTTTTTTCAAATATCTCTTTCTATTATGTAAACTATTTATGATTATATATATATTATTATTACCTATTAATTAATTACGGTATTATAATATACACATAATATTTTGTTTTTATGACCTTTACTGATTATTACTGATATATATATTTTATTTCACGATTGTGTCAATATTTTGTTCATTATAAATAATAATTATTGAGCTATCATAGTTCATACTGAAAGCTATAAATAAAAAATAAAAATAATAATTAAAAATTGTTTCTTAAAGAAATAAAATGAATCATTACATTTTACTCAGAGTATAAACATTTTCAGTTCAGTTAATGAAAACTTTAATTTATGTTTTTACTTGTTATTGAACTAAAATTTAACACTGTCTACAATGCTGATATCAAATAATAATTTATCATATAATAAAAAGAAATTTTTTAAGTAGTAATTTTTTTATATATATATTTCATAGTTTATAAAAAAAAATAATTAATTTAAGTATAAAGAAATCTAAAAAATAATCATCATTTTTACAAGCTATTACAAGACTGAGTAGAAAATAGCCTAACAGTATAATACAAATTAAAAATTAAAACAATAACATGCCATAAATTAAACAAGAACCATAAAATACTTTACGAGCTTTAGACTGCGGTCACAGTGGCACCGACGTCGGTCGGCCGATAGTTTTCGTCAGACGTCTGCCGATCTTATCGGCCGATAGGATGGTCACAGTGCATCAGACGTCGGCCGATAAAATTGACAGGCAGTTGTTCATTTCAATGCAATGAGTACAGTTTATAATTTATAAAATGGATGTCCCCTCATTTTTGAGTTTAGAAACAAGTCCTGCTATTAAATATTTATTATTAAAAAAGCGAAAGTTTCACATGAATGACATTTTTAAGGATAGGGAAAAATTGCATACATTGTTTCACCAACTATTGGAACAGAAGGAAGATTTTTTCAGTTATATGAGAATGACTAAATCAACTTTTTACTATATATAATATAATATTTTAAAATAATATTTGGGTATGGACTGATTACGTCGGCGTAATCGGCCGATTCGGTCGGAGGCACTGAGACCACTTGTATAATAATTACTTTATTTAAAATGATCGGGCGAGTTTCACCGACATCGGTCGTCGGTCGAATCGGCCGACATCGGTGCCACTGTGCCACTGTAAAACAACATTTTTTTCAAAAGTTTAAATGTTATTTACTGAAATTTATAAATTAACTCTAGAGTTTGAAAATTCTTTGAAATTATTATGAATATTATAAACCAAATCAATCCTTTTCAAAATACACAAATCGATAGAAAATGTTGAATTTCAATCGAAGCAATATAATAATTATCTTTATAGGTAAATAAAATAAATATTTCTCTTCATGTGATAAATTCGTTAAATTAAAAGGAAGATATAACTGTAAAACATTTTTAACGATACGAGCAAGTACCTTTTAAAACTACTTGAAATTAAAACGAATCAATAATCAAATAGAAAAAAAACAAACTAAATAGTGTGACTTATTTATTTATTTACTTATTTACTTAGTGTACAACGTAATATACCCCAAAAACGAGTTAAAATGAAAATATTTTAATTCACAATAAAATAAAATTATCAAAATATCACTTATTACGGTGTCGGAATCTGAGTGTTTAATAAGAGACAACTTCAGGTAACTTCTGATAACGGCGGTGCAGTTGTGTTAGTGTGTTAAATAATCGTTAGTATGAGTGCGTATAATATGAACGTACACTTTTCTATAGTTGCCCTCTTATCTACTTAATACCTAGAACCAATTATAATATTATGCAACATGACATCAGCCAGCGTCGTAACGACTAGTCAAAACAATAATATTACGAGTATGATATAATATAAAAAAGATTTACCGAAATTAATAATGCATAAAAATTGTTTATTTATTAGTTCGTGTTTGACCACCGACAGTGCATCACGTGTGTTATATCCGCTAACGTTTTTATAGCTTCCGATAGCACGTCAAATCGTCAACCTTACCGACGTCCAGCAGATAATATGATAAGATTATTATTATATAACTTATTCACACCGTAATAGTCAAGCCATGAATAACCCCAAGGGCAACAACATGCCTAAAATGTTGAATCTTAATAAATCCAACCGTTCAAAACTTAATATTTCATCAATACCAATACAATCAACCTTAAACAAACAAAATATTAAATTATCTTCGATTCCTCGGTCAGCTTCTAATGCCACTGTGGCAGACACAAATTGTAAAACTTCTTCCCCACTCAGCAATCCCAACAACACCACACAGCGCTCCGATAACAAAAATATTACACTCTCCTTCTCTCCAGCGCCTCACGCCGATAACAAACAGGCAGCGAACACTATCGTGTCACTCACTAATGACGATATTTCTTCCGACTCACAAGCTCTAATTACCCATACCATCAATAATACATCGAACAACAACACAGATAACAATAAAAATTTTGCAACCGCCGCCGTCATAGAAAAGACTCCGAGCAGGGTATTGTATTTAATTCTATCGATGGCGTACCTCAAATTGAATATATCCTAGCTATCGGTAAAATAGTCTTTTCGAAAAACATTAAATTTGTTTCCCGAATATCAAACAACTGATCCTGCATTATTTTGTCCAACAAACAAATCTTGGACAACTTAATGCTAACAACGAAACACATAAATATTAACGACCATTTAATTCCAATTCTACGTAAACTAATCAATGCTGCCAAAAGATTTATTATTTTTAACGTATGCTCATCCATACCTAACTAAGCTATAATAGACGCTCTTAAAAGTATAGATATTATTCCAATCTCACATATTAACCACCTCAAAGCTGGAATCAAGATTAAAGGTTACGAACATATAATGAGCTTCCATCGTCAAATGTTCCTCAACCATGTAGATGTCGTTAAGCTTCCTAACTCGTTATTAATTAATGTTAACGAAAACCAGTTCAGAATCTTTTTCACTGATGACCAAATCGCATGCTTTGTATGCAGTTCGATTGGCCACACAACATCCAACTGTAAAAAAAAAATAATGAAGTAAAATCTAAAAAATGATCACCTTATCGATCTCAATGAAACTAACACCCATGACAATACCTCAGAAGCTCTAGTTGAAGAGAATTCCCCTTCCACATCAACCGACAAAATTGTGAACTCTTTTCAATGCACAGTCCCTCCCATTTACGTGTCATTAGATGAAAAATTCATGGACAGAGCTGAACCCACAAATCCCCTTGCGGATATTTTGACTTCATCTACCACACCGTTTCCACCAGATGATAAACAAACTGAGTCCAGCCAAGAAAAGATTGAACATGTATCAAATACGCCTAAATATAACCTTACCCCTATCTTAACAAATGATAAAAATAAAAGACCTCTCTCTGAAGCATCCTTGCCACTTAAATCTTCCTCCACAACAAACTTACCAACGTCGCCCATCGCTACAAATAAACCCACAAAAAAAAAAAAGCAAAAATCAGCTCCCGGACGAACTCTTTCTCAAATCTATATGATACTTCGTTGGAAAATCCACTAATACCAGCTGAAGAAATTTTCATTAACAATAATAACCATTCACTATCTTTTCTTCAATATCAATACGTTATTGAACATTTTTCAAACAATGCCATTAACATTCATTAACTTTGTCAACAAGTAAATGCATATATACCAACATTAATTGATATAACTGAAAAGGTTCGACCTAAATTTTCAGATCGTTCAATGAAATCCAAACTGACAAAATTAGCTAATCTTCTTTTCAAAAATATGGTACCTCAAGAAGACTAACAAATTATTACTAAAGTTAATTAAAAAACTCTAAAAATTATTATAATATAAAAAATATATAAATAATCATGAACAGTATTATTCAATGGAACATAAACGAATTTTTCAAAATATCCGTTGATATAAACCGAGTTCTTTTCGAATTCAACCCACTTATACTTTGTTTCCAAGAAACTAATTTAAAAAATTCTCAACTTCCCAACCTTAAAAACCTTACAGGATATATTAAAAATCGTACAGTAACAAATAGAGCTAGTGGAGGAGTAGCGATATTCAACCATAAGAATATTGAAAGCAAAGAAGTCACAATCCAAACCCACTTAGAAACAATAGCGAAGATAGTTGAACTCGATAAGCAAATTTGTATTTGTAACATTTATATACAAGACAATACTCCTTTCACGTCTTTTGATATTAAAAATATAATAGACTAACTTCCAAAACCTTTTATATTAATGGGAGACTTCAACAGCCGAAATACACCTTGGGGTTGTAAAATTACGGACTCCCGTGGTAAAACAATCGAACAAATAATCGAAAACGAACAATCTATCATATTACTAAACAACGGAGACCCCACCAGATACAACAGTTTTAACGGAACATTATCTGCCTTATACCTAACCATAACCTCTTCTAATCTAGTACCTTCAATGGGGTGGCAGGTCCTAACTTCTTATAACGGAAGTGATCACTAGCCTAAAGAAATTCGTATCCAAAATAAAAATACTTCATATGACCCCCCCCCCCCCCCTCGAATGGAATCTCTCAAAACCTAACTGGAAACTTTTTTCCGAACTCATTAAACATGACTTAATTTTAAATCCAATTGACCTAAGTGCGAACATTACCCAGGAACATATCGATTCTATTGTTAACGATTTCACTAACATAATTCTCAAAGCAGCAAACATAGCAATAGGTATTAAGTCAAGAAACAACAAACACAAAACTACACCCTGGTGGAATGCCGAATGCAACAACGCTATTAAAAAATACAAACATGCACTAAACCGCTTCAAAAAAACTAAAGACCCGTTAGACCATATTCTTCTTAAAAAATCAAGAGCGGAAACTAGATATATCACTAAAACAAGCAAAATACTATCTTGGAAAAATTTTACCTCGACTATCAATCATAAAATAGACCCTTCAGAATTATGGAACAAAATTCGAACATTAAAAGGATATAAATCTCCCCCTACTCCAGATCGACTGAGAGATAATCTTAACAAAATGTATACATCCTCGACCAGCATTTCGGAAGCGTTCGCCCAGTTTTTCCAAAACAATAACAGCAACCAAAACTACTTTGATGAATTTTTAACCCATAAAAATGCTTATTCATCATTACCACCAGTCACCCCATCTACCAACTAACATTGTTTTAACATACCTTTAAACCTAAGTGAACTTCTATTAGTCCTTCAATACAGGAAAAGTAAAAACCCAGGACCCGACAATATCCCTAATTTATTTATTCAAAACCTTCCCGAAAATGGACTCTTAACTCTTCTCCAAATTTTCAATTCAATATGGACTCATGGTATCTTTCCAAATCAATGGCGGAACGCAACAGTAATCCCCATCCCAAAACCGGGAAAAAACAAATTTGAAATTCACAAATATGTCCCTAATAAATACTATGAGCAAAATCCTGGAAAAAATCATTAACAAGAGACTCATTTGGTTCCTTGAATCGACAAATCGAATCTCAAACCAACAATGCGGCTTCAAACGAAATTATTCAACCATAGACGGCCTATCTTCACTTCACACTGACATCTGTACAGCCTTCAAAAGAAACCAACATCTTATTCTAATTTCACTTGATTTACAAAAGGCATACGACATGGTCTGGAGAGACAAGGTATTATCGACGCTCATCAAATGGGATATTAACGGCCACATGTTTAAGTTTCTAACAAACTTTTTAACCAATCGCTCGTTTAGAGTGAAAATCCAAAACACTCTATCCAACTCTCAATATAAGTATTATAATCATTCGATGAATGTAAAGTGATATTAATAGTTTAAATCCACCTTGAATTTGTCTATACTTAATAATTTAATAATATGATTATAATTTCAAGATAACGTTAAAGCTAAATAGAAGTATACAAAACATTTTCTAACTTTCTATTGCTAAATTATCGGTTAACTTAGTTTTGATTCCCAGAGAAAAATGTTTTGAAAATTATAAGTGAATATGTTAACATAATAAGTTTATTAAAATCCTAAGAGCGTTTTTTAGTATTACATTACATTTAGCTTATTTAAATATGATTTTGATGCAATAACCATAATTTAACATAGTATGAAATTATATTAAAATACATGTTCGTAAATTGTACGAAAATATTTTAATAATTTAATATATTATCAGTTTTAATTGAATTATCCATAAGTTATATTTATAAAAATATATACTTACTCTTGATTAACCGAATTATATCAAAATATATAGTCCAACTATTTTACTATATGGATGTGATTATTCACTGTGGTATGTATCATAATAATGTAGACCACTCTTTTAAATTCGCACACAAAAATGAATATAATCATAATTATTTTTTCTTTAATTTGATTTTAAATAAGAGAATGATTGTTACAAATCATTTTTCTTAATAATAAGAAAATAATATTTTTCTACTAAATATAATATTCTCGTATATGCTCGTTATAGTTCTAATTTTTTTTAATGTTCATATGTGTGTAATATAGTAACAAATTTGTTACTCCTAGTGTGTGATTTTATAAATATTTTAATAATAAAAAATATTATTAGTAGTGATGGATCGAACCCTGATTTTTTAAATCGAACCGAACTTGAACCGAACTTTAAATTATTTTTTCGAACTCAAACTGAACCGAACCTTCATATTTTCTACCGAACTGAACCTATTATGATTTTAAGTCGAACTCGAACTCGAACTCAATACTTTTTATCATGTTATTTGTTCCTACCAACAAATTAAATCAACCATAATCATTATTATTAATGACTATTGTATTTTAAGTTTTCGTATTACCTATTCTACATTTTAACTTTTAAGTCTAAGTAATTGTATTATTTACAATACATTTAAATTTTAAATAATTTCTTATTATTATTATTATTTTTCAAAACCAGTATTGTGCTCTTTCGTATTGTCTTGTAGCTTATAAAATATCCATTGAGTATTGAGTATTGAGTATAATATGACAATATAATAAGTACATTTTAATAATATATAAAAAATATAGTAATAATAACTATAATTCACAAACATAGAATGATTAGTAGAATTTATAATGCAAGACGTAAGTTGTAAACATGTTTTTATTAACAGCACAGTCGCGGTATCGGAATATTACCATGGATTTACCCAAAATAGATTTTAACCCCTAAAATAAATATGATAAAAACAAAAATAGCTAATTTATGAATGTAGATACACTACCTCTATTGGCGATAAACAACTTATTAATGTTTTGTACGGTGGAGGATAAATGTGTAACATGCGACTGGAAAAGTAACATTGTTATTTTAATAATAGTATTATTATTATAAATAATGCATAACGTGCCCTTTACAGATTATCACTTTCTATCGTCAATAGTCTAATTATTTCTAAATAATCATTATCAATTTTTATTTTTCAAAAATAACTTTTGAAGTATTGTACAAATATTTGGTTTTCGAACTATCATGGCCAGTAAGTCTAGTTCGACAAATATTTTTAAGTTCGATTTTCGAACAGTAAAAGATGCTTGATAGGTCGGTTCGATTTTTATTCATGCCGAGTTCGAATTTCGAACCGAACCGAACATCAAGGGTTCGGTTCGGTTCGGTTCGAGATTCGAACAGTTCAATCCATCATTAGTTATTAGTAATCATGTATTTTCTATTCGTTTGATCTTTTTAAAGTAAATAAATGATAACAAATACCATGCATTATGTATTAATGCATGGTATTTTAAAAAATTAAGTACAATCTGATAAGTTTGAACCAATATTGGCAATGATTCACGTTTTAAGAAGACTTTATATTTAACTTTTGATATGTGGCCCATCCTAATCACCTAACAGTAGCTTAATTTGCATACTAATGACCAAGAAGTCATTTGAATTCCTAGTTACGAAACAAAAACGATAATTATGTCGAGGGGAAATAGCCGTTCTTCATCGACAATTAAGTTAATCAATGGGTAGACATTGTGAACTTAGGTTGTCTCCCAGTTGCAAATTTGAAGGACGTCAACGAAACTATGCACGAAATTGACTTACAAGGTTATCTCTCGCTTATATATTGCTTGTTTTTTTTATTGTATTTGAATGTTTCACCCTCACATGGTTTGTGGTCATCACAAAAAAAGAACGAAACATGTGCTAATGTCACTGACAGATTATTTGATGCCTATGACATAAATATATTAATGAAGTTAATTAACCTATATAATATGTTAAATTTACCGACGAATATTCAATATTGTTAGTTATATTTTTTTTTACAACTTATTGGTTTTATTTAAAAAATAGTAAGTACAATTATTGCAAGATACACAAACATACAAGATACAAGATACTAATACACATATTTTTGTTTCAAATTCTTAAATAATTTTAATTTTATTCAAAACTGTTTTATTTGATTATAATATTTTTGTTTAATACAATTATGGTAAAAATTAATTTATTTATTAAATATAACTGTAACCATTACAGTGTAATTTTAAATAATGTTAAATAATAATAAAAAAAGGGGTGATCGATCCAAATAACACTAGGATTAAAGGTAAAAAGTAATTGAAGACAGTAAAATAAAACCACGAACTAATTTGCTTGCTCTTCAATTTCAATGTACCTTTTTCCGATGGAACCTACCTTGCTGCGGTGGAGGGGATCACAGCCTAGATGGCTGTGCTAAGCGGTTCCAAAAATACGATGGATCAAAACTTAAGCAAAGAAAACAGTACCCCTATTTCAGGCTCCCATTGCTTCGGAAGTGGGGCGTCCATCAGGCAACAAAGACTGGAAATCGGAAACTAGGACATGAAGATTACGAAGATACAACTAAAGAGGAAGTTAGAACAGATGAGGATCTTGGCAATTGAGTATTTGAAACTCATGATTATCTCCAATATCTAATCTTAGATATGGTTACTTTGATAGAGAAAAAAATAAGAACGCGAAGATTAAACACGAAGGAACTCGAAATAATCACGACTTGATAGATGGTACAGGACACTTTTCTGAAGGAAGACATTGGACTCAGAATCCCAACAAGAAGACCAACAACGAAGCCGTAGTCGTTCGCCCATCTGGAACAACAACCTACGCCGACGTTGCCAAGAAGTTAAAGACGATCATAAATGTAAGTACGCTGAATGTTAATATTAAAGGCTTAAAACAATCGAATATGGGAGACTTCATAATCCAGGTAGGTAAGGGCCCCAAACAAGAAGAAGTAGCGGTGAGATTAAAGCAAGCGGTCATTCAGGCGTTAGGAGCTGAAGCAGTAGTAAAACACTCACCCAAGACCGAAATAATAGAAGTACGATACCTGGACTCAGAAAAAACGGAGGAGGAGGTTATACAGGTAGTCGTTAACTCCACGGATACCACACCAGACTCGATGAATGTAATCAGAATGCTTCCCTCATACGGAGGCAACATGATGGCAGTAGTCAAAATAAAAAGCATAAACGCCTATACACTGCAAAAGACAGGCCACTTAATTATAGGACTTGTGCGATGTCGAGTGAGGTTAAAAACTCAGATTGCAAGATGCTACAGATGCTACAATTTCGGCCATTTCAGAGCATCGTGTAGAGGAACTGATCGAACGGCCCAGTGCATGAAATGTGGCCAAGAAAATCACAAGGCGAAGGATTGCAATGTACAACCAAGATGTGTTCTATGAAACGAAAAGGAAGGAAAACGGGCATGACATAAACCATAACCCGAGCGGCTCAGCGTGTCACGAGATCAAAGAAGCGAAGAAACTTAAGTAACCATCTTAGTTAAGTTTACTCAATGAATATATGCCGAACAGGCAAAAAAGCAGGGTGGTTAGAGACCCCATAAATTTGTAAACATTTTAAAGAATGTAAATTGGATTTTTCTTTTATGTAATGTAAAAACGCTTTCGTCCAATAAATTATGTGACAGGTAGAAAGTAATGGAAGACCAGTTCCCTCCCTGTTCACGATTCCATATAAAAAAAAAAAAAATAAAAAAATGTACCTACTCGTATTATTTAAAACCTATTAAACCTAATATTTTCAACCCGGTTTATAACTAATAAAAAGAAGTAGGTACAAAATGTTTTGATTGCGATATCATAATTGAATATTGAAGTATGAGTATCTACTCACCTCATTACCAGTGTAAAATATTATACAAATATTTCACTTTTACTAGAACACTAAATTTTATTTTATTTATATTTTGCCATTTATTTTTAAATAGCACTTTGTTATTATATTGTGTAAGAATGTTTAAATAATATCTAAACCATGTTCAAATAAAAAAAAAAAAAAATTTAATATTATGTAATATTAAAAAAACAAAACGGCACCAAGTAGATTTTCAGTAATTTTATAACATTAAAAATTCTTTTGGAATTTTTATAAACATTGAAAAACAATACAGAAAATCAATTTTTTTTTTTTTTAACTTAATTTAATACATTAAATACTCTTTAAGGTTTTTAGTGTGGATATACTAAAAAAAAATAGCTTATTGTAAAATAAATAAAAATAATCAGGATATTTAAATAATTTTTACATTCTTCACTAAACTAGTTTCTAAATTCATATTGTAAATTTTTTTAATTACAAATAGATTACATTTTAATTGTTATTTTATGCAATTTTAACAGATAATGTGTTAAGGATTAATTATTTATTTTCATATCATAAAATCATTGGCATTTTATTAAAATTTAATACGTATGTAAAACAAAATGTTTTTAAATTATTTTATACTTAAATAAAAGCAGAATAACAATCTTACCAAATTTTCAGTGCTAATATCAAACGCAGAAATTGTAGTCATAATAATATTTTAAGAATTAAAGAAGCTTATTTTAGTTATATGTAATACAAATTAATAAATCCTTGTTTTTTTTTATCTTTATTCACGTGTGAAAACAAATTCGATTTGTTTTGTTATCAGTTTTCGATTGATGTGAATTATAATTCATCAAAATTAACAATTTGTGGATTTTGGTAAAAAGAAATAAAATTGTCGAGCATATAACGAATTACCAATAAATAACATTTTTATATATCATAAAAAATATTTTGTTTTTTTCGAAATACTGCATTTATTTGGGTTCTTAAACAAAGATTCTAACTTGACAAAGTATAAAAATACAATGACAGGAAAGTCCAACATGTAAAAATATAGTTATCGGTCTAGAAAATTATTTCATGCAGATAAACACCAGTAGTAACTTTTATCATCAGTTATAAATATGTCACAGTTAAAACTAACAACAGTTTTAATATTTATTATGTCAGTGACGTAGCCAAAGAAGTGACTCAAAAATACATCCACTCCAAATTCGTACTATTATATGTACGTATATTTTATTTAATATGTACATATAATTCATCTTTAGTTTATAAATTAAAAAAAGAAAGACAAATTTTATTTCGATTAAAATTTTTACGATCCCATTCAAAAATGTTGATTATGGTCCTGAATTATCCATCACTTTTGAGAAATTAAATTTTCCGAGCGAGTACATGAGTCATTTGCGTATAATGCAGTCATATAATATATATATATATATGTATTGTATATAGACGTAAGCGCACCTGTATAGGCATAATGCGCAGTTACAATATTATAAAGATAGGATATAAGTTATTTCGTTTCAAGATGAAACAGTGAGAAGAGAATAGGTTGATTGGATGGGCGGGAAAACGAGGATAAATAAAGGATTATAATATTAATTACTTGACGTTAACAAATGACGTCGAAGACTTCGACGGTATTCAGAGACAATAATAGTAAACGATAATCGTGTAACATGCTACCTTATAACGCCAAAATCTCTGATTATTCGTCGAATCGCATAAGAAAAGCGCGACATGCTCGCCTTAAACCCATTAGCTGCGATTGAAACCTTTGAATACAACGGGTGGGTTTATTTTCTTCCAAAAAAGAAAAAAATATTCTCAAAAATTCTTCTCAAAGAAAAAAATAACTATTGGATTGCGTTTCCCTTTAAAAAAATTTTTGGGCTACAATCATGTAAATTTTCCTCTAAATATTAAAATATTTAATCAGCATCAGAAATGTTGTGCTGTGTACCGTACTATAAAATAAAAGTAACCGTCGATTAACGTCATTGATGTAATTAATCCTAATTTAAATAGGTATAAACATTGTGTATACATAAAGTTATCACCAATCATTATGATGGTTTTTATGATTATATACAAACTTATATGAAACAAAATTAATTTTTTGAGGAAAATAAAAATCGAATAAGACCAAGTATTTCGCATATCTATTACTATTACTACTATAATTATGAATCACATTACGTAACAAAAAACAAAATTATGCATATTGCATACATCATAAAATACCACTTTTTATTCATATAGCATAATACCTATACTCAACCGAAAGCAATAATGCTTGTGAGTGCACAAATACCTTTTAATCAGCTAAAACTTGAAAAATCTTAACAAAAATGTATTTTGAACCATAAATCAAATTTTAAAGTTAAAAACATATGATTTTTAGATACTTAAAAATAATTTTGATAATATATATATATATATATATATATATATAATAGTAGTAGTATGTTGTGAAAAACTAAATTAGATTATGTTAGGTTACGTTTGATTATTACACTTGGTAACGCACAATTACGCCTATTATGTTGTCATTACATAATTATTTACAAGAATAATTATCATCATATCATTCTATAAATTATCATAACTTAAAAATGATTTCAAATAAATACGGGCTATATATTTTACATTATATAAATAATATTGTACACAGATTTACCAATAATAATTATTATTTAAATTATAATTTTGCTTGAAGTATATAATCACAGATGCGCTGTACAAATATTATATACGTAAGTAGTCAATATATCTTAAATTATAATTGCAAAATGGGTTACAAATTTATAGATAAATATAATCATCATTCGCATATCATAAGTAATATATATCTAGATATGTCAAGCATATATCAAAAAGAAAAAAAGTCTTCAATAAGTATTCACTTTTATTTTCATTTTATTTTCACATTTTATCGATAAAATCGTTCGGTATAACGGTAATATCGTGGTCTTTTAACTTAAACAACATTTTTTTTTTCAATTGCATAAATATCAAAAAAGATTCATAACCAAATTAAATATATTGTTTGAACACCCTGAATTTACGTTATTTTTCCTGGCACGTGACAAACTGATATTTCGGACTGAATCGATTCCGGACTGCCGATGATCACATTTGTATTGGTTTCATTTTGTGGATACTTGATCGTACTTATGTATAGCCACCATGGTTTTCGGCTTTTTACCTATTTTCTTTTTTTTTTATCGATACTAACCTGAATTTTATCGATACAGTGAAACCTCTATTAATGGACACCTCTCAATAGTGGACCCTTCCCAATAGAGGACACTTCTAAGTTCCCCGACAAAAATGTATGCACATAATACAAGTTATAACCTCTTAATAGTGGACGTGGACACAATAAACTGGTACCAAATTAAAAATTACCTCTCATAAGTGGACACAATACATGTACATATCGAAAACGTTTAAGAAATAAAAATACCATATTTATCTCTTATACATTCGTCCATGTTTCATCTTATCTTAATGGTTTTCCTATTCGAAAAATGACTATAAAGGTTCGGTTATGTATTCGGTCGTTAGTTGTGTACATTGTGTGAACACATACCTGCGTTAAAATGAATAATAATAAAAGAAAAAGATTGAACTTAGAAGAAAAAATAAATATTATTAAAACTAAAGAAACGGAAAGTCTAAGTCTTCGTGTACTAGCAGAAAGATTTTGCATAAGCAAGTCACAGGTAAATTTAAATATTTAATTTAAATATTTTGTTTTAATTTATCTAAAAAACATCTCATTTAATGAAAAATACAGGTGAATAACATTTTACAAAATGCGTGTAATTTGAAAAAAATATTACGCTGAAAATGGCAATGAAGATATGAGGAGAAAATTTTCGAAAACATCGGATGGAGCACTTGTAGATAAAGTTACATTTGAATGGTTCTGTAGAGCCCGTTCATATAATTTACCTGTTTCTGGACCATTGCTCCAAGAAAAATCACGAGAAGTTGCAAATGAGGGAGGTCTAGAAAGTTTTAAAGCTTCAAATGGTTGGCTTCAAAAATTCCGAGAACGTCATAACATTACTTTTAAAATTATGTGGTGAAGGTAACTCTGTTGATTCAAGTGTCGTAGAAAACTGATTAGAAAAATTGAAAACATTAATTTCAGATTATGAACCAAAAAATATATTCAAATGTGATGAAACGGGTTTATTTTTTCGAGCACTTCCTGATAAAACATTGAATTTAAAAAACGAAATTTGTCGTGGAGGTAAAAAAGCTAAAGATCGCTTAACTGTTTTATTATGTGTAAATATGATCGGGAAATTTGAAACTCCATTAATAATTGGAAAATCACTAAAACCACGTTGTTTCAAATGTATAAATGTATCAACGTTATGTGTTAATTGAAATGCTAACCGTACAGCATGGATAAATCGAGATTTAATGACAGATTAGCTAATGTGTTTTAACAGAAAAATGGAAATGGAAAATAGAAAAATTATTTTATTTTTAGATAACACTAGCTCACATCCTGATACATTAAACTTAAAAAATATAAAACTAATATTCCTACCTCCAAATACAACTTCGATTTGCCAACCACTAGATCAAGAAATAATTCAAAATTTTAAAGTTCATTATCGCCAAAGATTACTTCGTCATATTTTATCTAAAATTGATCACAATGTAGAAAACAAATCTATAAACGTTTTAGATGCAATTTTTTGGATTAAGTCCGCATTAAAAAATATAAAACCAGAGACAGTCAAAAATTGTTTTAAAAAGTCGGGATTTTTTTCGTCCGATACAGCAGAGTATGTAATGGAACATGACAATGTTACAAATTTGAACATATTCTCAGAACTTGTACCGAGTACTGTTGAAATTGAGGACTATATTTTTTTTATTTTTATCTAAAGGCAGCGCCTTGTCGTGATAGCCATAACTATATTTCTATAAATAATAATATCCTTACAGAAAACAATACATTAATAATATCAGATTTAGTCAATTGTAATCTAGACAATTTGAGTGAAAAAGAAACCCAACTACCCGAAGAAGGGGAAGAACAAGAAGAAGAAGAATACGAGTCGATATACAGTCCAACGTTTGAAGAAGTTTGGAAAACAATAAATAATTTAAAAACATATTTTAAAAATAAAGAAGATGCAATCGTATTATCAATGGTAGCCAATTTACAAATTCATTGCGAAGAGCAGAAAAAATTTACACAAAAAAAATATTACAGATTTTTTTAACTGTACATAATCATTGAACATTTTTACAAGCATTTTTATACTAATTTTTTAATACATAAATAATAATATACAATAAATAATAAATTAATATTCCAATATATATTTTCATATACAGTGTATAACCAATTCTCTATAGTGTCTCCCTATAGTGGACATTTAATAATTTCTCATAAATGTCCACTATGTAGAGGTTTTCTCAACAGTGGACAACTCCTTATAGTGGACATTTTTTAATACCCCGTGGCTGTCCACTATATAGAGGATTCACTGTATTAATATTACGATATTTATCGTGATCGATGATAGATAGTATGTATTATCGTATGTTTTTATGAAAATATTATAAATATCATACATATTTTCGATATCAACATATCTACCTGCATCTACACAACTTATAATACTTTCAAAACTTTTAAAGTTTATCTTTGCAGTTTATTTTTTTTATGAGCTGCTTTATTTATTTTAATTTTAAAAAAGAAAGTAATTCATTTTTTTTTTTTTTTGTAATTATTTTTCATATTCAGTCAAATTTTATTATTTTTGTAAATGCCTGATGCTGAATTTTTAATTCGAATCCGATCGTACTTTACAAACATAATAATATTTCAGACTAAGCTTTTATTTATTTATTTATTTATTTATATATATGTATATATAAATTACTTTTCAGTTTATAATTTCTAACCAAGCTTTTATATAATTTAAATGTTACTAATTGAAGTAATTGTTTATATAGTTTTAATTTACAAATTTGTGTTTTTTTTTTTAACGAAGTGTTACAATTGCAATTTTTATAAATTATATACATTTGAAAAAATAAAATAAATAATCAAACAATACAATTAAATCGTAATTAATATATACTTGAAATAATTCGTCACAAGTTTCAGTTTAAATAATTGATAATTAATTTTAAAAATAAATATAGGTTGTTAGATATACCTATACAAGTATGTATTAATTATATTAATCTGGTTAATAGGTGTTATTATTTTTTATTAAGTATATGAAATCAAAATATAAAATAATATAATATATTCCCGTATTTTCTATACCCACAATATTGAAAACTTTTCCACGATTTTAATTTATTTATATATTTATTTTTTATTTTTTCAACAACCATACTTAGCATTCATTTTACAATAACTATATATTTTATCATTTGAACTAACCTTATTTGAAATAGTAACATCATATATTTAAATATTTCTAAAACGTATACCTCACTATCACGCAATTCGAAAATATTTATTTACTAAACGTTTGAACATTCTAGAAATATGTATATCATATCATGAACAATGTACATATTATATACTTATATGAATGATTTATTTATCATATATTTCCAAGTAGAAATTAATATATAGCTAGATAGTTATGGAAATACACGCGTATAATGGTCCGGGCTACAATGACGAATAGACTTCAGACATTTATCATGTAGCATTAAAATATACATAAAAGAAAAAAAAGCCTGACATGGGTCACAGTATTCATTTTCTTTCAATAAAAATATACTTTTTTAATATAAATAACAGCTATTTTACTATACACTTACATATATTATTTTTTAGTTTTTCTATACAACAAATGATATGATATTTTACTGTCATAATATCGTTTACATTGAAATGGATTAAAAGCTCATAAAGTTAAAAATAATATAAATTATTGTATTTGTATCATTGAAATATAAATTTTGATTTTAAATAATAAATCAATTTTCTTTCGATCGTCGTCAAATGCACATGTACATTGAGATAGCAGTATGCTCCTCGTTACTCTCTAAACTAATCACAGTTTACCTTTACGGCTTAGTCTGTAGTTGATATAACTTACATTAACTATTTCAAACAAAAATGTTGAAATTAATAAAAACTTCAAGATAACCTCACCTATAAACAAAAAATCGAGATCTAACAAGATAAATTTCCCTACATCTTCTCTTTCACTAAAGGTAAAGGACAAGAAAACCAAACTATTCACAAGTCCAAATCGGTTCTCTGTTCTCACTAAGCATGATAACGATGACAAGAATACACCGTCTAACGAAGTTCTAAACTATATATAATAACAACGTACACCAAAACCACCTCTAATTCACGCTAAAAATGTAACTATCATCTCCATTTTCGTCTCAGCTTTGATGTTCATACTAAACGCTAAATATTTCGTATAAAAATCAACACCCTAAAGTAATCGTCTGCACATATTTCCATGATTATTTTAATTTACTTTTATCTCATTTAACAAAAATCGACACCAGTTTTTATACTTATCAGCATAATGTTATTCGCCCGTTACAGGTTATTATTCAAAATCTCCACCAAACCAACTTATATGATGACATAATTTCCAATCTCTCGCATTTGGGACGCCATGTCACCAATGTACATAACATTAAAGGATATTCGGATAATTTACCTTTACCATTTCTAAACACAAAAATAGTAGTTGAAAAACCATACTCACACAAAAACCTACTACAGTACCACACATGTCAGTTTTACGGTTTTACCCGGAAATACTGCTACCACATTTCACGTTACATTACATGTGGGGAAGACTACACATCAGATTTCTGCGCTAAAACACATGAATATCCTATCAGATATGCTGTAAGTGATGTTAGCTACCATTCTAACTATAAAGATTGTAAAAAATATAGCAATTTGAACCTTTTATTCGTTCAATTAGGCAAAATTCTTTTAATTCTCCTCCTCCGAAATAATTTTTCTAAACCTACTTTTAATGGCAGCTCCACCAATTCATTCTATGCTCATATCACTTCCTTTCGAAAAAATCTTCTCAGTTTTCTTCGAATATTTAAATATTATTAACTTCGCAGAATTTATAAATATTAAAAGCTCCTCTCTTCCCTTCTTATAGTATTACTAAATAAAATCCAACTATGAATTTCTCTTCAAACCGTAATTTATATTATTTTGTATTTTTATCTTTATCTTATTATTATTATTATTATTATAATTATTATTATTATTATTATTATTATTATTATTATTATTATTATTAT
>NW_020271760.1:1670311-1706266 GCF_003268045.1 Sipha flava
TATTATTATTATTATTATTATTATTATTATTATTATTATTATTATTACTATTATATTATCATAATTATTATATTATTTTCTTTTCTCTAATTAAGTAGCAACAAAAATTGCCTTTAAAATGGTAGGGGTATAACATAACCATTACAGGCAGACCACTTATACCTTTGCAATACTCTAGAAATTAGCTATTCCAATGTCGGGACATCATCAAAATATAAATACATCTTTCATAAAGCCATTGGCATATCGTATCTCAGAAAAATGAGACATTTACTATACAGGTACTTATGCATAAAGTAAAAATAATAATATTTTGAACCAGATTGATATCTCCCTTACTTTACGTTAATTGGCATTTTAATAAAATAAACCACCGAGTCGACAATTCAATGATGACGTGCTGACTGCCCCAGTATAAAAATAACTGAAATTATGCCTCTAATTGTTTTATTTAATAGAATAACTGTAACATACTCATTCTAAATATTGAGCTAAATTGAGCTAAGTTTTTAATGATAAATAATAAAAAAATAAAAATAAAGATCATAATTCGTTTAACATATGTAATATGTATAATAGACGAATAGATTCTTCGAAAAATTTGTAAAGTTAACATTAAACATTTTTTTAATACATTAATTTTTAGGTTAAAAGCCATGAAAATTATGCTTTTAAACAATAACTAAAAGGGTTTTAAAATTTATATTGAATTATAGTTAATAATTTTTCAGCCTTAAAGCAAGAAAATTTTCATAAATGTCAAAAACTCAACATAAAAAAAAGTTATTGTTTGCCAGTAATATATTATTTAATAATTATACCTAAAATGAATAATATAAAAAATAGGAATACCACAAATATATAAATATTGAAAATCAGTGATGTATTTACAGAATGGGAAGTAAAATGGTTTTTAAAATTACATTATAAATTAATAATGTGCAAATATTTTATCCAACGCTCAAGGAAAATATTTAAATTTAAATAATTTCCATATTTTTTTAATTTATTTCATTTTATAATTTTTATTTTTATTTTTAAATTTAGTCAAATTAGATCCTAAAATAAAATTAACATTTTTGCAACAATCAGTTCCTATCTGTACAATATAGTACGAATGCATGTTCGTTCTACTCATAATATTATCGTATTATTTACAATTATATTTATCGGTTATTCCCGTTTGATTATGTTTTTTTCTCTCGACACACAATTGTTCACGATAATAAACGAGTACTCCACACATATTATCTAAAACCGATATACATACTATGGTTTTATATAAAAGGTTTTTTTTTAACGCGAATGTAAGCCTACATGTTATAAACAATTATTATGTATCCTTTTTTTTTTTTTTTTTGAAATAAAACGTGTCTTGCATTTTTTCGACTTATTTTAATCTTAAATTTTAAATAAATTGAGAAAATTTGAAAAATAATATAAACTAAACTATTTTAATAGAAGATTCAACTAGATTCAACTTTGCCTTCGAGAATTGATTCACACTCTAACTTAAAGTAGGTTAGGATATTCAAGGTCCGCTACCATAGATTAATTTAAATGAAAGTATTCGCATTGAGGATAATGTAAGTTTATTATTTATTTCATTTTTAAAATTATAGGTATTAATTTTTCATTCAAAACATTTTTGAATATCATATTTTAGATTAAAATTTAGAAAATGCAAATTATATTTGAGGTATTTCGCATACGCAAAATAATGATATTGCTCTATTTAACTATCGTAATTCAAATTATGTAAAAAGATTATGAATAAATATATTGGAAAAATAATAAATGATTTAATACACATGCATACAAGATACAAATTTTAAAATATTTAACCTTAAATTATTTAAATGCTTGATGTGACTTAAATTTGCACGTTTATAATATTAATATTGCATAATTAAACATATTCACATGTGCTTAAGAATATTTGGGAACATCCCAAATTGTTTAAGTATCTATTTTTAGAACAAAATAAAAAAAATCTGTATAAGATTTCAATTTAAATATCAAAATAAGGAGATTTATCAAGTATAGATACTTCATTATTAAAAATGCCAGTTTATAATACATATTTCATTTCAGTATTAGACTGTAAGGTAACAAAAATATTTTATATAATAATTATATGTAGAACAATATTTTTATTTTAATAATATATATTCGAAAAATTATTTTTATTTGAACTAAAATTATATAAAAATATACAGTAACAAATGATTCATCACAAAGGTACATAACTTTTAGTATATACAGTAACTTCATTAAATTAAATTAAATCAAATGCAGAAAAATAATTTCACATTATGCACAACTTAATTGAGATAATCATAACTTTGATAACATCAAAATATAAAATAAAATTTCAGAAATTCGATATCTATACCATAAATAGATTATTTTATTTCTCAAATAAAATAAAAATCTTGATTTACAAAAAAAAATTTGTAAGTGAAATATAATTTTGTTTTTATATAATACGTGCAAACTAAATAATGAATTTTACAGATTTTATGTGATTATTTTCTCTGTATTTTCCTGTACCAGAAAAATAACTAGAATCTCTTTAGATTTTTTAGTATTTGAGTCTTACACATCTTTAGTTAATTCCGATACTTTAAATATGAATACCTGAATTAAAGATATGAAAGTAAAACAAGCTAGGTGTAAAGTTCTTCCTAAAAATAGTCTTAAAGCCTATCAACTATTCCTAGTATAAATAAATTACTACAAAATATATATATATATATATATATATAGTTACTACTTGTTTTAATAACCATTCCTGAGACAACTTATTTAATTATCAATCTTGTAAAAACTTCTTTACTTAAAACTTATAAAACTTATAAGTTTAAATACAATGGATCAGATACATTTTAATAAAAATTTAACTTTTATTGTAATTTATAGTGTTTTTATTTAAAAAATATTAAATTCATTTTCCATGCTTGCTGTACATAAATATATAACAATTAAGCCTAATGAAATACTCTTTGTCCATCATCGGGGAAATTATACTTAGTCGAATAATTTATATAAAAAATTCTTTAATATTTATCTGTACATAAATATATACTTTATAAAATAATATTAATATTTTTACATCTCCCTATGGAAAAATTTTTTATTCTAGGTTAGTATTCCATTGTTGGTTATTATTACATATCATGTAACCATTTTTAATATTAGAACATTGTAACTGTTAAGTTTTAATCAATAGCTGCAAAGCATACACAAAATAATATATTCAATGAATTAGGTAAATATTAACATGATATAGAAAATTATTTCATAAAAATGACTAACACATAATAGAGTTTACTAATGCACCTGTACGCGCTTTCGTACATTTATTTTTTTTCTTTTTTCGTACATTATTTTAGTATTTTTATCTTCTTTAAATTTATAATATTGCTAAATCACCAAGTTAAAAATTGTTGGTAATAACGATGTATTTTTTGAAGTTATGACGTTTCCAGCTATTGAGAATCATCGTTCGGAAATAATCGATATAACGGATTTTGTTAAATATATTTTTTTCCAATGTTCCAATTGCTATATATTTATCTTCTTTCTATGACTTCTTCCATTCATATGAATTTAGATCGAATATTAATCGAGGCTCAGCTAGAAAATTTTGAAATTCAGTCATAAAATTGGTAAGTTCAGGAATATCATCAGCATAAAGGAACACAAACGCGCTTTTCTGAAGTAATTGTTCACGTTATGTATTTACAAGATTTACATTAGTATTGTTTAATAAATCATTAATGGATAATCGAATGCTTTTTTTGAATAATGTTACACAAATTAATATACACAACTCTATAATTAACTGATAGTATTTAATAATAAAATAATAAAAATAAATTACATTTTTTTGTAATAAATACTAAAGTATCTTTAGTAAAGTTATACTACTTATATGTCAATTTTATAATCAGCGGAAACTATATTATGTTGTCGTTACAAAAGAACATCTAGTTTAACAAAAATTTAGTTATACTGTGAATTTGTACACATGTATGTTAAATTAATTATACAAGTAACATATTGAGTTTAAAAATCCTCACAACATGCTATATACTCGCAACTTACGTGTGAGTGTGTGTTTGTGTGTTAAGTCACACCCAGTGGTGTATTTTTGAGGGGGGGCAGGTTCCCAAACCTCGACCCCCCCTCAATAGAAGAAAAAAGGTTCAAAATTCATAAATGACGAAAAAAGACGACAAAGGTAAAGGGAAAAAGAACATTAATTATTTATATGGATGTAAATAAGATGTCATATTTATAATAATAATAATAATAGAATAATATAACTATTAACTCATACTTTTTATATATTTTTAAAAATATTATAAAATCATTTAGTTTTTTAGAAAATTTAAAAAATTTAAATCTCCCTAAAAAAAAAAAAAAAATTGAAAATACGTTACTGGTTACACTCTAAGTATTATAACTTATAGAACAGAGATTGTAGTTAAAATAAAATTAATAAAATTATTATACAAACTAGCATACTTCAGACCTGATTTCAAAAAACACAATACTTCAAAAAGAACAATAGATTATTTTTTATATAAAATTACATTTTTTTCCATATTGATAATTGTAATTTATAGTTATAAAATATATTTTTTCTATCTTATAGAATACTTATATACCTAAATTACACATCTAAAATTAATAAGTATGATACTAGATGTTGACAAGTAGGTGTAATTTTATAAACAAATATTTATATCCTAATATATATAATAATATATCATTATTTGTTGTCTCTTTCTATGTAGTATATTTACCCATAAGTCAAAATACATGTTTAAATTTCATAACTGATAACAGTTTTAATTGATATAGTTGTTTGAATGAATGCTATTAAAAATCGTTAATTATTATATAAATAACGAAATATGCTAATATATAAGGTATAAGATATAAATATTTATTCGTTAGGAAAAATTCACGGAATATTACTCAATAATCAACGTAGCATAATAAAAATAAATATGACGTTTTACGGCGGCAAAAAAACTTGCACAGCAATCACAGTATTAACATATTGCACCAATTCATTATAGTATCCTAAAAAGTACCTTGTTAGAAAAACATTTTTTTTTTTTTTACAAAATAAACTTTAAAATATGTATAATATAGATGAAAATTGTTCATAATGTAAATATGTGTAAATATGTATATATGTGCATAATGTAAATTAATTTATACATTCACTGATACTTATCTCATATATTTTTAATAGACGAGGCGACTTTTCACATTTAATACACATAAATTGCTTAATGCGAGTATATATATGTATGTAAAAAAAATATCTTCTTTCATACTGAGAAGAAAATTAAAATGTTGACAGGAAAGTTTAGGAATATTCCACCAATATTTTGCGGAGTGACTTGAAATATTTATAAATAATTACTTACTGATTCAATATTCAATTTTTATTGATAAGAGTATAACCCAGAAATTACTATTGCTACGTATAACATGAATAATAAATAAGCATATAATAATTATTGTACAAAAATAACAGAAAAAATTAAAATTTTCCTAACCAACAGTATATGGTCAAATTTAATTTTTTTCACTATTCATTTCATTAAAATATTCCTTAATATAATAATTATATTGCATATACCAGTAATTAACTGTTATACTATTAGTATGTTAGTGAATAAATAATCCATTAAAACATTATAATAGTTCGGAGTTGAAAACAAAATATTGATATTATTCATCTATTTATTAAGTTTGGCGTACTTACATATTATATTTTTTGTATAATACAGGTACAAAGATTCTTGCTGATTTATTAATTTTAAAAAATAATGTTTAACTAATAAATTAATATTATACATTTAAATCTAACTTAATAGTTAAACACATTTCATCGAAAATACTAATAATTATTAAATACGAGTACACGAAGGCTGAAGAATAATTAAAATTATGGATGATAAAATAAGTAAAGTTTAGAAGACTTAAAAAGTGAAAAAATACAAATACACACAACTTTAGAACCTAATTAGTTAAAAATGATAGAAATCATTAGTTAATATTGGAGTCTGAAAAAGTAGGCAATCTAATTTTAAACTTTTATTTTTTTTATTATTTTATTAAAAACTAACATATTATTTTTAATATCTAATTGACAAATTATTTATATATTACGAGTACATTAATATTAGTTATTTAGACATATTATACAAAGAACATGTTCAAACATTTTCTTATTATATATAAGAATATATATATAAGATCTTATTATATTGTTAACAACCATCGATATGGTTCAAAATTTATGGACCATTTTTTAATATTTTACCTAAATTAAATTTCAAGTTAAACTAAATACAATCCACTTCATAATAACTGCAAGTTATTTATATAATGATATTAACATTTGATAATTTGATTGAATAAAACAATTAAGGTTAGGAAAATTGAAAAATATGTGGAACGCCAAAATTTTGTTTTGCCAGTATATTTTACACTAAAATTTGAAGAACTTTATAACAAACTTGAATTAATGAAAACTACTAAAAAATAATATGATAAATGTATGGGATTTTAGTGGATCAAAGCGTCAAGAAATTTGTAAACCAAACAAATTCAAAAATTACAACAAGCTATTTAATACAAAAGCGTTATACAAAAAGCAGACATCATCTCATACTATCACACGCGATCCGGATTTATGGCCAAGGTTTTATCGACCGTGCACCTTCTATTAATGCGTGACGTTACTCAAGAGGAGCGGTTGAAACGGACCCTAAGGTATGACCATAAGGCCCGGGTCGTCGCATGGACCACCAGCACCGAGCCGAGGCCGTACTCCTTTATGCCGCGGACACGAGAACCGTATTGGGACCCACAGTCTCTACTGAGTGTTGTGGTTTTGTTACTATCTCGCGCTGTGCCACAGCCACCACATTTTAGCCCAAGTAGGCACTTCAACCTTGGAGGCACCGGGTCCAGAGCGACTAGGCCGGTCTGGCGTACAGTGGGCCTCCCCCTCTTGTGGTACTGACTAGGTTTTCAGTTGACGTCGGTTGGTCAAGCCGGGGTTTTTGGCCCCTACCACTATTTTGGCTTCCTAAGCCGACCAGTAGTGGACCGTATCATCATACTATCAGTCAAACTTTGAACTAACTTATTTAAAAATTTGATTAAACTATATATTTTCAATTATGAAAACCAAATAATGCTCTAAGAGTATTGACAGTAAAAACGATAACCTTTATTGTCCATAGTACTTAATAATTTCCACAATATTCTTACCATATATATTCAAATACCAATAGTAATTCATTTATCATCAAGGCTAAATTCAATAATTAAATTCACCAATAAAGCAGTGAAACGTAAAAAGTTCCATCTCATGATAACACTTGAAATCTAAAAAATATATACTTCGATCTTTTAAAATTGCAAAAAATATAAAAGTTCAACAAACCAGATCAACCTTAATCGTCATTCTTTGGTTTAATAATAAAACTACCAATCATTATAATATGCGCCTTCAAAAATTAATAGTAGCGAGCTGTTATACAACGTTCTAACTTCTAAGAAAACACATAATAAACTTATTATTAATATAATCAGAAAATAGTTTACAAAGTTATATATCTACTATAATATATTTATGGATCATGTAAACAGGAGTCAAAATAATCATTGTAGTTCAAAAAGTGTAAAACTATTTGCTCATTCTTTAATAATGTTTAGATAATTTTCTGTATTTATTTGAATTAATTTTGTCAATTATTATTTAAAAAATAATTAAAAATGTCACGCTAATAAATATACAGTATAATGTGTTATATTAATCATCCCCAAAATAAATAAAATTATTTTTTATCACCAGGAGTATTAAATTTATAGTTGTTACATATATTTATTTTCAGTATATAAATAATGCAATTATATATTATAAATAGGAATTCAAAATTGATCTGATAAATTATAAAATAGTTAATTTTTATGTTTTATTAATTTTAATAAACTGATTAAATGACAACAGATATTTTGAATTTAATACTCCTCATTGCAATTAAGTAATAAGATGTATCAACATATTATGTAAAAAAGTAGCTTACATATCATTTGTAAAAATAGTGTATAATAAAAAGAAAAAAATTACATAGATAGGTAACATTATATGAACTATCAAAAATTTTTATTTTAGGTATATGGTTTAATAAATGAAAAATGTATCATAATTATTTTTTGAAACTAATAATTAAGTTAAAGAAATTTCTTATAATATCAACAATTAAAAAACATTATTGTATTTCTCAATATTTGTGAATTTGAATGTTCAATTTTTGGCATAAAGTAATTTATAAAAGTATATAGATTTTACTTTTTCAAAATATTTTTATAATCCAAAATAAATATTTCATTAAATAATGAAATTTAATTTATAATGAATTTATAGATGGTGAACATTTTTAATTTTAACATGTAACTTTTTTTTAATTTATTCATAAAAATTTACAAAGAAAGAAATATTTAATAAATCTACTAGTTTATAATACAATCAGGTAATTGATGACAGATTTTCATAAAATATTTTAACGTACATGACCTTTTATATCCCATAAATCCAGCATTGGCTTTTCTTTGTCATTAAGTACGATACATGATGTTTATTTTTTTTTTTTAATGTTGCAACATAAATGCTATAAACAACCAATATTATTTTCTTACTATCATAAAAAACGCTTCACTTTGTCACTATAACCTATCTTTTCTATTTTTCTCTAATTTTTCTATTGCTTTATAAATTAAAAATATACATACCAATTAGTATGCAATAATGATAAAAAAAATTGATAATTAGTAAATACTTAGACAAAAAAATTCATAAGAATATTTCAAAATATTTCAAAAATTAGTGTAGGTATATACAAAATATATTTCGTAATATAATGTAGTATAAAAACACATGTAGTAATCGAACATAATGAAAACAAGACCGATGAAGGCACATACATGAGAATACATGTATAAATTAATATAAATATGCTTATATAATATATAAGCATATTTATATTATAAAGTTTATTACAAGGTAATATATGTGTTAAATTAGATAATAGATCTATCTACTTTTCTTGATATTGAATTTTGTTTGCAAATTTCATAAGGTAAGTATACGTATAAAACCAAATAAATTGTATGATGTACATAAATATATATTTATATTTACAGGATACTTCTGAAATCGTCAAGGAAACTAGTACCGTGTATTATCTGGAGTGGTCAAATGAAAAATCTTTTAAATTTATTTTTCTGTCTTCAAAACTTGGGTCTTATTTAATTATCTTTAGAACATTATTTCGAATCTAAAAATTAATACTTGTTAGGGATTTGTTTGCAAATTTTTCATGTGAATCAATAGGTGACATCAATGTTGGGCTTGTCGCGGGTTATTTACGCTCAAGTCGTCAGGATTAAAATATGTGGTGTGACATATCGATCTGTATGAGAACTCGGCAAGATAAACAAAGGTGACATTTATTTGATATTATTTGAAATATCTGTTTAGTTAATACAGTTTCTATTATAAAATAATCATAATTAAACAAAATTTATTTGAAATTCCATGAAAATTACCTTAATTAACCCTTAAATGCATGATTTTTTTAAATTAAAAAAAAAAAAATGTTTTTAAACTAAATTTGAGGTGTGGAATCTGGAAAAAATAATTAAAAAAATGTACAACAATTTTTTTTCATAAAAAATCATAATTTTAATATGTTGCATAATTACAACAATATGCATTAAAAGAAAATCAATTTGAAATCTGCAACATAATAAAAACTTAAAACTGAATATAAATAAAGAATATGATTGAACTGAAACTATTTCTTTATTAGGTACTTGTTAACAAAATAAAAACTTAACACTTATCGCATAACTTTTTGATATTTGTCATTATACATATGCATATAATTTTTTTTAATTATTGATTTATGTACAATGGAATTTTTTAAAACAATTTTGTGTCTTATTATAACACAAAAAAACTTGACACTTTTCACATTGTGTATTTGTGAACCCTTTACAACCTGGGAATTTACATCTCCCTCGTTTGTCTACCAACTTTTGCCAATGCGATATCATATCTGTCCTTATGTCTTTTGTTGGTCGAAATGATTGTGGACGAGTACTTTTAATTTTTACTTCCAGTGAGCTTGATCGCCTTCCTTTTGTTGGTCTAATTTCTCCAAATTTAGAAAATGTATAGGCCAAGTCTTTTCTCCATCCAGCAAGTGTGTATTGAGAAACCTGACCTTTAACTTCACATACTCTTTTATACGAATTGACAACGGTCATATCCAATAAATGATAAAAAAGTCGTATGTACCATTAACGTGATTTAATTTTTATTTTGTATCTACCAATGTGGCTGTCGAGGAAGTATACACCTCCCATGTGACGGTTATATTCTTTTATCGAATGTGGGCAATCAACTTCAACTTGTTTTTTTAGTTTTTTATCAAACCGTTTTTTTGTTACTTTTGGAAGTTCTCCACAATACGTAGATAAAAGAGTCACTGTCTTGTTGTCTTTCCACAACACTACTGATATAGGTGCAGATTCATAGGATGTTACCTGTTCAATTGATGAGCCTCTTGATAATTTTTTGATTTGTTTATCATTTGGTAGTTGACAATTTGGCAGTCTATTTCGCCGTACTGTTCCCAAAGCATATATTCCTTTTTGATAAAGATATTCCATAAGAGGAATACTAGAATAGTAGTTATCACAGTATATTTTATAATTTTTGTACTGTGGCACATCTCTTGTAAGTCTTATAACTACATTACCACTAGCACCCAAATCTGGTTCGTTTTGACGACGAAACCTTGCCTCATTCTCTTGACCAGTGTAAATTTCAAATTTGTACGAAAAGCCTTCGTCAAGGCATGTGAGATAACAATAAATCAATTTCACCACCTTTTATCTGACAGAGTTATCATACAAATCGAAATGTCACACCACATTGTAACTTGATTATTCGGGCTTGAAAAACGTGTGACAAACCCAACATTGATGTCACTTATTGATTCACAAGTGAAATTTGCAAGAAATCTCTTACAAGTATTAATTTTTAAATTCTAAATAATTTTCTATAGATAATTAGATAAAACTCAGGTTTTGAAGATAGAAAAAACATTTCAGAAACACCCGAGATATATATATATTAATTTACGAGTATAATATATTATTAGTATATATATGTGTATATATATAATATATAATATAAAAATATAATAATTTTTAATTTGTATTTTTTTTTTTATTATTTTATTAAATAATATGAATACATAAAAAAAATAATTAAATTGTCAAAAATAACAAAATACAACGAATAAAATAAAATAAACTTTAATTTTCTTCGACAACAAATTTATTCTCAATGAATTAAAAAAATCTGTTAAATATTTTATTAGTTAATTAGACAGAGCTTATGGTGGTTAAGTGATGAATGAGTGGTCAAACATTATCTTTAATCAGAAGTCTGTGCAATTATATTCTGGTACGGTTCACAGGTATTACCGCCTACACTCCATCAACCAAAAATAGCGTGCGAGTATTAAAGAAAACATATCGGGCGTAAAGGCTAATAAAACATTTTCATTTAAGCTTTATGAGGGTAAATAGAGGTCAATTTGTTATCAAGAAGTTACGTACAGTATATACTAATATATTTTGAATTCACTAACTGTAACTTTAATTTCTTATTTATTGCCATTAATTGTAATTGGGGTTGTAAAATTTCATGAAAATGTTATAAAATATATAATTTCAATGAAAAATAAAAATTTTGTTTCATTTCAGTAAAAATATAATGCTTTATATTTTATTGTTTATGTAATACTTTTTGTATTATTAATTGTACTGAATAGAAATAAAAACTAATTTATATAAATTAACAATTAACACCATATTAGTTTATAGTTATTATAATTTATAAATATTGATTTAAGAGGTAAGAAACCAATAGTCATTAAATCACCTGAAGAAATTTTACAAAATATAGATGAATTTATAAATAAGTTGCCAATAGTCCTATTACTCATCAGCTATCACATTATTGCAGAAGTTTCTCATCAAAAAAATATATTGGTAAGTACCTAGTGAGTTTAAAAGTTAAACACATATTTATAAAATTTATTATGAATATTGTGAAACACACAATATTATACCAGCATCTGGAAATGTTTTTAAAGAAAGATGAAAATTACAATTCAATATTAGAGTACAATATTGAATTGTATTTATATACAAATAATAAATAAAATAATTATATATGTATAAAAGATAATAAACATAATATAATTAAATAAATCTAATTTAATAAAAATAAAAATTAGCTGCTTTGCATAGGCAAACAAATGAATTAACAGTATAAAATATAAAATCATAATAATTAGCCATATACTAAATATATATTTTTAAATACTATACTATTGAAAGTATGGAAATTAAATTTAAAATTACTGAATTCATATAATATAAATATATTAGGTATTTAAAGATAACAATATAATAAAATAAAAATAAGCACCTTTGCATAGTTAAACAAATCATAAATTAGGGAAATAATGTTCTCATTGATATACTCAAGAAAATATGGAAATTAAAATTTATATGGCTAAAGACACTTCAGAAAACTTGACTAGTAACATGTAAATAAATCATAGGCGATTAGAACTATTACTTATTAGACAAATAGTATCATAAAAATAGCTGTTATCAATAATAATGCGCCGGTTTTGTCGTTACTACATATATATATATATATATATATTAATATTAAATGAGTTGGGGGCAGTTGTCCGAAAAATGATAAGGAAAGATATCGAATGACGGCGGCATAAAATGTGTTGCCAACATAAAATTTCTATCTAAATTTCTAAATTAATCAATCATCGCAGAAACATTACGAGTCACATATTATATGAAATTAAATTATCAGTAAAAACGTATATTATCATCTGATTCTATGCGTTTAGTGTAAACACTAGTTTTTATTATTTATTTTTTAAAAAAAAATTATAACTAAAGAAGTCTTTACACTCAACGCATAGGAACACATTAGTATTAGTATACGTTTTTACTAATATCTCAATTTCATAAAATACGTGACTCGCAACGTTTCTGTTATCATAGATTCAAATACATATCATAAATATTTTTAAAAATTTCTATCAGAATTAAAATATTAAATACGTAGTATACTGTAATAGATCAACCATAATTAATCAATTCGTAATATTTTTATCTGTATAGATTATTACTTAAATTTTAAAATTAAATGGAATAACTATATACGAGTATATATAACTGAAAAAAAAAAGATTTAAAATATTGCAATTGTTTTATTAAAATGCATGATAATTTTTATTTTTTGACCGTCACAGTAATAAGATATTGTTATTTTTACCACTCACGTACAAAACAAATCGCAAAATTCAAGATCAGAGTTCCGTAATAGTAATCGATATAATGTTTTGAAAACATAATATAATGTTATTATAATAGTTGATATCATCAATAATTTATTTTATTTATTAATTTACCATGCTTAATAATTATAACTACATATGATTAAAATAGTATATACTTTATACTATAGATAATTGAAGCAATCAAGAATAAAAAATTTTTAAATATAGATTTAGTTATTTATAGTGTGATTATAAAATTTAAAATAATGGAAAAATACGGACTCTAGGTGTTATAATGAGAATTGAGTTTTCAAATGCATTTGTTTATTTGTAAACAAGCGTATTAAAAATTGTATTAATTGTTTTTAATTGTAACAGGAATTAGCGATAGTTCAAATCAAAATATGATTATTAGTAGAAAATAACCACATTAAAAATCAGTTTTTTAAATGTTTAAACCATTTGTGTGAGCAATATACAACTTTCAAGAAACTAATATTGACATTTGTTTAGATATAAAACCTTAAAATTTGAATTAGATATTCAAATTTTACAAATATTATTTTAAAATAATAATTGGCAGGGACAAAAATGAGCCATCCGAAATAAAATTGAATATATTTTAGTGTATTTTAGAAATAAATATCATAGTATTTCAGTATTAACTAATACTACAATTATATGTTACCTATAATTTAACATGAATAATATACTTTTATATAAAATATAATTTTCAATCCAACTAAAAAATTATGTATAGTAGCCATTGAATTTAATTTTCTTATTCGCTTATAAAGGCTTTATAAATACAGGGCTGATCGAATTTCAACAAGAATATATTTATTCTTAGTTATTTCAAGAGCTCTGCATATAATATATAACTTTCTACCGTAAGTTTCAATAAGATAGTGTTGGATTTTATGTGTTAGTTTTCCTGAGAGCATATACAACAAAAATTATTGGAAAAAAATGTATTGAGTTATATTGGTAACTAAAGCCTTGTATATGAATCATAGTAGCAGCACAATATTTTGAAAATAATGTTCAAAGAAGTTGATGTCATGAGTTAATAACAAAAGAGTGCAAATAAAAATATTTACGAATGATAGAATTATATTACCCTCCTTCTTCTACAGTGCAATGAAAATAGTATTAAATCTCTTTTATCTCCTCTTTATAAAAAAAATTTCATAATTGTATACTTTGGGATCAAATTCTTACTAAAACATTGATCAGTTATATTGAAATATTATCTTGGGTAAAAGTAATAGCTATTTTCAAAAAGTCATTCAATTGATTTTGATGAAAAGTTCAAACTTTTGACTGTCAAACTATTTAAGTATAGTTCCTCAAGAATTAAAATGAAATATTGAAATTTTCTTATAAAACTGTACAACTATTTTTTGAAATTATGTTTTAATTTTTCCTTCAATATTATGTGACATAAATTATAACCAATTTATTATTTTATTTTCTGACAGTAGAATAAAGGTTTTTTTAATTAATTGGAAACTATTTTCTTTATCTTTTCAAAGGTACTAAAAAAAACCGATAATATTCCTAATTGAAATAAAATAAGACACTTACTACATTATTTTTACTTAAATAAAATTATTTTTAAATCGCATTATAATTTTCTACATGTAGATATTATTTTTATGTAAAGTTTTCATTTTTTTTTTTCGATATACAGTGAAACTTCCCTTAACAGACACCTCTGAATATCGGGCACCTCCAAATAACGGATATTTCTTTGTGACCGAGAACAATTCACTACTTTTCTATGGGAAAACTTTTAAATACAGGACACTCTTGTGATAATTTAAATTTTTGAAATTGATAACTTTTGTCGTAAATTAAGAATAATTGTGGAGTACCTAAATATATATAAATATCTAATAGTCTAATGCATGTCTAGTCACATGCATAATTATACAGTATGATTTATTTTATTTATACATTTATTAACTATAACTTATTAAAATATTATCGCGTCAGCAAAATGTGACCAATGCGTTGTTGATTATTTATATAGTTATGTTTGTAATACCAATATGAAAGTATAGGAAAGTATTATTTTCATAAATTTCAATTTTTAAAATTAATTCATTTAATTAATGTAAAAAAAAATTATTGTTTTTTAATTTATAATTCTAATTACATAAAAATAAAATTTCTCCCTCTGAATAGCGGAAAAAATTGCAGCGACTAACAATTTTCGGTTTTTATAAGTTTCACTGTTTTTAATAATACAATTTATCTACTAAAAAATTCATTAATTTTATACATTTCAAATTTATTTTCTTTAATTTAAATAAATTATGTCTTGTGATTAATATGTTTTCTTTATTATTTTATATAACTAAAATTGTATTTTAAAACATCTCATCGACTTTTTCAAATATTAGGTGATAATATTGGCATTTATTTTACAAAATCCATTTAGCTATTAATAAAAAATAAATAATATGTAAAGGTTAGATTTTTGGAGGATATAATTATGAAATTTAAATTCTGTTTTGCATAGTTTATAGACTTAGTCAGGAAATTACTACTTTCAATCCCTTTAATAATATATATAATAATATAAAATATTGTACAATAAATATGTTGTATAGTAAATATGTAATTTATGTAAATTTAGGAAACAATAACATATTCTATCATGAAAAATAAAAATAAATTGTAATACGATCATTAATAGATATAAAATATAAGTTATGTTTTATGATTTACACTCCTTTACATTATTATGGTTTTAATATTCTTTTTAATACATTTATATATAAGTTATACATTTTAATCAAATTTTAAATAATTATATAAAATGTACAAATATTTTCCAGGTATGTAATAAATAAACTTGAAATTATTTCAACAGCTTCAAGATTATTTGTGGTCTGGTTTCACATAATGTACTCTCGACTTTTCGCTCACTAAGGGCTTAGACACAACGGGTATATGTTCATGAACTAAGTGAATATTTAACTAACTATTGCCTGTCGAATAATATAGACTCTATTGGCTATTGACATTGTGCATTCAGTGTATTACGATATATAAAAGTATATTTTCATTTACAAGATAAAATCAAGAATTTAAAAATGTATCATAAATATAACCATAAAGTGTTAATACAACTAAGGAGTAAAATATAAACTAATATTATGTATATAAATAAATAAATGTTTAACCTGAAATTCAGGTGCTGGAATATTATTATGAATATATTTTATATAACGTACTTAGTAACATTTGAACTGGGGGCAGTCTTCTTTAATTTTATATCAGAAATGATTTCTCTATACCTAATTTCAAATTTTATATTTGTCTTATTTCTATAAAAATAATTAAAATTATATTTCAGCTTATATGTTAACCAATAAAACTAAACATTTCTTACAAAATCTCTCTTCTTATGAAAATTCATGTATATACATATGAACTTAAACGTATTTGTAATAAATGTTATACTTCTTAGATAAATATAAATTTTAAAATCAAATGTAAAGGACACATTTCTGAAATTTTAAAATTTATAAAATACTAACCATACATCGAATTTTACTAAATATTAAAAAAAATAAATAAAATATATATTTTGATATCAATACTGACTTAAGAATATTAAATACCTAAAATTACATTTACATTAATTCAGTTTAAGAAGAGTTACTCATACACAATAAATAAAGAAAAATAGTTTAAATTCTACTTTAAATGTAAAAATTGATTTATTAAAATAATATATTATGTCAATACATTTTAAATAATAATAAACAATACATGATATAATAATAATAAATTAAATTTAAATTAAAAACTATCGATTTTGAATATGTACCTGATGAATACTAATGAATATCTAATACATATTAGGTATTAATTGAAAAAATTATTTAAAAATTAATATAATTGTCGGTTAGAAATCTAGTCCATAGATTTTTTTTCGAATAAAGCATTTTCCCTAAATTGTTGATAGAAATATAAATATATATTTGTAAATAAGCATAGAAAGTCACTATTATATATTATGAAAAATACCATTGTTGTATTTATGAGATATTAGTAATCAAATAAAACATTATGTTTCTTACAGACAAAATTATCTAAAATAAAAATTTTTTTTTTTAGTCCTTTAATGAAAGCAAATTAGTAATGTTAACCAATAAAAATTTTTCCATTTTTGCAAAAAAAAAAAAAAACATATACCAAAAAGAAATAATAACTGAAAATAATGCGCACTATACTTAGAATTTTTATATGTGATTCAAGTTCTGTATAATAAGTTTATTTAATCACTTGATTAGCATATAGTATAAAAATAATATTTACAATTATGTTTGTTTTTGGTTCTATATTATAAACATTATAAAATATAACAATCATAAAAAAAATGATGTTTCATATTTTTCCTTTACTATTCAGGTTATTTGTCATTTTACGACTACCACACACACACATACACACAAATCTAGTAAAAACGTTTAAAATAATTAAATGTCATGTTTATTGATGGCTAATTAATTTTTGTATTCATGGATGATATTCATGACTATAACACGAGATATAACATGTATATTACATATTATGCGTGTATGCTCCCAAAACACCCTACATTCAGTTTTCATATAATAACCCAATACATTAACGAATATAACATTATTAATGTACTAATATTTAACAAACATTTGAAAAACCTGTTGTAGTGGGCGTCGATTTAATTATTATAAACTCTGATAAAAAATTATTGAAATTTTAAATGAAATATTAGATGTATATTTTTAGAATTATCAAAATAATAGAATACTATCTATTTCCATAGTTAATCAAACATAAATTTACTTCCACGACCTCCACCAATGACAGTTGTATTATATATATATATATATTAATTCAGAATTTAATAAAACAATTTCTAAATATTAGTAAAAACTATTTAGAGTGGACAAAAATGTTCGCAAGAGTAATATATAACAGTAACGAGAGCATAATTAATATGTTCCACGTACATATTCAACATGGAATACGTATTCAACGATAGGTCATTTCGCGTGCTATGAGACACCAAGCGGTGAAGATCCAATGTCTCGCGGAGAGGTGTAATCAGACGACGGCAGCACAGGAATTTCAGGATTTACCACAGCAGAATTGTTTACATTACGCCTTGATTGAATAATGAGAGCGCACGTTATGATCAATTGCGCGATCACTAAAATAACCGTATCACTTGAATAGAATATGAAAATAATTACTGATAGTTGTAAGAAATGACGGAGAAATTAATACGATCATTTCTTCTTTTTTTACAGTAATATTATTATAATTTCAGATTCTTGAAAAGTATATTTTATAAAGAAAAATACAAGATTGTATTAAAAAAAAAAAAAAGAAGTAACACTTGACACTTATAATCATATACTATTTCACATCACAATGGCATAATTTCATTGAATTCAGAAATATAGTCGAAATATCAAATGTATTGTAAAAATGATGTATCTATATTTCTGAATAATAATAATAATAATAATAATAATAATAATAGTAATGATACATTTTCTTAAGATCATCAAGATTAAAACTGCACCACTAAAAGTAGTGAACCAAATTGTCAATATTATTTTTTTTTTTCTTGAAATTCTTTGAAATGTATTTTATTTTTATTTTTATTAACAAATAAAAAAATGTATTATTATTATTTTATTAACATTTAAAGTTGAATTAGAATTGACAATTAAAACATTGTTAAAAACTGTGCAAATATAACAAATATCTCTGTATACTATTAGTTATCTTTAGCAATACATCAGATGTTTCCTTGGATGTTTCAGTCTAATATACTACACAAATGTTGAATATTTAAAAGACAATTAAATGGATATATTAGATCTGTCTCCTGAAATGTTGGCTTACATGACTGCTAATGTGTAAAATTATAGAACTACAATGATTCTAAAACTTTCCACTAACATTCCTAAGATAAGTATTATTCCATATAATTGTAATTTTTTTCAAAAATTAAATTAAAAAGATAATTTAACTAAATTAATAAATTATAAATATATAAAGCTTACATTAAATCTGATTTTAATTTGTTTACGCAACATTTACCGTTAAATTATGTATCAATTAAATTTACTTATCTATGTATTACTGAATTATAATTGTATTCCATATAAAAAAAAAAAAAACCACTTAATATATAAATTAAAGTTTCAAGTAATTATTACATTTTATTACCTATTGTTCAAAAATATATGTAATAAATGTTTACAAAAAAATTAAAAAAATAGAAGATATAATTATACGTGTATTGCTGACTACTTATCAAATATTGTGTTGTTCAGAGTATTATTTACAATAATATATTATTGTTAAATATTTTAAATTATGAACTTGAAGCAGAATATTAAAATATTAATTAAAGTTACAGTTTAAAAATATTGAATATTAAACTACGCTTAAACTAGTTTATCAATAATAACTTACTAAGCATTTAACGTTTTGATGACCATAGTAAAGTAAAAAAATAGTAAGGTATTTCCGTTAAACACACTGTTTTTGAATACTTTATACATAAAATTAAAATAACAATTAGTTAAACTAAAAAAATAAATTACTAGTTAAAAATATAAAAATAAAAATAAAGTCAATCATTTAATATCATGATAATGTCAACATTATATTAGTACAAAACAAGAATTAAAGTTATAATTTTTAAACAACAAGCGTAATAATATTCAATATGCAAATTTAAAATTGAAAAATGTAAACTTCATTATACTATCAATAATAACAGTTCATAGATATTCAATTAAGAAAAATAAAGTATGTTTATAACCTTAAATAGTTGAAAAATAATAAAATTATACACTGCATATACTGAATATCTCAAATTATTAACGAATATAATTGTTTTTCGTAAGGAATTTGTTTTTTCATTAAAATGTATACAAAACAAAAAGTTTAAAACAAAAAAGTGTTATTCAATACGTGTTTTAAATAACTTATAAATCTAATAAAGTATTTTAATAAGTCTTATTAAATAACACCAATATTATTATTTTACGAGATGAAAGCTATATGTAATTGTCATTAATATTTATTTTTATTTTTATTTTTACTAAAACAATAGTTAATCGAAAATAAAAACCAAAACACAACCTTTTTTTATTCATTGCTATTACTATTTATTACTATTTAATAAACATTTATTGAACATTTCCTTTTTAAAATAAGAACATATTGCAATAAAATTAAAAATTTAAACTAATTTCAAAATTATTTTCTTTTCAGAAATATTGGTTTATAATTATGTTTTGTCTTAAGTAGTTTTCTCTTTTCACTTCCTACACTATTCAACATTCATAACTTATATTAGCATAAAATAAAACCATAATTTGGTTAACTGATGAAGGCAATAGTTATCAGTGATACCTACCTAAATAACTAATTTATAAGAAATACAATGTTATATGTTATTGTAGTTAGAACAGTTATATTATTAAACTACATAAATATAAATTAAAGATATGTCAGATATGTGTTATTATTTTTGAGTAAAAAAATATAATCACTCAAAATTCAATGAACGGATAAAATGTCGTTGAAATATATAAGCAATTTAAACAAATAATGGATAAGAGTACCTATGCATGTAGATAAACATTATACTTAAATTAACAGTAAATACGATTAGTGACCTATATTAAATTTAAAATTTGAATGATTAAAATCCAATACAACAACAACAATAAAATAATAAAATTCAAAATTATAAAAAAGTTCTTAATTGAAAAGTAATGAAACATAGTACATCAAATGTTATATTTTCAAAATTATTGTGATCCAAGAATACTCGGTCCTGAACACTTACCCCCTGGGTAAACTGGTCTTATTATAATGGGAAACCATTAAAGATTATAAAATATTTAATTAATATTGTTTTTGAAATAACAGGTAATTTATCTAGTAATTAATTAAGAAAATGAAAAATAAATGATGACCTAAAATACTCTAGACACGTGGTCTATTCTCGTAAATCTATTTTTGAGGTTATTCAAAATCAATTAGTATAAATGTACCACTATAACGTCATTGTTCAATTGTTTACACAATTGACATGATATATAGGTATATACGAGTATATAGGGAATCAAAAAAAGTCTCCGTACTGAGTTATCAGATTTTTTTCAATAAAATAAAATGGCAAGTCAACTTCATAAGCTTAATGACTATAATAATTTCATATTTTTAAAAAAAAATTATTCAGAAATATATTAAATTTGATTTTGACAAAAAAATTATTTTATTTTTATTTTTAAAAGTTTTTTCTAGAAAATAATGAAAATATGAAAATTTTTGTAATATACTTTTTTTTAGGCATTAATAAATTATCTAAATAAGTTACGATACATTTTTATGGTAATTGTTATAGTTTTTGAGTAGAATTTAAAAAAAACAATAAAATTATTTTAAACTGCCATATCTCAACCGTGATTCGGTACCAAATTCAATTTTTCCAAATTTTATGAAAATTACTTTCCCGTGTAACTTAATAAATCTATGTAATACGGATTAAAAATAATTAGGTTAAAAAAATAAGGACTACCCGAATATATATATTTTAACTATTTTATTTTATATATACATATATATATATATATATACATACATACATTAGCATTATTATGATAATATCAACAAAAAATCTCCATACATTTATCAATGTGTATAAATAACAGATTAATAAAAATAACATTGAAATATGGAAAATTTGTATGAACTGAGAGTTTTACATAACAGTGAACACGTCATCAATATTTTTGTAACCATTAAATACAATAGGCATACGCTTACGCACGTTTATTTAATTTACATACATTAAACAATAAAGACACCAATTGCTATTCGTAAACTAGTAATTCAACTAAGAAAAGATGGTACTTTCTCAAAAATATTGCATAAACAATAAATAAATTGCACTCTACTGTAAAATGTATTAGAAACAAAACTAGTTTTTATTAAGATTGAACACGAATGGGCCGTCCTCAAAAATTAAAATCACACCAAAAGATGGCCATTCTAAATAAAATTGAAAGAAACCAAAATCCAGTGTACTCAAATTGGATGGTATGATTAATGCTGTTTATAATGTAAAAGTTACGTCACAGACCATTGGTAATATTATGAGAAATGCAGGATACAAACGTTGTGTAAAAAAAACCTTTTAAAAAGAAAAAGTTTAAAAAGAAACGTTTACATTTTGTAATTATCATTATATTTTATTGAAAAAATCTGAGTACAGTGTACGGAGATTATTTTTACCCACTGTATACGAATGAAAATATGTGTGAACATATTTCACTTATTGTTATAATAGGTATATTGATTGAGGTTGCTAGTTATAGGAACAGTATTTCAGTAAATTCACATACGTATAAATAATAAACTTAATACTACTATCATAATGATTTATGAATTGAACTTGGCGTATTTATATAAATACACAAATACAGAAATACCCTTCAAATTTTCCTTCCACATTGTCCCATTCATCTCCGTCGTGTGTGCTACAACGGAATTTGTGTTTTTATCATTGGGAAGTGTTATCATACGAGGAATTGATTGAAATGGGGTATTACCATGTGTTTGATTTTCTTTATTTTTTGTTATTCCTGTGTACATGATTTTGGCCATAAGGATTTCACTGATTATCATTATCATAAGAAATTTCCGATAGGAAATGTTTTTTCAATGATGCTAAAAGGGAGTAATTTTACGAAAATTTTCCAGTTGTTTTCTTAAAAATAATAAAAAATTATACAAAACCTGCAAAATTAACGGTATACCAATTTTTAACGAAATCGAATAATAGTTTTCATCATAGCACAAAATATAATAATCGTAGAAATTTTAAATTTTCGTTGATTAGATTAAGTGCTCGTATCATCGTTTATTATGAATAATCAAATGTTCAAAATATTTGATTGCTATTTATAGAAAATTTAAATTATTTTTTCTTGGGCGCCCTATTATTCGTATGACATATTTTTCTATTTTACAAGACTTATGTAAAAACAATTTTTCTTAGTATGAATGTTGTATTTTATCAACAAAATGTCAACAATATATTATTGTTTATTAATTTATTATAACCATACTTTTACACTTCTATAAAGGTACCTAAAAAACAAAATATTGAAGTTAAAGATTAAAATACCATAAATATTTTTATTTTTCCTACTAGTAGGAATCTTGTAATTTAATTTTAAAAAATTAGCATATGTTTACAAATATCAAATCTTATGAAAGGCAATCTTATAAATAGTAATTATTATAATTGTTATTATTATTATTATTATTATTATATATTTTAAAACTATACGATTGTTTTATATTAATTACAAAGGTGTAGATTTGTATATATATATATCTACAAATATATTTGTTATAATTAATAATATCGAATAATTCTCTACAAAAAATATATTTCAGGACTATCTAAATGCTTTAAGCTATGGTTGATACTCCATATTTTTACATATTATTGCCCTTATAACATATTTCTTTTAAATATTCTCTAATTTTGAAAAAAAAATGACACCATCGCCGTTAAGTCTGGTTAAAAATATAATATAAATTACTGACTATGGCAGTCGTAGGTCACAAGACTCGTTTCAGTGCTACTGGATTAAGAGCTTTCAAATTCGTACCTATAATTTATTGTTGACGAAGAAGATCCTTTAGCTGTTACAAAAACGTATTGCGCCATAATCGACTTCGATTTACTCTTAAAGACATAAAAAGTAAATGGTTGCCCATTGTTTTGTTAACGACGAAGATCCTATACTTCAATGAATTATTTCAATATTTATTAAGGTATATAATTTAATGTATGATTAAATTATATTATGATTGATAATTTAAAGTGTCGTCCAAATATATTATTAGGTAACTAGCTTATAGTTTTTTATATAAAATTCAATTTTTTTATTTACACATTTTGTATTTTTTATTAGTTTTAAATACACATGCATCCATAGGTACCATATTCATTACTATCGTCCGTCGTGGTAGATGAACCTAGGGGATGAGAAGCATGCACGATGACGACAACCGCGTCCAGAGATAATAATATTTTGGAATTGTAATTTCCATTTAATAAACGAACAGTTATAATATCGGTGGATGAAACAATACTACTATATACAGTAATAATAATATGTATACCAACAGGTCGTATAAGATAGATCATACAAAATAATTGTTTGAGGGGAAATTACAATTCCTATCATAACCTACCTGTGTAACGTGTGAGGAGATTGACGGCAGCGACGCGAAGACGACGATCACACGGTGCGAAAATTACCGTGATTATGTGGAATATAATTGAACCGTAATCGAACAGTACGCAAACGGTCGGACAAGCCAAGACGAGAGGGGTAAGTTATTGTACGACAAACCCTACGAAGGGCGCACGCGAACTTTTATACTGTATTAGTACGCAATAATGAAACGTCACTAGAGAGAGAGAAGAGGTATCTGTATGCGATCCGTTTAAACGTGTTCGTGTTAAGGTGGTCGTTAGCGAACGATTAGACAAAGACGCGTGGTTAAGAGAATGAACCGAAACGGTCGCACGGTAAGCGGTATATACCTATAATGTTATAACTATGCACGCGAACGTAACTGCGGCGGTAGGTGTTCGGCGAAAGAAAAAAAAAAAGTCGCGACCACCGCAGCGGCCTATAAATAAACGAACCGGAGGGGCGGTGTGACGACTGCGACGCGGAAGTGCACCTGGCCACACGAAAGATAAACGAACGACACGCGGTAGACAACGCGCGACGAAACTGCGGACGGCACACGCGAGAGTGACGGGGGCCGCGAAAACGGAAAATCGTAAGCGAAAAGTGAAATAGAATCGCGAACAAAACGCAACGCGGTTGTGACGATAATACGTCGCGCGGGCGAACGACGCGACGGAGGCGAACGCGAGACTCGAAACAGCGAGACGTGCATGCGCCACGACTGGTCGAGGCGAACTGACGTGACGCGGAACCGCGCCTCCGACCAAGGAGAATCTCCTTGCGTCGCGCGCTAGGCGTCCGGTTCGGCAGCGACGTGCGCGGACAACGTGACCGTTCCCCCCTGCTCCGTCCCCCCCAAGGACACCGCCGCCGACACTCACGAACACATTGCGCGCTGGGTAGTCGTCTTCGAGACAGTGCGTTGTTGTTGTCGTAGTACCGATCGCCGGTTACCACAGTGGTCCACAAATTAATATTAAGCTGTTTTTATTGCCCGATTTTAAACGGGGAAATATTGAATTTTTTTTTTTAAATAATATGTTTATATTCTGTCGAGTTCAGATATGTAAATGGAATTTATAAATATTTTTATAACTCAAGTTATAGCTATTTTAATGAGACATTTTTCAATATATCTGATATTTTATTTTAATTTAGGGCATTAATTGTTTATTTTTTTTTTTGCCACATTACAACTAAAAAAGAAAAAGAAAATTTATTTTTCAAGTAGTGTTATCCGTGTTCTACAAATAGAAATAATAACACGAAATATTTTTATTTTTTTTCAATGCATTCATAATAAAATTGATTCATAATTACGTTTTTTTTTTTTTTTTTCAAAGACTGTGGATAAAATTTACTCGATTTTACATTATGTTCAATACATCCATATTAAAGAGAAACTTCATGCCTATTAAATTATATACATTTTGTTTGCGGCCATTTGCAGCAATAACGTACACAAATTATTATAATTTGAAAAATACCAGATGTCTGTAAAAATTAGGTTTACTTTAATATTTTATTTTGATCGATATAATTGAATAATGCTTTTACTTTTATTATTTAAGATTATAGATTTTAATAAAATAAAGATAGGGTATATAGGGTACTTCCTACACACACATTTTCGATTTGGTAAAGTGACTATTGCGACAATCTTACGCGTAACATACCTACTTATTTAGCTACAGTACAATATTAATATTAATTCATATTTTACTAGTATATTCTTATTACACCATTGATTGTTTTTTTTTTGGTATTTTTATCAACTCATTGTAGTTATTTTATTTTGAACATGGATAACCAAATAGAAGGTAACATATGTATAATGTATATATATATATAAATACAAAAATATATTTTCTAAATTCTTACAAGATAAATTTTGGTTTTTTAGTTGATCATATAACTAAAGATTTAAAAAATGGTGATCTTTTTGATATTGGTAGACAGAACTTATCTTTGAAATCCGTAACTTCTGCAAGTTCCAGAAAAAATATTTTTTGATTTTGAACAAAAAAATTGAATGGTGTAAAGTCGTCTACTACTTATAATAATTTAGTAAAACGTCAAATTTTAAATTTTTCTGTTGCGTTATCAAAAAAATGGAGTAAATCGTATTGAAATACTACTAAAATTAAAAAAAATAATTCTAAGTACTTTGATGCTAAAATCAAAATACCATAAAATGAAACAATTATAAACTCTGCACCAACTACTGCAGATAGGAGATCTAAATAGTTTGAAAAATGTACAGAACGGACGAAGAGGCGTAAAGTTAATTTATTATTGAATTCTTACATCAAATTATCCTCTTCAGAAATTATTAGTATGGCTAAACACAAAATCAACAAATCTGGCCAGAGAAGTGAAGTCCACATTTTTAATAAACCTACAGAAACACCAAACCACGATAGTAAAATTAAAAAAAATACTAAATAATTCTGAAACTTTAAAACGTATACCGTATAATGCAGACGAAACGTTAGCCTTTTTTTATTGAAAATAATTTAACCAAAAAACAATATGTTAATATTAGATTGTCCACAAAAGCACGAAATGCAGACATTTTTCCTTCATATAATACAATTATTACAGAAAAAAAACAATGTTATCCTGAAAACTGTATTATGTCTGAAAATTGTTGTGAGATTAACCTGAAGGATCTACTCAATCATACTTCTCAACGAATATTTTTAATTCTTGACATACAAATAAATTAACTTTTTTTATAACGTTTCGAAATTATATACAAATGGGGCTGTGATGGCAGTAATGGGCAATCACAGTACAAACAAAAATATATTGACAATGATAATTCATGCTCAGGTAAAGAAATATTCCTTTTTTCGATTGTTCCTCTTCAGCTGAATAGTTTTGATCAACAAAATAATAAAAATATTATTCGGACAAACAATCGAACTTCATCAACTCGATTTTGCCGTCCAATAAAATTTAAGTTTGAAAAGGTAAAGATAGAAACTACTTTAAAAGAAGTAAATGCAGTTGAGTATCAAATAAAACAGTTACATCCTACAGTAATTTTGTTTAATGGGAACCGATTATTAGTAACACATACATTGATGTTTACTATGGTTGTCGGAAAGGTAAGATAATTTAAACTAAATATATTATAAATATCTCTGCTTTCATTTAAATTGTAATATAGGTCTATAATTCCATGACTAATATGTCAAGTCAAAAATACTTCATTTGCGGATCTTCTCCTAAAGAAATGAACAATATTGAAAATGTAATTTCATTTAATGTCAACCAAGAATCTTTAAGATTTGGATTGTCCACACTTCATGCGAGGTGGATAAGATTATTTGAGTGCTTGTTGCATATTTCGTATCGGTTAGAAATAAAAAAATGGGCGGTAAGTTTAGTATGATAGAAATATATCAAATCATAACAATATATAGTCAAAATATATTTAAAATTATATTTACCTGTAGGTAAGGTTAGCAACACATAAACTTATATTAAGCAAAAAAAAAAGTATGTTCAAGACAGATTTCGATCAGAATTAGGTTTATTAGTAGATGTTATTTTGTAAGGTAAATAAAAGTATGACTAAAATGTATTATAATTTTAAAATTTAAATGAAAAAATGTAAATTTATTTACAGGAAAAGGGAACACAATGGATGGTAATACTGCAAGAAGATTTTTTTCTAATCCAAATTTAAAAAGTGAAATAACGGGTATTGATTTAAATGTAATCAAGCGTTTCAAAAATATATTAACGGCAATTTCATGTGGACGTGAAATAAATTCAGAGGCTTTTGATTCATACGTATTGGACACTGCAAAATGATATGTTAATCTTTACCCATGGTACTACATACCTGCAAGCGTTCACAAAATTTTAATATATAGCGCTGATGTAATACGTTTTGCAATTCTTCCAATTGGTAATTATTTATAATTGTATAAAAATGTTTAAGACAAGTAATATTTATTAAAATAAAAATTAAGGTATACTTTCTGACGAAACACAAGAATCAAGAAACAAAGACTATAAAACATTATGAATCACTATACTAAAAAAGATACAAGACAACACACCAATGAAGATTTATTCAATGTGCTACTGGTTTCATCCGACCCATACATTTCCTCGATAAGGACGATATCAAATAAATCTAACCAAAACATCTCGATCGAAGTTAAATCGTTATTAATAGACGATTGTTTAGAAAGCGTGGAAAATAACTTAAATGATTCATTTTCTGAAATGGAGATCTGATATATTAAAATTTATATTTATTATTGCATGTTTTCAATTCTTTTCCATATTTTCACATGTTTTCCATCAAAATGGTATGTTTATAATATAGATTTAATATTACATTTTGCGCCGCGGAAGCAATGCGAAAGCAGATCCCACGGCGTCGTCGGTTAAAACGGAAAAAAAAAGATTTAATATTATATTTATCATTAATAAAAATAAATACAATAGGTAGATAAAAATGCACGGACACGGACATTTCGGCGCTGGATTACACTAATTTACATAATACACAAATTTACTTCTATAAAATTAATATTATAATTTTCTTTTATAGATATTGTCAAAAAATTTACAATTTTAATAAAATATCAATATGTCCTGTTTAATAAATAACAAATATAAAATAAATAATAAAATAGGTCTGTTACGTTAAATGTCGTTATGACAATGTCGTGCTTAATAAATAATAAATATAAAATTAATAATACAATATCAATATGTCACTCTAATAATAAAATAAATATGTAGTATATTAATGTGTCATGCTTAAATCATGAGCGATACCTCTTAAAAATGTTAATATGTCCCTATTATTATAATTGCTAACTATTTTAAAGATTCGCTTATCAACATTCAAAATTTTTTTTTTGTTTTTTCGGTGGGCTTTTACCAGCTTCTAATTGGCAATAAAAAGTATCCCAACCACTCTGTATTTTTCTTAAGCTATTGTTTTTATTAAAATTATACTGCGATAAGGTAGAGCAGTACGAATGTTATTACTTATTAGTATAGTGTATACAATTTTAGAAGATAACACCTGACGCCGAAACGTACCTCGCACCGAAATGCCGGCGACGAAAAGCCCACGCCGAAACGCTCGCGCCGGAATGTCCTAGATGGAAAAATGCATGTTTGCGATTGAAATATCGTATGATACACATAATGTTATTGTTACGAAAACTAAATTTGAGTAAAAACCTAATTTTTGCAGATATCTGGTACTTTTCAAATGATAATAATTTGTGTACGTTATTGCTACAAACGGCCGCAAACAAAATGTGCATCATTTAATAATCAAGAAGATTCTCTTTAATATGGATATATTGAATATAATGTAAAATGGAGTAAATTTTATCCCCAGTCTTTGAAAAAAAAAAACATAATTACGAATCAATTTTATTATGAATACATTGAAAAAGAATAAAAATATTTTGTATCATTATTTATATTTATAGAACACGGATAACACTATTTGAAAAATAAATTTCCTTTTTCTTTTTAGTTGTAATGTGGCAAAAAAAAATAAACAATTAATGCCCTAAATCAAAATAAAATATCAGATATATTGAAAAATGTCTCATTAAAATAGCTATAACTTGAGTTATAAAAATATTTATAAATTCCATTTACATATCTGAACTCGACAGAATATAAACATATTATTTAAAAAAAAAAATTCAATATTTCCCCGTTTAAAATCGGGCAATAAAAACCGCTTAATTTTAATTTGTGGACCACTGTGGTGGTGTACGTGCAAAACCAGGTTTGTAAGACTATGCGCGTGCCGCGATATAATCGCAAATATCCTCGTCTCAGGACTCGGCAATCCTGGGTTCAGGTCTGGGTTCAGGTTCTGGTAGCTGGGTTCAGGTCCTGGGTTCTCTTAGTGGCGTAATTTTTTTGATCGCATTACAAGATAATAAAAATATTTTATTAACAAATATTCAACGGTGATTTGACAAATTGTTTTTTTTTCTCAATTGGGTTTTCATTTGGTTACTGCACACTGGTCGATCCAAGACTTGTAACCAGCAACCGTTTGTCCAACGGTGATTGCGTGATGATACAAGCGAGGTTTCGGAGCACTATCGGTCTCGAGGGAGCTGTAACGATGATTTTAACCGTGTACCCATGTTCTCTGAATTTTTTTTCGTAGAATTTCGCATACTTTTAGAACTATTTAGAACTTGTTTATTATTAATTTTCGTTGTTATAACGCAGTAATATTATCGTTGGTTACGTTTCATTCGTTTATGTGTTTCATATAATTTATGTGACTTGGCTTCTTGTCATTAATTAATTTTTATTATATTTTGGACTTTTTATGCAAGTGGTATAACCTTTTTTTTCTCATTAAGTAAATGTACACCATAATCAATTGATTGATATGATATGTAGTACAATTAAAATAATGTAATGATACATGAATGAGGGATATGCTGCAAAACTCCTGCAGCAATAACCATATCTTATTTTTATAACATCAATTTTTACTGGACTAAAAGAATGATGTGCGTTTACTCGGTTTCAAACAAATTTGTGTGCATGTTAATATTGACAAATGGAAGAAATTATTTATCGATTATTTATGGGTTAGGTTAGCGATGAAACGATTCCTATCTAACTAACTGTTAATAAGGTCCTCAATAATTTATTAGGTATGGTGTGTTCAATTAATATTATCACATTGTATACACATTACGTACAAGGTCACCTACAGTTTTATACTTTTTCTAGACATACTCCAAAAAAAAATTATATTTATATTTTATTATTTTATTATATTTATAATCAGACCACCCATGTGTTAATTCGCGTTTTTTATTTTTTCTAATATATGGTTGTTAAATACGGTGATATCCAAGATACAATATACTGGATTCTACTACTATTATTTATTATTATTATTATTATTATTATTATTATTATATGCGTGTAATATAATTATGTTATATAATTATATTATATATGTAGTTTACCGTTTTGAATTTATTCAAGCAAATATAATTTACATTTTTTCCCCATTTTCGATTATTTGCCATTCACCGGGAAATAATGAAAAAATGCGTGGAAAAATAAGTAAACCTTATAAAGTAATAATATTATGTGTGAAATTGTAAAGACAACGACTCACTAAAATAATTGTGTACCTATGTCTCAAGTTTTTTATTCTTAATAGGTGTTATTTCAATATTCTTCTACAAATATTCTAATAATAAAATACCTGTTAATAATGTTTTCTATACTTAAATATATAGTAAATGATATATTTTAAAACAAGCTTACATTTTATTTATAATATAGATTTAATTTTTTTTTTTTTTTATTAAATATGTATATTGCGATCAATTTCCGGTCTATGTATATTTTGAGCGGTGTTTTAAGCATAACATAGCTTTAAACCTGTTAAAACCTTTTTTTTTTATTAACCAGTTTTATTGGAAAATGTGTATGAACGAAAACAAAAATAGAACCACAGTTACTAATTTTATAGAACAAAAACTAAATAGTTAACCAGAAAAATATTTTTTCATTCTCGAACGAAAATAAATACATTTTTAATTACAAAAAATAATTAATATTTAATTTTAATTTTTACACATTTTGTTAAGTTGGTCAACCTGTTTTGTTTGACAAAAGACAGGTACAACAATGAAAAAAAATTCAAAAATCATTAGTTAGGATTTTATTTTATAAGTGTTTAAGTAAACTATTATTCAATTTTTATGAAATTTAACGCTTTTACATATATTTTCAACTCTAATGTTTATTAAAGAAATGTAGTCAATCCAATCATAATAAATCTTTGGATACAGATAGAACAATATATTTTGAATATTTCATCAAAGAAAATTTCTCCTCCGTCAAACAAGAAAACTTTTAACAGGTTAATAAAAAAAAAAAATATTTTACCGACAGTTAAACTAAAAATGGTAAAATATATAACGGTTATAATTTTTTTACTGAAGCTTTGATTAAAATCATTGTACTAAAAATAGTTTTAATTTCTTTAAGACTCAGCACACCCATTACCATTATCTAGTCCAAGGACCGAAGGGACATAGGTCAAAAAATAATAGGATTTCACATTAACTTTTAAAATTAAAATCCAACATGAGGAATAAAAGATGATTTTCATATTTTTTTTCTGGTTATTATTCATGTTAAATGGGCAACGGTTCATTCGCATTATCGGTAGCACGGTGGTTGTACATGTTTATGGTGTCTATAAGAGAATAAACATACTCTCAGAATCACGTCAATGGTGTTTGACAGTCGTCAACCAGCACTAATATTCTTTGTAATATTATTTAGCTCGTCATTAGAGTGACTCAGAGAGAAATTTCACAGCAGTTAGAGAGTACATCATCAAAACTTGTTTAATGTTGTTTGTTTGAGGTTGAATATAGTCTTTATGTGTTTATAATGACTTATAAAGCATGAGTACAATATCAACAGATGTAATTATTTTCTCTAAAAGTCACAATAGATTAATATTATTAAAAATCTTAATCTAACCCGGTAAGTTGGTTTTTATGTTAAAACTAATGAGTTTTAATTTAATTTATTTACTATCAATAAGCAACACTGTAGTATAATTTAACACAAATATGCGTTTTGTACATTTCTTACCTGTAATTTTAAGAGATTCTTCAGTAGTGTAACTTATGTAACTTATTATAAATATAAGCTATTCCGAGTAATATTGTGAATTAAACATTTAACACGAAAAAGCTTTTCAGCTGTGACCAATTGATTTCAATAACGTGTTGATATTAAAAAAAAAAAACAACATACTTAACCTATAAGTATAACAAAAAATGTTTAAATATACATACATAATTTTAACGACCAAATAGAAGAAGAAAATGCCATTACAAAAAATTAATTTCCCAAGAGTTGAAAATAAAAAACTAGGTACTAAAAAGTTGTGAACCGTTGTTTTTATGAATTACGTTAACATCAACATTAAATTTATCTTAAAGGAATAAGTAAGTCATATTAATCATACGTTGGACGTTATATTAGAATCATGTTAACCAGTTTTATATTTTTCACGAATAAATATTTAATTTTAATATTTATATTATAATTTTTTTTTTTTTTTTTTAATAATATTATTGATAGATTTGATAGATTTATATAAATATTATTAACTATTTGAAAAAAATCATTAAAATTGTATTTGACAAAAAGTGGACACAAAATAAATGGTAACCAGTGAAATGCAAACCATATTATATTGAAAATAATTAAAGTAATTTTATTCTATTGTTGAATAATCTTTTCTTTTGAAAATATATAGGTTACTATTTTATACAACAGCAAATATTTTTTCAGAAGCATTCACGGTACTTTTAATTTTTTCTTATAATTTTACTTGTTACATCTATGATAAATGCCATTAAAAAAACGATTATTTAAGAAGTAAATTTAAAAGTGAATTTAAAAAACCATCTATTTTATATTAATTGAATTTATAATACAGTACAACATTATAGACTATTATTTGAAAGACAGATAATTAAAGAGTGATGATAAATTACAGTAACAAAATCCTATATTAAAACGTAAACAAATATTTATTCACAAAAAAAAAATATACTAAATAGGTGACCTCTGTAAAATATCATCTTACGAGTATTACTAAATTATTTTTTCTTTTGAAAATTGGATTTTATATTTGAGTATACGAGTTTTCAAACGTATTTATTACAAACAAAAAAATTTACTTTTACAGACATGTTTAGTTTGACATTTGTTTTATATACTATGATAGTAATAATTTTACTTTAATTTAGAATAAATGTTAGAAATAACTTTTCATAACTTGTCAAAGTGTTTTTAAATTATTTAAGATTAATACCCACAGTACAATTGAATATAAATGATAAAGTTCACTTCCCGAAATACCCACGTGAACTTTTGGTTTTTAAATATTTTGCAACAAAATAAAAAGAAAGAACATTATGCGTAAACAAATTTATGTGACTTGGGTTAACAGCTACGGACAGTTAATAAAAGAAGAAGTATAGATGAGGGGAGGATGTTTGATCATTTTAACGTAGTTACCCTTACTTTACATTTTTAAATAACCATTATGATAATGATGGTTAATTCTTTTTTTTTCAACACATCATATTTTATTATTTCTAATTTGTAATTTTAATGTTCTGAATTATTTATTAATTATATTATTTAAAATCAATAACAATTATAAAGTATTCAAACTTAAAATGCATTGTATAAAATATAAATAAAGATTAATATATTATGTATAAATCCAATAGATAAAACAAATTATGTCTACTCGCACATGTTTTATAATTATGAATATTTTAACGAATAAAAAATCAAAATCAATATTTTCATGAAACTAAAGAGAAAATAAAGTTTATGGCACATTTTGATAAAATAAATTTACTGCGATTTTGTCTTAATATTTTTTTTTTTTTAACTTTACGTACAGTCGCTCGCTAGAAGTGTATCAGAAAATTAATCCACGACAAATAACTGAATGTCCTTGATATGTCTCTAATAAAAACTTACAAAATGATTTACATATTCTCACACTTAAGAAATTAGCTTATCAATAATATACCTAATAAATTTTACATTAAGCTTTCAATTCACACAAATTCACCTAAATATCTCCCAAGTGTCTTCTCCTACTATTTCAGGAAATCCTAAAAGAAGGTTAAAAAGAAATTTGCTAAGAGAGACGCTTCAATGAAATTAATTTCAAATATAATTCTTTAGTTCAAAAAAAAAAAAAATAAATAAAAAATATTAATAATTAAAATCTAAAATTAAAATACAATACATACCAAGAGATGCAAAACTATCTAATTTTTTTTTTTTTTTTTGCTCTCGATAACATTCCTATACTTTCAATAAAATGTGTAACAAAATTCCAATAAGGTTTAAAAATTAATGATTTTTAATACTTTTGATAAATACAAACTCATATATACGATGAAACAAAATTGTATTTGTTGTTAATACGAGTACATATTTTAACGCTATGATAAATAAATTTTGCTCACATAAATTGAATCAAGACATTTTTAGAATATATTGGATTTGGAACCAGCATAGGTGCAATTTGAGGGAGGCTTGGGTGT